>NW_027529526.1:2353430-2354267 GCF_008692635.1 Crocuta crocuta
ACCAGTGGCTTCTCATTACCCAAAGATGAAATCCAAGTTGTTTCAGACCTTTACTCACAAACCTCAAACCAGGCCACTCCATGCCCCACTCCTTCTCCAAACTCCAGCAGCACCAGATTGCTCCTGTTTCCTTAGACGCAGCGTGCTGTTTTCATCTCTGCACTGTCACTGCTGCTGTCCTTCTGGCCTTTTCTATCCAGCTATCTCCATTCCTTTCTTCAGACTTAGCTTAGGAGTCATCGTTGGGAAACCTTTCCTGACCTCCTACTATACTCTTCACATACTCTGGAGTAGGACTTTCTCTGTCTCTCTCTGTCTCTCTCTTTCAAAGTTTCTCTTTTGAGTTCCAGTCTTACTGTTTCATAATAATTGGTGGATGTAAACTCCTTGAAGACCCAGATTGTGCTTTGTTTATGTAATAATGAAGTTTTTCCTAAATATCATTTGTCAAGTATTTTTTAGGATGGATATTTTTAAACTTTTCTTTAATTATCAGGGCTTCAAAGACAATGTCTACCGTAAAAGACGGAAGTATTTTGCAGACTTGGCTATGAACTATAAACAGTAAGTATATTATAAATAATATGTATATATAATAAATGAATAGAATAAGTTATGCTCATTTAGAAAGTAAGTACTATTTATTGAATGCTAATTCAAAATAACATCTCTGTCTCTTTAGTGGAGACCCCATTCCCAAGGTTGAATTCACTGAAGAGGAGATTAAGACCTGGGGAACTGTGTTTCGAGAGCTCAACAAACTTTACCCAACCCATGCCTGCAGAGAGTATCTCAAAAACTTACCTTTGCTTTCTAAATATTGTGGATACCGGGAAG
>NW_027529526.1:2355191-2371160 GCF_008692635.1 Crocuta crocuta
GGGAAGATAATATCCCACAATTGGAAGATGTCTCAAACTTTTTAAAAGGTAATAAGTGAATTAATTTTTTGTAAGGGGAATGTTGAACTCTGTTGTGATCATGACAGAACTAAAAAAATTTTTTTAATGTTTATTTATTTTTGAGAGAGAGAGAGAAGGAGAGTTGGCAGGGGAGGAGCAGAGAGAGAGGGAGACAGAATCTGAAGCAGGCTCAGGCTCTGAGCTGTCAGCACAGAGCCTGATGTGGGCTTGAACACATGAACTGTGAGATCATGACCTGAGCCAAAGTCGGACACTTAACCAACTGAGCCACCCAGGCACCCCATCCATGACAGAATTTTTAATACAGGAATAAAGTCAAGGGAAACCTGGGTGGCTTAGTTAGTTAAGTGTCTGACTTCGGCTCAGGTCGTGATCTCATGGTTTGTGGGTTTGAGCCCTGTATCAGGCTGTACACCAACAGTGCGGAGCCTGCTTGGGATTCTCTCTCTCTCACTCTCTCTCTGTCCCTCCCCCACTTGCACTCTCTTTCTCTGTCTTAAAATAAGTAAACTTAAAAATTATTTTTAAAAAAAGAAAAAGAAGAAAGTCAAGTACATGCAAGGGCAAAATTTTCCTTACTCTGCTCTGGAGTATTGGATTCAGTATTGGGCACCCCATTTGAAGAGAGCTAATCATAACCTGGAGCAAGTGTAGAAGAAAGTGAGTAGAATTATAAGGGGGTTGGAAAATGTACTATATAAATAAAATCTGAAGGACTCTTAGGCATTAGGCTGGAGATTTGGGGCACATTATAGCTTTATTTAGCTAACTAGATGATCATCTTATGTAATAGAGGAATTACTATGTGGCCCTAAAGTAAATGACAGTTGAATTGAGACTGCTAGCTTTTGACTCAAAATGGAGAAGACCTTGTTAGAAGAGCCATTGGGAAATACAACAGGCTCATGAGATGGTTATTTCTGCATTCCTGGAGGTTTTTATGCAAAAGCTCTATACACCCTTGTCCAGGATATGGTAAAAGAGACTCAAGCTACTTAGGGAGGATTGGCGTAAATGATCTCTGCAGCTGCTTTCCACATTAAGACTCTATCATTTTTCCAAGGAAGAAGATGTGCTAGTAGAGGCATCAACAAAAAGTAGGTTTATTTTTTTCCTTTTGGTTCCTCATGCTTATTTAGTTCAGATTTCCTTATTTTTTCTAGCTAGTATAGAATATAACATGATCAGTAATCTCCAGGGTTTACAATATGTAAGAAAAAGAAATATCCTCTTTGATCTCAGAAGACTAGAACCTTAGGGAACAGGTAGATGTTGTTTTTACTCAAAGGGTTTAGTTTATTTCCACCATGGTCTGTCATTCCTGTCATTGGATTTCTTACATAGAATTGTCATAAACATCTACGTATCTATTCAACTCCATGATTCTTTTAGTTAACCATTATTTACAAAACTGAAAACTAAACGGGAAAAGGCATGATTGTTTTACAAGGGAATAATTCGTGTACATGGTTCCTATAAAAACTAGATTAAAAAAATAGTGATGAAGGATGACAGAGAACCAATGCACATGATCTTGTGGGTCTTACAAAGATGCTATAGAAGTTATCAAATTAAATTTGCTTGAGATTTGGAGGAAATATTTTTTTATGGGTACAAAACTGAAAGATATCCACTTAGAGTCTGGAGCTTGAACTGTCTGCAGAACATGTTGCTAAAGGTGTTTCAAGAGAAATTGTCAAAGAGGGAAACCAAACTTAAATGATAGTTCAAACCAAACATCAGTTGGAAAGAGCTCTCTGCACTGTCAAATATGGTGGTCCCTAGACATGTGTGGTTGCTTAAATAATTCAAATTAATGTAAATCAAAATGTTAGTTTTCTATCCACACTAGCCACATTTCAAGTGCTTAATAGCCATATGTGGTTAGTGGCTACCCAATAGGGTAGATAGTTCTAGATATAGAACATTTCCATTATCATAGAGAGTTCTATTAGACCATGAAGTCTACCCATCAGATGAGAGGATCCAAGAAAGCAACTGGGTGGAACTGGAAGAAGACCAGGGGGTGAGGGTTTGAAATGAATGGCAAGAGTAGAGCTTATAGAGGTCCCCTAAGCCACTGCGGCCTACTGGCTGGTCTCTTTTTACAGAGGGCATGCAATTATAGCTGTTGGGGAATAGAAGAGCGCTATCCAGTTTAGATAAAATATAGAAACTACTTTGCAAGAGATAATACTGGCTAAAAGTGGCATAGATTAAAAACTGGTTCTGATTTCAATTAATAGAGCTCCTTAGGTTTGTTTTGTTTTATTTTGTTTTGTTTTGTTTTTTGTTTGCGAAAGGAAGTAAGATTGTCTAAGAGATGTTCTAAAGCCTTTAGGGAGACAGTAAGATGTGATATAAGGAGACCTGGGCTCCCTTTCTACCTTTATTATCTGCTGTGTGACCTTTGGCACATTATTGAGTCTCGAGCATCAGTTTTGCAGTCATCACAATGAGGAGAAAAAAACTTTAACTCAAATTGTAAACATGAAAGGAGGTATGATATATAAGGTCTAACTCATTGCCTGGCCATGGTAAGTGCTTAATAATTATCACTTCCCCTTAGTGTACACGTGACACATTTTAGTTTCCATGTTCTCCCTCAAAGTGTTACTTGGCACCACTGGCAGTATTAAAGTGTTACAGTAACTGGTGTGTTTGGGTGAAGGTTTTCTTAATTTTCTCCTTTGCTTTGCAGAGCGCACAGGTTTTTCCATCCGTCCTGTGGCTGGTTACTTATCACCAAGAGATTTCTTATCAGGTTTAGCCTTTCGAGTTTTTCACTGCACGCAGTACGTGAGACACAGTTCAGACCCTCTCTATACCCCAGAGCCGTGAGTACTCCTACTTCAGCCTTCATTCATCAAATAGTTATTTGTTACAGTCGTACTTACTTCATGAATTTTGTGTGAAGATTAAATGAATGAACACAGGTAAAGCATTTAGAATGATGCCTGGCACATAATACATGCTCTGTGCTCTGTATATGTTAGCCATTAGCATTACTATTATTAGGTGCCAGATGCTATTCTAAGCATAGGAAAGGTAGCATTGAAAAAAATCAGACAAAAGTTTCTGCCTTCATAGAATTTATATTCCAATGGGGGATAGAGATAATAAACAAGTAAATATACATATTATATTCGATGGCACTAAGTGCCATGGAGAAAAGTAAAGCAGAGCAAGAGGAAAAAAGTGTTATGTGTGGAGTGCTTTGGTCTTGAAAAGGCTGATCAGACAAAGACTCACTGAGAAGGTGAAATATGAGCAGATGCTTGATTTGGTGGGGGTGTGGGAGGCACAGGTCTATGGGTATCCTATGCGTGTATGTTTCTGAGTGGCCCAGGTTTTGAACCAAAATAGCTTCTTTATTAAATTGTTAGTGTCCTTTGTGGTCTATTTCCAAAGTAATAACACCTGAATAGAAGTAAGGTCAGATTTTGGTTTGATTGAATTGTTGATTTTGCATTTATGTGTGACATAAGCATCACAGTGTGACAAACTTGTACCTCTTTTTCAGAGATACCTGCCACGAACTCTTAGGTCATGTCCCCCTTTTGGCTGAACCTAGTTTTGCTCAATTCTCCCAAGAAATTGGCCTGGCTTCCCTTGGAGCTTCAGAGGAGGCTGTTCAAAAACTGGCAACGGTATAAATCTGAAAATAGCTGTGTAGATCAGTAATTCTTATCTGGGGTGTGATGTGAGCGTCAGTCTAAAAGTGCAGATTCAAGATGACCATTAGAAGATTTGTCTTTGCTCTTATTTAATTTAATTTAAATGATTTCAGTAACATTAAAGGAGTATGTAAAAATGTTAAGGTTCATCAAAGGAGACATGGGCCTTAAAAAATGGTAGAGAAACACTAGAGTTCAATAACAATAGTTTGTAGATCTTTCTTCGGTAAAAATGATAGGTCCTCTAAAGACAATACTAAAAATATTTTTGAGCACTGGGTACAGGACGTCTTGCTGGAAATACAAAGATGAAGAAGGCCTGGTTCCTGCCTTCAAGGAATTTATACACAACTTGAGGAGGCTATTGTGTTAGGATGGGATGAGCTGTACCGCGAAGTTCAGGCAGAGTGCTCTGGGAAGGCAGAGAACTGCTTGGAGAAGGTTTCATGGAAGAGGAACGTTAGGACTAGCCCAGGGAAGATGAGTCGTGTTTTCACCTGCCAAAAAAGGGAGGAAGAGCATCTCAGGATGAGTGTACACAAGGGAAGACAAGGAGGTGCTTGGTGTGTCTGGGGGATGACAAGAAGCTGGAGGAGAGTGTGTTAGGGTTGGGGGGGAGTAGTGTGAAGTAGACTAGATGATTAGCACAGTGCTTCTTCAGTTGTGGTTTGGGGACCCCCTGGAGTCCCTGAAACCCTTGCACAGGGTGAAAGACCCATTCAGAATGCAAAGTGGATTTCAATATAAGAAAAAGATGGAGTTTGTTGATATAATTTCAGATTCCACATGACAGCTGAACTCTAAGAAATTACCACTTGTTGAGTTCTGATGTGTCAAAGGAGAATACCCACAATTATCTGAAGAGGGTATTACAATATTTAGCCTTCTTCCAACTAAGTTTCTGTGTGAGGCTGAATTATCTTTGTATCCTTTCACCAAAACAACATATTGCAACAGGTTAAATACAGTAGCAGATATGAGAATCCATCTTGTTTTCCAGCCAGACATTAAATAATTAAATAAATTAAATAATATCTAGCAAGACATTAAAAAGATTTGGAACAGTGTAAAACAGTGCCTCTTTCCTAACTCTTTTGTTTTGTACAATATGAGTCACTTTGTATTAAATTGTTATGTTATCATAATATGGTTTATTACATTTTAAAATTAATTAGTAAACATGTAAATGTTTTCAGTTTTAACTTTTATTGTAGTAAATACAGTGAGCTATTACCCACATAAACAGAAGTCTTTCAGGTTTTGAATAATTTTTAAGAGTGTGTAAGAGTCCTGGGAACAGCAGTTTGCAAGGGGCTAGCTTAGAGCGAGGCCAGATTGTAGAAATACTTGTGAACTGGTCTGAGGGTTTTGAACTTTATTCCAGGGCACTTTGGATCAATGACTAAGAGTTGGAGTTTGTTTTAACAATATTTTAAATGTTTATTTATTTTTGAGAGAGAGAGAGAGGGAGAGAGAGAGACACTGCAAATGGGAGAGGGGCAGAGAGAGACACACACACAGAATCTGAAGCAGGCGCCAGGCTCTGAGCTGTCAGCACAGTCAAACCCACAAGACAGGAGATCATGACCTGAGCCAAAGTGAGACGTCCAACCAACCTAGCAACCCAGGCGCCCCAGACTTGCAGCTTGTTTTAAATTGAGCTGTTCAGGATGTGGAAGTAATATATCAATGTCCTTTTACAGTGCTACTTTTTCACTGTGGAGTTTGGTCTCTGTAAACAAGATGGGCAGTTGCGAGTCTTTGGTGCTGGATTACTTTCTTCGATCAGTGAACTTAAAGTAAGAGCTGTAAACCTCTCCATGTAGTCATGTTCACTTAATATGATTGATACAACCAGAAAGAGTGTTTGGATTCGAACAAGTGTATACTATGGAAAATACTTGGGGTGGAAATAAACGTTACTTAAGAGACAATTTTTGGGGCACCTGGGTGGCTCACTTGGTTAAGCAGCCGACTTTGGCTCAGGTCTTGATCTCACGGTTTGTGGGTTTTAGCCCTGCATTAGGCTCTGTGCTGATAGCTTAGAGCCTAGAGCCTGGAACCTGTTGCAGATTCTGTATCTCCCTCTCTCTCTCTCTGACCCTCCCCTGCTCACACTGTCTCTCTCTCTCTCTCTCTCTCTCTCTCAGACATAAATTTTAAAAAACTTTAAAACAAGAGACAATTTTCTCCATTTCCCAGGTTTATAGAGATATCTTAAAAAATTTTTTTTACTTGTATGTGGACTTTAATTAGTTTCTTTCTCTTTTTTTTTTTGAGTATAGTTGACACCCTATTTGAGTATAGTTGACACCCCTTTTAAATAAAATAAAAAGTATTTTAGAGCTTTTGCTTGCAAGGTCTTGCTATTCCCTTGTCATTTTTAGTGTGCTAGCAATAACTTCTCCTAAATTCTAGAGAATTCTTTGAGATTTATTGTTTGTTCAATAAAGGAATGAACTAATTATGTTTGTTGAGTAATGTGTGTATGTGAAATACTGTCTTTGGTATTGTCTTGCTCTCAAGGAGCCTATGAACTGATGGTGGGTACAAGTCATGTGTAGGAATAACATGGATGGAAAGTAGGTGTCCTAATACAGGAATACATAAATAAAGATCACTGGGTGCCTCTTATATGGAAAGGGTGTTAGAACAAAGCTATGGGATGATCTTGAGACATTTATGGGGAACAGCAATTTGTTTTGCTGGAGTATATTGTGGGTTAAATAATGCTATAGGAAATCAGTTTGGGATTGTAGGTTGGGGCCGTCACATTAGCACATTCAGAGATGTGTTGATTCTGGTGGTTGTGTTTAGGATGTGATCCATAAAAATAGACAGTATTCTTTGATTCACTGACTCTTTATCTTTTAGCATTCACTTTCTGGACATGCCAAAGTAAAGCCCTTTGATCCCAAGGTTACCTGCAAACAGGAGTGTCTCATCACAACTTTTCAGGATGTCTACTTTGTATCTGAAAGCTTTGAAGATGCAAAAGAGAAGATGAGGTAAAGTATGTCTTCCTCATGCCTAACTGCCTAACTTTCCTCTGCAAAAGATAAGCCCAGGGGGGCCTGGATGACTCAGTTGGTTGAGCAACCAACTTTTGGTTTTGGCTCAGGTCATGATCCCAGGGTCATGGAATCAAGTCCCATGTCAGGCTCTGTGTTGAGCCTTTCTCTCTCTCTCTTTCTCCTTCTGCCTCTCTCCCCCACTTGCATGCTCTCTGTCTCTAAAATAATAATAATAATAAAGATTAAAGAAAAATATAGACCCAATAATGGTAACAAATCATGGAAGTAAGCAGCTAGATAATTAGGAGCCCACTAGGTACCTTCTGTCTGTAACATATCTCCCTTTCACAACAAATATTTAGAGTATGTTGTTTATGGTGATGTTTGGTGATTGCATATATGAATCAGATACATTGAGAAACTGGGCTCTTCCCATCAGTGTTTATAATCTTATAGGAAAAATAAACTATATGCAAATTACTATGTAACAACATAGAAAGCCTTAGAGAGATACAGATGAAACTTTGTTCTCCATTTTATTCAGGAGCAGTTTGTTCCAGATGGGGGAACAGGGAAAGCTTAATGACATCTGAAAAAGCACTTGAAGGATACATAGGATTTAGATATGTTAAGCTTTAGGCTAAGAAACAGCATAAAAAAGGTAAGGCAATGGAAACGTATAAGACTGCGATGCAATGAAGCTATGCTTTAACTGTTAATTTGCTATGTGCATTGTTAAGAAAGGAGGACATTGAGGGCAGAGAAACTGCCTAGGAGATTTTTGTAATACTTCAGGTGAAAATAAGGGCCTGGACCAAGACTATAGGACTATAGAAGAAGAAAACAAAACATTTGCTGGAAGGGGTCATGAGGTCACATTGTGAGATCATTGTGGGATAGATGGGGGTTTAAAACATGCTCCTTGTCTTCCAGGGATTTACTCGAGGAGTTAGGCCATGCGCAGAACCAAATAACAATACTAGCAGGGCTTCCTCTAACACATACGACTTCTTTGGGCAGACTAGAAAAAGGGGTCTCTTCTGGGTAGACCATTTGGATTGCAAACTGCATTTCAGCCCTTACTCCTGTACTGTTGTCCTCAGGTGTATTCTTAGGGTTCCTGACACAATTGTTCTTGGGGTACTAAATGAGAGGCTTAAATGTTGGCTTGATAAAGAAGGCAGAACTTTAATGTGAAGAAAAGGTAGAAGTTAGGTCATTTGAAAGAAGGCTAGAGGAAGACATTCTAAACAGAAGGAATGTCCATGCGCAGGAGGCAGGACTCTTCCTGGCCTGTTTCCATGTGTGTGTGCGTGTCTGTGTATGTATAGGTGTAATTATGTAAATTACAGCTGAGGGGTCTGTTACTAGGAGGTCAATGGCTACCATTGTCTACTGATAAAGCTACTGTAGTTGGTCTCCTTTGTGTAGCCAAGAGATTTTTTAAGGAGTAAATCATTAATACAGTCATCCACAGGATCTTTCCCTAGCAATGCAGGGGTGGATGTGTCTATGACAATTTTAGGTTTCCTACCTGTGTAGGATTCCAGGGGATCTCTGCACAGGCAGTGTAGGGAAGTAGGTCAAATTGGCTGTGTCTTTTGTCTAGTGTGTGAAATAGCTTTGCTGTTGCTCACTCAGTTTTCATCATTCTGCCTCCTAGAAATTGATTGCCTCTTACTTGTTTTCTTAAATAGAGAATTTACCAAAACAATTAAGCGCCCGTTTGGAGTGAAGTACAATCCGTATACACGGAGCATTCAGATCCTGAAAGACACCAAGAGCATAACCAGTGCCATGAACGAGCTGCAGCATGATCTCGATGTTGTCAGTGATGCCCTTGAGAAGGTCAGCAGGCAGCAGAGCATCTGATCCTGAGAGCATCTGATCATCACTTCAGAGGCCTGTGGGCCAGCTCCTGCTTTTCTCGAAGACCTGGTCATGGAGGGACAGTAACCAAACAATATTCTCTACTCCCATTCTTTAAATAGTTCTTTGGAAATCTGTACCTGGATACTCTATACCAGTACCTCTTTTTTTGTAACTGCTTTAGTGAAATATGATTCACATACCATACAATTCACTGACCACTCATTTTTTAGAGAGAAGTTTAAAAAACATTTTTTTATGTCTTTATTTTATTTTGAGAGACAGAGAGCCAGCAGGGAGGCAGAGAGAGAGGAAGACACAGAATCTGAGCAGGCTCCAGGCTCTGAACTGTCAGCACAGAGCCCAACATAGGGCTCGAACCCACAGACTGTGAGATCATGACCTGAGCCAAAGTCGGATGCCTAACTGACTGTGCCACCCAGGCACCCCTAGAGAGAAGTTTTTAAACCCCATGGATAGATCTAAAACCAGCTTGATTCTCTTTCCCCTAATCTTTCTTGAGTAAAATGACCTTTATGATCACTTAAAATGCCTTGGTGGGTATTATGGAGCTGACCCATATTGTTACCTAAGATCCTTTTATTTCTAAAGTATCTTACTTATCACTGGATTTGTGCCAAGCTTGATCATGTTCATAGCCCTAAATTTAATACAGACACACTGTCTCCACTGCTAACATGGCAGTATAGAGGCCTTTCCCCATGAAGCATACCTGGTAAAGAAGTAGTCTAGTTTCAAGTGTGGTATCTTGTAAGGAAATAGGAGTAGCTAAATATGGAAAGGTTGATTGGGGTATAATCCTCAAGACCAGGCTATGAATTTGGGATTTATTTGGTGGGCACTAGAGAGCCCCTTCCCAAGTGACCATCCTTCTTGAGTGAGATCCTTTGTTTTCTCCCATCCAAGTACTAACCAGGCCCAACTCTGCTTAGCTTCCAAGCTCAGACGAGATCGGGCGCATTCAGAGTGGTATGGGTGGTATGGCCGTAGGCGAGACCCTTTGTTTTCTAAGGCACTGCATGTTGCTGGTTTTGTTTAAACTTGTTTTTTAACATCTATTTTATTTTTGAGACAGAGAGACAGAGTGTGAGCAGGATAGGGGCAGAGAGGGAGGGAGACACAGAATCCATAGTAGGCTTCAGGCTCTGAGCTGTCAGTACAGAGCACAATGTGGGCCTTGAACTCACAAACCGCAATATCATGACCTGAGCTGAAGTTGGACGCTGACTGAGCCCAACTGTTGGTGCCCCATGCTGGTTTTGTTTTAGATGATCTGTTCTACTCATGGGTCCTAGGGGGAACTTGGAGGCGGGGCCCCAGCAAAGGCCCTATACTCAGGCATGCAGGGTATCATGATGGGATTTCCCTTAGGTTAGCAGGAGATGGTATTGCCAAATGGAGAGTTCAAACTGAGGTAGGTGAGAGAAGCACAAAGTTAGTGTTGGAAACTTGATGCTGGGCACTTCATTTCCAAGGTTTAAGGGGAGACTGTAAATAGGGAGTCCAGGCATAAGGATAGAGGGCAGGGAAACAGTGAGGAAATGGGATGTAATAGGGTTAAGAAGACCATTTTAGATCTGACACTAATAATGCAAGGGTTGCAAGGACTGGTTTTTATGTGGTGTTGGCTGTATAGTACAGGGGGTGGGCCTGATAGAAGCAGGTGAAGCTGGACTCCTGAAAATGTGCTGTGTCTGTTTAATTTGCTCCTTTTCTCCTCACCCCTCCCTCCTCAAGTGTCTTATGTCTCTGGTCTTTTCTCTCTTCCATTTCTTTATGGGAAATGTCATCCACATCCATGACATCAATTATTATTTTATATGACCCCCATATTTGCAATTCTAACTTTGGGATCTTTCTTGAATTTTTGCCTCTTAAGTCCATCTGCGTGCTAGAAATTTTCCGTCTAGATGTCCCATAAATCAAGACAATGTTGTACAACTTCTTGTGGTACCATTCACATAGCATGAAACAGGTTTGTACAACATGGTAGCCCTGCCAAGTATTTCAAGCTCAGTAGGTTAAAAAAAAACAACAACAACCCATAAATAAAAACCTCAGGATCACCTGCATATTACACCCCTTCCACTCAGCTTCCTCTCCCAGTGATGTCATTTCTGTTCATGATATATCATGGGTCATATTTTTAGCCAATTATTCATTCTTAATCAGCTACTTAAAAAAACAGTGTCTTTAGCTTTTTATAGTCAAATTCTATACCATTTAATACATTTTTCCTCAACAGACCACTAGATCTTTTAATTCATTTTAGGCCACAAAAGAAATTATAAAAATTTTTTTAAAAATTTCTTTTATTTTATGTCATACAAGGAAATAGAATTGGGAAGAGTAATTATGCTATTTCAGATTTTTACATTACTTGTAATTTTAGTTAAGTATAACTTAATATACCTTTGATAGTAATAAATCTAAGTCAGCTAATCTAAAATCATTTAAAAAATTGATTAGCTAGTTTATAGTTAATGTATTTGGTTGCAAGGAAATCTATTGTAAGAAAACCATGATAGATAGCAATTAATAGCAAAATATGAATTTTGTATTTGGGTATTTTCATATAACCTTGATGATGGTAAAGAATCATTGTTTTTGAATTTTAAGATTATGGTTTTTAAAACTACCCTATGACTAAAGCATTCTAAAAATCAATGTTAGAGCACAATCAATATTACTTATAAGTTCAGAATAGTGGAAATATTTAATGATTGATCTCAGTTCTTCTAACCTCTGGATTTGTGATATTTATTTGGTAAATCAGGAGTCATGAGAGTCTTAGAATTTTAAATATATATTTTAAATATATATCTTTAAGGCATCTAGGAATATGTTAATATTTACTCCAATATAAAAATAGAATTGAATCTAAAGTTTGGTTTATATTCTTAATCAGTGACTTAATACTTAAAGACATAGGTGGTATCTTCCTGACTTTTTGAAGAAAGCCCTAAGAGCTGGTTGTCAGAATGCCTATATTTCTTTTTTTGTTTGTTTGTTTTTGTTTTTCTTTTTAATAGTTTATTGTCAAGTTGGTTTCCATATAACACCCAGTGCTCATCCCAACAAGTGCCCTCCTCCATGCCCATCAGCCCCCTTCCCCTCCCCCCACCCCCATCAGCCCTCAGTTTGTTCTCAGAGAATGCCTATATTTCTTAATCTGCCTATGTTGCAATTTGGAGTTCTATAATTGTAATGATGCACCAGAATGTACACAGTTATACTTAATTTGTAAGTTGATTTCCAAATTGAAAAAGGAAAAAATCCTGGAGTTTTTTAAAGGCACACATAATAGAGTCCATATATTAATTTCTAGGAAATGTATAAAGATGCTGTGGTCCATTTCAGTCTAGTGTTTATTGTACTATGTAATATACATTTATGATTTGCAAGTTTGTTATTCAATGGGATAATAATAAATGGGCACAAAATTCATGTTCTTAATAAGAATTTATGTTTTTGTCAAACATGTTAAAAACTGATTTAAATATATATTAGCAATTTCATAATTTTAAGAAATCTATAACGTCCTTATACTTCTTGAAAAGCTTGTGAATACGAGATATAAGGGAAACCTAATACACTTGGAACTTAGAAACTACTTTTAGAAGTTTTTATAAATTCCATTCTCATGTTCCTCATCTCTACCATTAGCTAAATCTATTTCATTGACTTAATCGGAGGACTTATGTTGTCAGAGGACATTGTAATAAGAAACTTGTTATCCAGATGTAAAGAATCATTAATACTCTCACTGTCCTGATCCAGTATCTCTCGTAGCTTCTGGATGACTTTATGTTTCTTCAGAAGGAATTCACTTTTGCTTCTAGCAGCCGGTATATAATGGCCTGGGAAGATCTTCTTAGTCCAGTTAGGAATTAAGCTAATTTGAAGCTGAGCTTCAGTCTTTGTGAGGGCTGGTTTATTTCCGGTTCACTTCTACTCTCAGGGTGCAGTGCTTTATGGATCCCAAAGGAAAGCTATGGGTGTGCATGAGGGCTTCTCCTTGGGGGCCCTAGACTCCTGCTTTTGTCCCCTCCTCCTGTCATTCTCTTCACCTCTGTAGGATTGCTGAAAAGTACTGTTCAGCTTCTCAGCTTTAAAAAAAAATTTTTTTTTAAATTTTTATTTATTTCTGAGAGGGAGAGAGAGGCAGCATGAGCAGGGGAGGGTCATAGAGGGAGACAAAGAATCTGAAGTAGGCTCCAGGCTCTGAGCTAGCTGTCAGCACAGAGCCCGATGCAGGGCTCAGACCCACACACCATGAGATCATGACCTGCGCTGAAGTTAGACGCTTAATGGACTGAGCCACCCAGGTGCCCTTCAACTTCTCAGCTGCATCTTTCAGCCCAGTTTCTTAGCCTCCAAGTCACTGCTTGCTAATTAGCAAAGACTTCAAGTGGAAAGCATTGCCAAATATAATCTCTCAGTTTCCAGATCTTGGCCCTTCAAGTTCTGACTGCTTGATAATTCTCCAATGGCTTGAAATAGGATTTTTAAAATATTATACCCCAGCTTTTCTAGTTGTTCTTGGGAGAGGCTTGATCTGCAGCTAGCTAATTCGTGTGTATAAAAAGTGGAAATCTGACCTGGGAGTAAAACATCTAACTTCTTTGATCTTCGGTTTTCTCTCATCTACAAAATAAGATAATCTAAAGGAAAACATTTCTTAACTTGCATGGTATGTAGATATATTCTGGATGGCCCCAAAGTATACTTTCCTCTTATGGGGAAAAAGGCATTTGAAAGTGATATCATCAAATAGTTTAGCCCCATTCAGGAACTGCAATTCAACCAGGTTGCTAATGGGAAGAGCTAATGGGAAGTGGCATGTATGTAGTTGAAGTAGTGGCAACATCTCAACACTTCCAAGAAATTGTATTAAAAGATATAATAATATAACTGTAAGTTAACTGAAGTATAGATGCATGTACGTTCAAGGGGTGAAACTGGAAGACAACTGTATTCTTCTCGATCTTCTCTCTATTAAAACTGACACTGTGGATAGTTCTAATTGCCCCTTCAGGTGAAATCTCAGGTCCTGGCCTTGAATTTTCTGCTCATTTTCTTTTTTTTTTTTTTAATTTTTTTTAATGTTTTATTTATTTCTAGGAGAGAGAGAGAGACAGCATGAGCAGAGGAGGGTCAGAGAGAGAGGGAGTCACAGACTCTGAAACAGGCTCCAGGCTCTGAGCTGGCAGTCAGCACAGAGCCCGACGCGGGGCTCGAACCCACGACCCGCGAGATCATGACCTAAGCGAAAGTCGGACGCTTAACCGACTAAGCCACCCAGGCGCCCCTTTCTGCTCATTTTCAATCCTTAGCTTCTAATTTATCTATTTCTTGTTCCTTGGTGCCTACTCACTAGGATGCCTCTGGCTCCTCCAGGGTTTGAGAATGGTGGTGGGGAGGAGAGGCGATGAGTAGAAAGTTCTGTTTGGTCTGACACTGTCGTGAGTTGGCATCAGTGCTTTCTGTACTTGGTAAGTATTTAAAGCTGACTCATTCTCCGTGGGTGTTTTGGAAGACCTTCCCACCTTCTTATTTCTTGGGAATCTCTTGATGCGGGTAAATCTACCTCTCTGACTAGGCTGTTGAATTCATCTCCCTCACTCTCTAGGAATCTAGTGGTTAACTCTATTGGGGTGTCATTTCACCCCTCCAGAAATTCCCCTAGACAGGATCTAAGACTATCCCCTGGGGAATACTCTGGGCATGAAAGACCTCCCCAAAGCATCAATCTCTCTGCTCAACTATCAGAGTAGTTATCTGGCCGCAAGCCGCTGGATTTCTCAGCACAGATCTACAGCCAGCCCGGGCTTCAGCCTGGAGGGATACATACCAAGCTCTCTAAGTGGTTCTGCAGAAGTACCCTTTCCTGAGACATGAGATGGGTGGGGCTCACAGCACATTGACAACAGTCCCCCTATACCCTATCAGAATACTCTCAGCCTCTCCAACCTCTTTATAGACTGGAAGTCATATGCTGGTTTCTGGATACCTCTCTCACAAATTTGTATTTTTCTTAGCATGGTCATGGATGTTCTCAAGATGCCCCAGTCTGGGAGAGGGAAAAATGAGGTGCTGCCCTCAAGTGGACTTACAGACAGAAACGCTAAGGGAGTAGTTGGAGTGAAAGAACAGGAAAGGTGTGTTCAGAGCTCCCTGGAGATACATTCCAGGGTGCCCAGGTATAAAGGGTGATGAGGGCTGGAGGCTTATGTCAGCAGAGGGTGTCAAGACTAGTGAATATGGATTATCATCTTTAATGTGACCCCATTTGTACCACCAAGATTATGTGTGTCTTGGAAAAGGCAGGTTATGTACAAAAAAGTACAACAAAGAAAATAATATTCAGCTGTAATCCACTACCCTGAGTCTATGGGTTTGTGTGTGTGTAGAATTGGTATATTATATTGCTATAATACTTTTATGACATATCGTGAATGCTTCCTTTACTTAATATCTTCCAAAACATATTTTAAAAATGGCAGCCTAGTATTCCACTCACTGTATGGCTATGCCATAATGTAATCAATTTAATTTTGGACTTTCAGATGATAAATTCTTTCCTATTACATACAACTCCATAATGAATAACATGCATTCTAAGAGTGCAAAGCTCTGATTATTTTTTTACGGTAAATTAGCAAATGTGGAATTTACTGGGTAATTATCTACTTCAAATTCATATTCCCGTTTTCCTTCAGGAAAATTGCACTTATTTAGCTCCCACTAGTAGTGTATAAGGTGTCTAATAAAAGCCATTTTATATGAAAACCTTTGTTTGGTGAAAATTATCCAGTATTGATGATCTGAATCAGGGTAGGACCGTGCTCTGCGTGCTGGGGGTTAGAAGGCTGCTCCTGGCAAGAATCCATGAGAACCAGCCTCCTCAGTTCAGTGTCTGAGGTGTAAGTTCCTGCACACTCGTTTACCAAAAAAGCTTTCTCAGATTTTGCAAACGCACACCAAAGCAAATCCAAAGACAGCTCCGCTAAGACACTGGATGGGACCTTTCCACCCCTCCCAGGCTTAATTTCTTCCCTTAATTTCAAATGGTGCTACAGTCCCTGCCCTGTCGGCCCCTCCAGGCTGTCTTGGGACTCCAACGAAATAAAACCGTGAAGGAGCATAGTGCCCTCGTATATTACTAAAAATAGAGTGGAAGGGAAGGGAGAGAGAAGTGGACAGGCACTGCAAGGCTGGAGGCGGGAGGGGAAGCTGCTCAGAGCGCTCCGGGGCGGGGCGACTGGGAGGCGGCTCCAGAGGTAATTAAGGGGCTCCCGGGAGGCCGCCCCCGCTCCGGCCCCGCCCCGCCCCAGACCACGCCC
>NW_027529526.1:2371172-2390521 GCF_008692635.1 Crocuta crocuta
GGGCCAGCCTCGACCCCACCGCATATCCCTTTCCAGCTATGACCCCGCCTTCACCGCAGACTCCTCCCTCGCAGCGGCCCCTCCCAACCCCAGGCCCCTCCCCCGTCGGCCCCACACCCCAGTTACTAATCCCTCCCCTAGCGGGCTCCACCTCCGACCCCTCCCGGAAGTGCCGGAGGAGCGTCCCCACATGGAGCCCGAGTCCAGAGCCGCTGAGGCCGACCCTGCGGAGGCCGTGCTCTTCGCCTGGGTATGTGACTCCGCCCCCGGGCCGGGGCCGCTGGGACTGAGGGGAGCTGAGGCTAAGGGAGCTGGAGGCCTCCGCGTGGGCGGTCGTGGGCTTGGCGGCGGAGGTCCCGGCCGGGCTCTGGGTTGGAGGACCCTGGACTGGGGCCTGAGGAGGAGAGGGTCGGGAGGCAGGGGTCCTCACGGGTGACTTAGGGGACTGCTGGCTGGTGGGGTCCGGACCCGAGGGGCTGCGGCGCCGCGGGAAGCATCTGCCTGCTGGGCAGATCGTGTGGTTCCGCGAGAGCCCTCAGGCCGGGCCAGCGACCGGAGAGACGGCGAGGAGGTATCGCCCCGCCCCAGAGCCGTGTAGGGCCACCTGTGCTCCTCACCCCCTCGTTGGCCGGAGGATGCCGGCCCCTGCCCAGCCCCACCCCAGCCTGGCGGGAGCATCGTTTGATGCGAGGCCTGCGGTATTTGGCCGTGCACATTTGCTGATCTTCGTCTGTGACCGGATCTTGCCTGTGTTGGGGGCGTGGGTGTCTGCTTAATGTCAGTCTCTCTGGCTAGAATGTAAGCGTCACGAGGGTGGGTGTTGTGCCTGTCTTGTTCACGGCCCCTAGCAGATATTTGTGGACCAATGAATGAATGAGACCCTTTTGTGTGCCTATGTGCTGGTCTTTTGGGAAAAACACAGAACTGAAAGACCCAGCTCTCGCGTTGAGGGAGCGAGATAACACCTATATTAATGTCAAAACTAGCATGTTATTGACTAGTCAAAAAAAGGTAATGATCAGCACCAGGCAGCACTTGTTGAGTGTAAGGCTGCAGACTGGCAGAAGGGAGATCGTGATGTGGCCTGAGGTAGTCTGGCTGGCTGAGTACTATCTTTGTGGTGGCACTTGAGCTGGGGGCGGATTTGGGGATTGAATGTGTGCCTGCGGTGGTTGCTGGTGCTGGCTTTTCCTAGGCAGGAGACTGGGGTCTGCGTGTTAGGGCCTTGTCTACTGCTTGGACGCCTAATGGGCACTTCGGGCTCAAATTATGGCACTCAGTGTCTGTAACACAGCCAAGAGGCCCCAAATCCAGCAAAACAAAGGAAAATTTAATACATGTTAGCTGTATTTGCTTCCCTTCCTTACAAACACTCCAGACACACACACACACACACACACACACACACAACTCCAGGGAGGTAAATTTCCTTCACATACATTCATTCACTATATTCATTCTAAAATACATATACACTTTCTCTGGGTCAGCATAGTTTCAGATGCAGGGGACATGGCAGTGAACAAAACAAAGTGCCTGCCCTCACTGAGTTTACTTTGTAGTAGGGGAGGTAGACCGTAAGCAACTAAGCAAATGTAATGTCAGAGAGCACTATGAAGAACAAGAAAGCAGAAAAAGGGGATAAAGTGATGGGGTGCTATTACAGTCATACAGTTAGCGTCTTGGCAGGTAAGCCCTGGGCTGAATTTCACCAGACATCCTATGGACACGGTAGAGCTTACTGAAAGGAGCAAGGCATATCTGACTTTTGGCTTCCCAGCTATGCAATTATGGAAAGTTACTTAATCTCCCTGAGCCTTAGTTTCTTCATCTGTAAATTGNCCAGGTAAGCCCTGGGCTGAATTTCACCAGACATCCTTAGGGACACGGTAGAGCTTAATGAAAGGAGCAAGGCATATCTGACTTTTGGCTTCCCAGCTATGCGATTATGGAAAGTTACTTAATCTCCCTGAGCCTTAGTTTCTTCATCTGTAAATTGAGAGCAGTAATGTCCATCTCCTCTGTTATGAGAATTAAGGGTGAATACTGAGTATTGAGGAAGCAGTCTGTAATTGGCAGCTAATACTGCCCCTGAGGGCCTCTGGGACCTGTGCCCTTGCCAAGGCTTGCTCTTTCCACTTGGAGTCCTTGCAGCCCAGGATGGCTGTGAAATAGACCATGAGGGGCAGGAGTTTGTGTGTGTATGCATTTTGGGTATTTTTTCCTCATTCAAATGTCTTAAAAAAACAAACACATTGGGAAGGTTTTACTACTTATTTCTAGGAAGAACCAGACAGGAGTAATTAGAAGGAATTATGAGGATTTCTGAAATCTAAAGATTTTCCTAAAAAAAAAAAAAAAAAAAAGNTGAAGCAGGCTCCAGGCTCTGAGCTCTCAGCACAGAGCCCAATGCGGAGCTTGAAGACGGCTCGTGAGACCATGACCTGAGCCGAAGTCAGCCGCTTAACCGACTGAGCCACACAGGCGCCCTTACAATTCTTTATCTTCAATTTTGAATACAAAAAAACTCCAAAAACCCAAACTGAACTGACATAATAGTATTTATAGTCTTTGCCCAGTTAACGTATTTGTACCTTTCACTGCAGAAATAATACTATTTTGCCAATGGGGCGCTGCTCCTGGACCTTGCAGCAGTATATATGATTTATATATGGTATTTGTTTAAAGTCTATAAAATCTTGAATCGGAAATAAATCTGGCAGCAAGAGTTTTGGATTAGGGATTCTGGACCTTTATTTCATAATAACAAAGATAGACATATTGCCCACAAAGGGGAAGTCTTTTCCCTTACAGGAATCTCACCACGTGAATCTTAGAGTCACAAAACATTGTACTTGGAAAGGCCCTTAGAGATCATTGCCAACCTCTTTCGCTGTACAATGAAATAACAATGAGGTGACCTGCTTGAGGACACAAAGCCCTCAGCTAACTTTGATTAAAGAAGTCATTGCCAGTTTTCTTAGTGAAGGCATGAGAAGAGACAAGTCCAGGACATTTCCCACTCACTTTGCTTCCTTATTTCTTTTCTTAGCCTCCCTAGAGAATTAGCTTTTGTCAGAAGGAACTCCCATGCTGTCCGCCAAAGGCAACACATGTGGGCTGGGGCATTGGAAGAAGGCGAGGAGTATCTTTGGATAAATGGTGGATGCTAAGGGCTCCTCTCACGTGGAAATCGTACTGTTCTGGAGATGGGGCCACCATCTAAGTATGAGTTGCATATAACAACCTCTTAAGAATGGGCTTATGAAATCTCATCTGTTAGAAGCTCTGGGGGGTATGTCAGGGTGAGAAAGATAGGGACAGCTAAGTGCACATTGACAGCTACATTTCCTGTATGCTTTCATCCTTGCCTTATTTTATCCCTAGGGTGCAAATAGCTACGGGCAACTTGGCCTTGGCCACAAGGAAGATGTGCTTTTGCCCCAGCAACTGAATGACTTCTGTAAATCTGAGCGTGTCAGGAGGATCACGGGAGGAGGGGGCCACTCTGCTATTGTCACAGGTAACATCCTTCTGGAGTAGACATTTCTTATTTAGACATTTCCCCTAGTGTGTTATATTGCCATCTTTCATCCTTTTGTATTTTGCAGAGGAAAACATTTTTGTGAAAAAGCCAAGTTACCATCAAAGAATTCTAGATTGTCAAGCTGAAAGGCCTTCAGAGATCTAGGCTCTCTACCCCTATTTATACAAATGAGGCTCAGAGAGGAAAGCCAGTTGCTTAAGGTTACAAGACAAATTAATGGCAGAGTTGAAACGTGTACCACATTTCATACCGTATATTGATATTTAACTTTCACATGTGAGTTAAATATCTTTGCAGTTAGATTGAATACTCCTTGAGTGCAAGAACTTTGTATTTTCCTTAATTTCCTTCATAGTACCTATGATAGTACTTAATGAGTACTACAGGTGCCATGATATTGGAAAGGAGGGCATATTGCATCCTGATTGAGAACATGAGTTCTGGAATCCACTGCCTGGGTTCAAATCCTGGTTCTGTTATTAGCTGTGTGGCCTTGGGCAAATTAATTTCTCTGTGTCATTTTCGCCTCTGTTACATGGGGATAATAATGGTGGATGAAGAGAATCAATGAGTTACAGGGCTGCATTATGACTTTCATGGGTCCTTGGCACTCTTGCCTTTGTGGACCCCTTCTTCCATAAAGAAATATGAAGAATTATATTTTATGACAGCATTGATATAAAGATTAGTATAATCCAGGCTAGAGTTAGCATTGTATATTCATTATTATCGCATTTATTTTTTTCTTATTTTAGAAGAGTATAAAATTGAAACATTTCTGTGGGCCTCTGAAAGTATTGTGGGCCCTAGGCACTCTGCCTAAAGGATAAATCGACCCCACAGATAAAGCTCTTACAAGAATTCTAAGTGCTGGCACATTCTAAGTTCTAAATAAATGTTCACTTTTCTTGTTATAGTAGATGCTCTATTTGGTGATTAGCCACTGCTCTAGGACTTGAAGTTTCCATGTAGATACTAGACTTAAGCCCTTCGCCCTATTCCATTTGGGCCAGTGCACATAAACATACATGGCTTATTAACGCGGGTGGGAAAAAAGTTCTTGGGTTTGTGACTGCAACTAATTGGTAAAATCCTTTTGCTCGCTTTGACAGTTATATTTCCCCTGTGCACACCATCACCCAAAGCTTTTGCTTTCTGCAGATGAAGGAGGCCTTTTTGTTTGTGGCCTGAACAAAGATGGGCAACTGGGGCTTGGTCACACAGAAGATGTCCTGTATTTTACCACCTGCAGATCCCTCCTTGGCTGTCCTGTCCAACAGGTGGCCTGTGGCTGGGATTTTACCATTATTCTCACAGGTGAGTTCACTCGTGGGTAAATCTTTATCACTGCAAAGGCACTGGGTGAGAAGAGCCCGATGGTGGTGATACTGATTAAGTGAAAGTCCTTTTATGTGTAAACACACATATACATTTCTCTTTGGTTGTTGAGGAAAGTTGTGGGTGCTTTTTGCAAGGAGAGTTTGAACAGCAGAATTTTGGGCTGGGAAACTTTTGCCAGAGACTAGGGAAGGGACTAGATCGCCTTTGGTGGTTACTTCCTGTCCCAGAAATTTGTGACAGCCGTTTGCCTGGGCGAGGTGGCCGTTAGTACTGTGAAGGGTATGGGGGAATGTGGTGGGGAAGCATAAGGAAATCAGCGGTTGCACAACAGTGATGGCAGCTTTTCCCCACTGAAGGATTAAAAACAAACAAACAAACAAATAAATAAAGGCTGGGCACAATTCTTTGCTTTCTGCAAAGCCAGATAGCAGAATGGGGTGTAGAGGGATATGGCCAAAGGGTTAAGAGGGTAATGCTCTTGGAAGCAGCTAGCAATAATTACTTTTTGTCAGCTGACTTCTCCCTAGAAGTACTTTTGCCCTGTCTAGCTTGCCATTCTGGATGGAAAAAACCATCTTTGGTTCCTGACTAGATTCCCTCTTTGACACAGTCCTCTGGCAAGGGCATCTTCTGATCACATCCTCCTCCACCCCACCCTTGTGGATTCTTATGTGCATATTTCAGATCCCAAGCTTCCACATACAGCTCCCATTACTGTACCCTACCTGTCCCTGTTGTGGCCTTGTCTTTTATTCTCCACACTCCCCATACTTTTCTTTCTGGAAATACCAAGCAGAACATTGTTCTCTCTCTTGTACAGGCCCTTTTGTCTGTCTGATGGCTCGTATCCCTTCTTTAAAACCCTGCTCAGGCATCAGCATCTCTCTTCTGTGGAGGGCTTCTGTAATAGGTGCTGAATTTGGTAGTAATAACTCTGAAGAGTAGCTATCATTTGTGAAGTGTTTTTTGTGGCCCATTTTGGGGTTGTAGGGAGTCTGTGAATAACACTCTATTTCTCACTTTTGGAACCAATTGTGAGAAAGGTGGAGAGCAGTCAGGTAGCTGGAGACCCCACTATTGGCTTTTCACTGACAAAGGCTAAGTCGGAGGACAGGGTTAATGGTCAGACCAAATGGTTCTGGTAACGCTCCTCTGATCCAGACTTATTCTGTAGACAGTAGGTTATCTCTGCAGGGGAAACACTTAATATGCATCAGTCCAGAGTACCTGAGGGGAGGGTGCCAAGCCACACACATGCTGTTCCTTTTCCCAAACTCATCAGTTGGTTAGGTTACCCCTTTTCCCCTGGAAAGCAGTAAGCATGCGAAGGGGCAGGGAGAGGGGCCTGGAGTGTTAAAATAATGAAAATTATGTCACATGGAAGTATGTAAAGTGGGGTATAAGTATCCTCCCACCCCAGCACCAGGCTAACGTTCTATACAGATAAGCTGCCATTAATTAGGTAGTGTGACAGAGAGGCTGGAAAGTGCTTAACCCAGTCAGTGCCTAGTGTTTTTATTCCTAGAGGAACAATGAAAGCAGAGACTGTGGTTTGAATGCGCTGAAGTACAAGCCCCTCTTCTTCCTCTCATTCCCTTTGTTCCTCCCATCCTTCAGCATTTACCCACTGGTCACAGATGTCTTACTTCTGAGGTTATGATTCAAATATTTGAATTTTGCAGAAAATGGTCAAGTTCTGTCATGTGGATCCAACTCTTTCGGCCAGTTAGGAGTTCCTCATGGCCCCCGAAGATGCGTGGTTCCCCAGGCCATTGAGGTACGGATGGCACCTAATATGTAGCTGCCCCATATACTGTTAAGGCATTTCCCTTCCCAGACTGAGAAGTTTGGCCCCTGAAAACCCATGGGCCACTTAAAATTTAAGTTGAAAACTTAGGTTCTTCTGGGAAGGATTAGGTTGAGGGGGTGGAGGCTGTGGTGAAAAACCTCTGCTAGTCCTCATACACATTATAAATTTTTGTGAAATAGAACAATGAAGGTAATATATGTCACAAAAGCATTAATAACATTTTACAATTCTAGAATTAGTAATAGTGGGAACTATGTTAGAAACAGGTCCAGACAGAAGTGACTTACCTAAAGACACTAAACTTGGCAAATAGTGTAAGCCAGAGTGCCCAGTAAAAATATGGGTGAGTCACGTACATAATTTAGAATTTTTTAGTAGCACTATTCAAAGAGTAAAGAGAAACAAGTGGAATAAAAATTTTAAAATCACAGCTTTATTGAGATAGAATTGCCATAGAATTTACTCTTTAAAAATGTATAATTCAGTGGTTTTTAGTAGATTCACAGAGATGTGCAGCCATCAGCATTATCTAATTTTAGACCATTTTCATCACCAAGAAAGAAACTGTGTACCCAATGGCAATTACTTCCCATTCTGCTCTTCCCCAGCCCCTGGCAACCACTAATCTGTCCCTGTGGATTTGCTATTCTGGGCATTTCATATAAATGGAAACACACAATATGTGGATTTATGTGTCTGGCTTCTCTCATATGATGTTTTTAAGTTTCATTCATATTGTGGCCTGTAGGTGAAATTAATTGTAATAACTTAATCCAATGTATTCAATGGACTATTTCATTTTATATGTCAGTAATGTAAAAATTTCCTAATGAGATACTTTATAGTCTCTATTTTTTTAAAGTTTATTTATTTATTTTGAGAGTCAGAGTGTGCGTGTGTACATGCTCGTGGGAGAGGGAGAATCTTAAGCAGGCTCTGTGCTGTCTGCACGGAACCTGATGCAGGGCTTGATTCCATGAACTGTGAGATCGTGACCTGAGCCGAGATCAAGAGTTGGGCACTTAGCCAACTGAGCCACCCAGGTGCTGCTGTATTCTCTATTTTAGACTAAGTTGAACTCTGGTGTACATTTTGTACTGCGACTGAATCTCAGTTCAGTCTAGTCATACCTAGTCACATTTCGGCTGATCAGGACCTGCATGTAGCTAGTGGCTTCACAGTGGACAGCACAGGTGCTAGACAGGACTCCTGGCCCTAGTTCAGAACTCTTTCCACTGCATCATATTGAAAATGTACACATTTTTGTGACATTTATATGGTAAGTGGTCACAAGAGATTTATGGAATTTTGAAAGAAATATGCTGGGATCTAAAATGAGTTTACCACCTAAGCTACTCACATCTAGCTAATTTTCTTGAACTCTGACTCAGAGTGAAAAACAGATCTGTTTTCATTGGAGAGACCTTGGTTTGCTCCTGTCATGTTGCTGAATTACAATTGCTGGTCTGTGGGATATGATTTGAGGTCATGATCTGCACCGGGTTGTAGTGTATTTGGGCTGCTGTAACAAAAATACCATAGACTGAATGGCTTAAACAACAAACGTTTGTTTTTCACATTTCTGGAGGCTGAGAAGTACAAGATCGGGGTATCGGCAAATTTGGTGTCTAGTGAGGGCCCACTTCCTTGTTTTAGACACTTATTTTGCTGGACTTTCAAGACTTTGGGGGCCCTTTTTTTAAAGGCCTTTATCCCATTCATGAGGGCTCCATTCTCATGACCTAATGAATCACCTCCAGAAGACCCCATTTCAAATACTGTCACACTGGGTAATAGGTTTCAATATATGAATTTCAGGAGAACACAAACATTGAGTGTGTAGCACACATGGTATGCACAGAAATCTAGCTTCTATAGTCCCTCTTGTAGGAAGTGGTACCGTTGCCAATTACCAATGGATGGTTTTTTAAGAACCTATATACATTATAATTTATTTATCTTAGGATACATGATTAAAGAAGATAGAGGAGAACAGTGGTTGAAATATGTTGCATGACAGAATCAGGAGGTGAAAGCATTTGACAGGCTGTATCCTCTTGAACAATGGGAGGAATGTGCCAAAGTGAAATATAATAGAAATTCATTCATTTATCTAATAGCAGCTATTTTGTATAGGTGCTGGGTTTAGGCATTGGGGACAAAGGCGAGGGTCTTAGCATTGGAGGTCTTGGAGTTTAGTGGTACATGTTAGCATTTGAGGGTCTTAAGAGTTTAGTGGTACATGTTAGATATAGAGACTCCTATATGTTAAACTATGGTTTAACAGATGCAGCTGTAGCCCCAAAGGAGGGAATATTTAAGTATTTCTAGGGGGGAGGTGGAGTGAGAACAGAGTCTTGAAAGTTGAATAGAAATATACCTGACTTCAGATAGGATGCACAGAGCAGGTACAAAAGAACATTCCAGACATAAGGAACGGTGTAAGCAAAGGTGTAGAAGCATAAAATATCAGGGTTTTTGGGTGGGGTGCCTGCGTGGCTCAGTCGGTTAAGTGTCCGACTTTGGCTCAGGTCATGATCTCACGGTTTGTGGGTTCAAGCCCTGCATCAGGCTCTGTGCTGACAGCTAGCTCAGGGCCAGGAGCCTGTTTCAGATTCTGTATCTCTCTCTTTCTCTGACCCTCCTCTGCTCACACTGTCTCTCTCTCAGAAATAAATTTTAAAAAACCATTAAAAACAAAGTATCATGGTTTGGGAGACCGCAAGCAGGTTAGGATGCTTGGAATATAAAGAAGTGGTAGAAGTGCCATTGGGGAGGGGACAATCAGGGAGGTAGTGGATGGCAAATGGTAAGAACAGTGTGTTAGGGAGGGGCCCGAAAGGGTAGTGTGGAGGAAGATTATTCAGGATACCCTTCCTAATAATCCAGACAAGAGGTAATCCTGGTCCAAACTAAAGCCATGGCAGTGGGGATGGAGATGAAGGAATGGAGGTGAGTTGAAGAGATTGAATCTACATCTAAAGCCCTTCAGTTTTTTGTTTTTTTTTTTTGTAAAGAAAACATATTTAAAGGACAATACATTCAAGTTGTATTAGTAGTAAGATTTGATCTTCCCCAAAGCTAATGTGATTGTGGGATACATTAACAGAAATATAGAAGAGGAGCCAGAGTCCTGTCCTTTTTTGTGCTAATCAGACTGTGTTTTGGATGCTGTATTCTGTTGAATATTCTGTTGATTTAGTACTTAGGCCCTGGGCATAAAGGTGAATAAGACTTAGATCCTGCCCTCAAGGGTCCTAAAGTTTAGAAAGACCATGTGGATCTATAAATAAACACATGTGGTAAAGCTGCATAGGAGCTGTGATTGATACATATAGCCCTCCCCCTTTTTTTGACAGAGAGAGAAAGAGAGAGAGGGAGTGCTTGCATGCACACATGTGCAGGGGTGGGGCAGAGAGAGAGGGAGAGAGAGAATCTTAAGTAGGCTCCATTCCCAGTATGGAGCCTGACACAGGGCTAGATTTCACAACTGTGAGGTCATGACCTGAGCTGAAATCAAGAGTTGGACGCTTAACTGATTGAGCCACACAGGTGCCCCAGTACAGTCCCTTTAAGAGGGAGGTTGAGTAACCAGAGCACATTTAGAGGAGAGAAACCAAGAAGAGAATGGAATTTGAAGCCAGGTGATCACTGATGGCCCTGGGCATGTTTGGCTTAAAGAAGAGATATGTATTAGTTATCTCTTACTGTGTAATAAATTACCCTAAAATTTAGCAACTTTAAACAATAAGTATTTACTACCTCAGTTTCTGAGGGTCAGAAATCTGGGCACAGCTTAGCTGGTCTCATGAAGTTGCAGTCAGGATGTTAGCCAGCACTGCATGCAGTCTGCTGCTGGCTCTGGGCTGGACTGGCAGATCTACTTCCATGCTCTCCCACCCGGCAGGAGGCTTCAGTTCCTTTCTATGGGATTGTTCAGGCATGGCATCTGGCTTCCTCCAAGAATGATTCGAGAGTGAGGCCAAGCAGGAAGCCTCAATGCCTTTTATCACCTAGTCTCTGGGCCACTCATCACTTCTTTATTCTTTTCACTAGAAACAAGTCACTAAGTCCAGACCACATTCAGCCAGAGGGGAATTCAGCTCCACATCTTGAAGGGATGGGTCTCAAAGAATTTGAAGATTCAGTTTTAAAACCACCACAAGACATCTTAGAGAGGACATGACAGTGGTCTTCACATCTTTGGAAAGCATAGTGAGAAGCTACAGGCAGATAGGTTTGGCTCCAGCTAAGGAGATAAATGGAACTGTGCAAAGATGGGATAGGCATCTGGGGAAGTAGTGAGCCTGTGTCACGGGAAGTAGGTGCTCGGCAGGGGTTGGGTGATGATTTACTAGGGTGTTGTGGAGGGGATCTGGCATTGAATGGGGATTGGACTATTATCAAAGGTCATCCAACTAGAACTTTTGGTAAATAAATTTTTATTGGAACACAGCCATGCCCATTCATTCATGTTTTGTCTGTGGCTGCTTGTATGTTACAAGGGCAGAGTAGACTTCTATGACACAAATCATATGGCCTGCAAAGTCTAAACTATTTACTATCTGGTCTTTATTGGAAACTTTTGCCAACCCCTGGACTGGATGACCTTGAAGGTCCCTTGCAGCCCTGAGATATATTGTGATATATTATTTTTAAAGGCCTTTTTCTTTTAGGGATACATATAGAAGTATGGAGGGATGGAAATGTTGGGAGCTGGGGACTCTGAACCAATCAGACACGTAATGAGGGCCATGCTGCATTGTGTCAGGACGTGAATGGCGTAACATTTTGCAGATGGGTGATTCAAGACCTCATCCCTTTTCTTTGTTTCGACAGCTCCTGAGAGAGAAAGTTGTTTCCATTGCTGCTGGACTGAGGCATGCTTTAGCTGCTACAGGTGATCATTTTGCTTTTAGTTTCAAAATAGGCACATCACAAGGAAAAGCAGCGCTCTAGAGCAAACAAACTTTAAGGAGTAATTCACAGTGCCCTGCTGTGCTGCATTTCTGATGAAAAGGAGGGGACATAAGGCCAAAGTCATGTGGGAAAACTTTAGCAGGTAGGTTGTAAAGAAATGAAGTTTTCTAGCTCTTTATTATGTTCTGGGCATGATGCTAGGTTCTCTTGATTTAATTAATGCCTTACTTAATACTCACAGCCTTGCAGTGAGGTGAGTTACATTTTTACATGTGAGGAAACTGAGGTCTGAAGAGGCTAAATTGCTTGTCTAAGGTTGCACAGAGGGTAAGGTGGTAAAAGGTAGAGCTGGGAACAGAGTCTGGGATGGTGTAGTTTCCAAGGCCCACATTCTGTGCTGTGAACTACACTGCTTGCCTAATGCATTTTTTTTTTTTTTTACAAATAGTTTACTGTCAAATTAGTTTCCACATAACACTCAGTGCTCATCCCCACAAGTATCCTCCTCGCCTAATGCATTTTAATGTTTATTAATTTAAAAGCTTCAAACATGCTTGTCTTGAAGGTAGCAAGTGGAGAGAGGCGGTGGTGTGCGGAAGAGCAGCGGCCCTTTTTTCTTCCCCATGCTCGGTCTCCTGCTCCCACTCTTGTGGCATGAAGGGCAGCCCTAACTGGCTGCGGCAGCTGAGGCTCAAGTGTGGATGCAACCCGTAGTGGCCTGGGGAAGGTGGAGGTGGCTTGGAAGGGTCCAGTGCAGCACTGTACTGATGTCGTCTGGGGCTTAGTGTTGCTCATGCATTAAAATTTTTTTAACACTTTTATCCTGAGGTAATTGTAGATTCACATGTAGTTGTAAGAAATAAAATGGATCTCATGCACTATTTTCCCAGTTTCTCCCAGTGGTAACATTTTGTGAGACTGTAGTGCAACAGTCCCACCAGCCTTGATACGGTCAGGATACAAACAGTCCATCACCACAGCCATCCTGCCTGTGGCCCTTTCACAGCACCCATTTTTATACACCTTTATATATGGCTTTTATACACTTTTACACACCTTTTATAGATCCACTTCCTGCCTACCCTCACTCCTTCTTAGCTCCTGGCAACCACTCTTCTGTTCTCTAACAATATCATTTCATGAACATTATATAAATGGTATCATACAATATATAGCTCCTTGGGGTTGGCTATTTTTGCTCAGTCTGATTCCCTGGAGAGTCATACATGTTGTGAGTATCAATAATGTGTTCCTTTTTATTGCCAAGTAGTAGTATTCCATGGTAGAGATGTACCACTGACTTAGTCATCTCGGGCTGCTGTAACAATGTACCGCAGACCCAGTGGCTTAAACAACAGGCATTTTCTCAGTTATGGAGGCTGCAAATCCACGATCAAGATGCCATGAGGGCTGGTCTCTGGTGAGGCCTCTCTTCCTGACGTGTAGGTGGCTGCCTTCCTGCTGAGTTCTTCTAGGGCGTTTCCTCTGGGCATCATAGAGAGAGGGAGACATCTGGTGTCTCTTCTTTCTTTTTATAAAAAAAAATTTTTAATGTTTTGTTTATTTTTGAGAGAGAGAGAGAGACAGCATGAGCAGGGGAGGGTCAGAGAGAGAGAGGGAGACACAGAATCTGACACAGAGCCCGACACGGGGCTCGAACCCACGAACCATGAGATCATAACCTGATTCGAAGTCGGACACTTAACCGACTGAGCCACCCAGATGCTTCTGGTGTCTCTTCTTTTTATAAGGACACCAATTCTGTCAGAGTAAGGCCTCGCTCTATGACCCATTCAACCTTTATTATCTTTTTACGGACTTCTCTTCAAATATAGTCACGCTATAGATTAGGGCCTCAACATATGAATTTTTGGGGGCACAATTCAGTCCATAAGAACACAGTTTCTTTCACCATTCACCCATTGAGGGACATCTGGTTGTTTCTAGGTTCTGGCTATTAAGAATAAAGCTATAAACATTGTGGGCAAGTTTTTATGCAAACATAAATTTTCATTTCTCTGGGATAAACGCCCAGGAGTGTGATTGCTGAGTTGTATGGTAGTGATTACATTTTATAAGCAGCTTCTCCTCTTAGAAATTAGCAGGACTGGAGAATGGCCTATTATTGGTTTAATTCCCCCTCTCCTACCAACTTTCTCTAATTGCTAGTCTTATGTGTACATTTTTGTCCAGTCAGAGCAGTACAGTTTCCATTATGTGTTTGATTAACTTAATTTTAAGTCCTCTTCTCTCCCATTTAATCTGTAAATATTTCTGCAGCCATCTCTAAATGATAAGGACTCTATTGAAAACATTAACAAAATACCATCATCACACCTATAAGATAAATACAAGATAAATCTGTAATTTGATCAAGTATCCAGTATTTACATTTCCTTGACTGTCTTAAAAAATATATTTTTTTAACAGTTTGTTTAAATCAGTATTTGAATTATGTCTATACACTGCAGTTGGTGAATATGTATGTCAGGTATCTCTATTTTAAAAAATATTTATTTATTCCTCTTAATTTTTTTATTGTGATAAAATATACATAACACAGTTTACTGTCTTAACCATTTTTAAGGGTATAGTTGAGTGACGTTAAGTGCATTCACATTATTGTGGAGCCATTACTGCCAATAATCTCCAGAACTTTTTTTATCTCGTGAAACTGAAATTATGTCCACTAAACAATGACTCTCCATTCCCCCTTTCTCCCAGCCCCTGACCACCACCATTCTACTTTCTGACTCAATGATTTTGACCACTCATACAGGTACCTCGTGTAAGTGGAATTTGTACGGTATTTGTCTTTTTGTGGCTTATTTCATTTAACATCATGCCCTCGAGGTCTATCTGTGTTGTAGCATGTGTCAGAATTTTCTCCCTTTTTAAGGCTGAATAATGCTCCATCACTTGGATATGTCACAAATTGCTTATCCATTCACCAGTTGATAGACACTTGGGTTGCTGCCATGTTTTAGCTATTGTGAATAATGCTGCTATGAACATAGGTGTACAAATACCACTTCGAGATCCTGCTTTTGGTTCTTTAGGATATATACCCAGAAGTAGAATTGCTGGATCATGTGGTAATTCTATTTTCAATTTTTTGAGGAACTGCCATACCATTTTCCACAGTGGCCATACCATTTTAACTTCTGCCAATAGTGCACAAGGGTTCCAAATAACTCCACATCATTACCAACATTTGTTATTTTCTGTTTTTTTTCTTAAATATTTTATTGTCAAGTAGGCGTACATATAACACTGTTTTTTTTTTTAATAGTAGTTATTCTAATGAATGTGAAGTGGTATCTCATTGTGGTTTTATTTTGCTTTTCTCTAATAATTAGTGATGCTTTTCTCTAATAATTAGTGATGTTGAGCATCTTTTCATATCTGCTTTTTCACCATTTGTATATTTTCTTTGGAGAAACGTCTATTCAAGTCCTTTGCTTATTTTTTGAATCAAGTTTTTTGTTTTTGTTGTTGAGAGATTTTTTCGTTGCTGTTTTTTAAAGTAGGCTTCATGCCCAGTGTGGAGTCCAATGCAGGTCTTGAATTCATGACCCTGAGATCAAGACATGAGCTGAGCTCAAGAGTCAGATGCTTAGCTGACTAAGTCACCCAGGTGCCCTTGTTATTGTTGAGTTTTAAGAGTTCTGTATATATTCTGATTATTAATCCTTTATCAGATATCTCAAGATTCATTTTGCTCCCTTTTTCCCCCCTTCCAATTTATTTGTGGAAGAGATGGTAAATTTTGTATTGTTTCCTTTTTTTTTTAATGTTTATTTTTGAGAGAGAGACAGAATGTGAGCAGGGGAGGGGCAGAGAGCAAGGGAGACACAGAATGCAAAGCAGCTCTAGACTCCAAGATGTCAGCACAGAGCCTGATGTGGAGCTCGAACCCACGAACTGTGAGATCATGACCTGAGCTGAACTCAGGTGATTAACCGACTGAGCCACCCAGGTGCCCCTGTATTATTTCAGTACTGTGTTTTGCTCACATTGTGCTCAGTCATCATCACTTATATTTCACAAAGCAGACTTGTCTGTTTACAGTCTAAAGGACGGTTGTTTACAGGATACTTTGGAGGAGAGGAACCTTAATGTGCCGTTGGGTGACGGATCCTAGTTACACACATCTGACCATAGATGTAAATATATAAAATGTCATCTACACATTTATATGAGATTCAGAACATGGGCACATGAATTAGATTCAGTGGATAGGGAAATAAAAGGCCATTTCACTGAAGTAGTAACTATTAAGAAGCTATCTTGCAGTCATAAATATGTATTTATTTGTTAATTAGGAATCACTGAATCTATCTTGGTGCAGTAGAAAAGACACTGCATTAGGTGGTAGGAGAGCTGAGTCCTAGTGTTTTCTCTGCTACTGGCTCCCTGTATGACCTTAGACAGATCACATCCTCTCTTCAAGGCCTCAATTTTCTCACCTCTTAAATGTGAGGAATGGACTTGATGATCTTCAGGGTTCTTTCCTATTTGGTCTGGAGTTTGAGTTGTCCTTTCAGGTTAGTCATAAATAAGGTGTTGTTCTAGTATTTTGACTCTGAAAAGTAATTTGTCCTGGAATTTCTTGGAGGGAGTTTTAGAATATGGGAATTTTCTTGAATGGTCTTAGATTGCCCTGAAGATTGGACTTGTGATTGGCTTGGTGAGAACCAAGCCATAGGGCCCCTTGAAGCACTGAGCTTCTCCATAGTATGTGTGTTAACTGAGGATGAATTGAGAATCTCCCATAGTAGTGAGGCTCAAAAAGCAATCTGGTAGTAATCCTGTTAAGCACATTTTCTTCATTTCCTCCTCTGTTCCATTGGGAAGCAAGTGGCAGTGTGTTCCAGTGGGGAACTGGTTTGGCATCATCTGGACGGCGGTTGTGCCCAGGGCAGACCCTCCCATTGTTTTTGACAGCAAAGGAACCAAGCAGAGTGACAGGTAAGGCCCTTATTTCTTGAGTCCTATATTTATTCTTTGTCAAAAAATAGTGACGCACACATGTAGAAAATGGGTAAATGGAATTTTGCTTTTGCTATTTCTTAGTTCCTGTGTCTTAAGTCTCTGTGTTAGTTGGTCTCTTAGTCTTATTAGACTTTTTGTGGACCCAGTAAAACGCCCCCTCCTCGCCGCCAGAGTTTGCAACCTGTTGAGAGATAGATGTGAGTCAGTTAAGTGGAGACCAGAATAGTAGCCCTAGAACTATTAAAAGTTAGGTTGGAAGACATGACTTAGGTGTTTGGAAATCATGTGTAGCAATAGTGAGCCTCTGGATTCTGAATGCCAGATTGGATTTACTCACCAGGCATGGTAGCAGCCGCATAGCATCGTCCCTGCCAAGCTCACTGCACGGCTGGGAGCGCATGGGGAGGCACCCTCTGCAGGTGGGCACATCCCAAAGGGAGAACCTAGAAGGACTGTGCCTCGCATGCCCAGTTCCTCCTTCCCAAAAGGAAAGCAGGAGTGAGTGAGGAGGTAGAGAGAGGGCCAGCCATGTTACTGTAGGGAAGTCTCTGTACATGAGCACATGAGTAGGCAATGAGTGTTCTGCTCATGGGTCTGTTGGTGGGTCTGTGTGGTCATTTAGCCTGTAGGCTTCCTCTTCTGTTTTTCACTCTGGTGCTCAGTCTCTTTCAGCTCCTCTCTCTGCTCACCTCTCCCTCTGCTCTATGCTCTCACTGTGGGCCCCTCTCTTTCTCTGTATATAGCATCATGTCTGTGTCTCCTCTTGTTCCTTTCTTGCTCTCTTACTTTGTGTCCCAGTCTTCTGAGCATTGGCTGTCAGAAAAATAGGAAACCTCTATTCTCCTCTAGGTGAGAACAAAGGAGGAATTTTTAAGGGTGGGATAGGAAGTAGGGAAATAATGGAAGGGAAAGCCACAGTGGGAGTGATGTACCAGGTGTTGGAGTCGTTCTGATTTTCCTAAGTCCTGGGGTCTCTCCTGTTCAGCTGAGGGCGAGATTGGTCGCCCTGAAGCGCAAGGGTGGAGTTGGGGAGGATACTCTTAGAGAAGGAGAAGGGGGCACTGGATGCCGGGCAGGCAGTCCAACTCACATGACATTGAAAGCATTCATAAAATAACTCATACTTGCCAAACACTTTTTCCTGCCTCACCTAGGTATTCCCTGCTCCCTGGGCATTTCCTGCTTTCTCATTCCTCTGTGTCTATGGGTAAGCTGAGCCCTGCCTGAGATGTCTTTTCCTTCCTGTTCCTTCTGGTAATCTTTATTCTATTGTGATAATTTTTCAAAGCATAGCTCAGACACAGCTTTCTCAGTGAAGAGTCTTCCCTCTTCTGACTCCATTGCATTTTCTTCGCATGCCTGGGTAGCACAATGTACTATATCACTATGAATTGTTTGCATGTTTCCCCACATGCCAAAGACTGAGCTTTCTCAGGGTAGGGACTGTATCTACTTTCTCTTTCAGCCTAGGACTTGTAACTGGAAGAAATCAGAAATGCTTTTATTTGATTTAAATGACCTGCTTGGGTTCTGTTTGGGGCACAGCTTAGGTTCCAAGTTGACTGGAGGAGTTTTCTGATGAGACATTAGGATAGGTCGTGAGCTTCTTGCCCTCAGTCTTTCCCTTTTTATTCCTCCATTGTTCCGTACTTGCCACTGCTTCTGGAGCTGGAACCTGGGTGTCCTTTCCCTGCCTGCCCACAAGGCCCTGTGCTTCCTCTCTGGTGAATGTGTTGAAACGCATGTTTTGTCCCTTTCTCATTCTACAGGATACTTGAAGGTATGAAGGGCATTTTATTAAGACACTAGTTAATTAAACAGTGTCAGAAAAGACTGGGCCACCTTGGGTGACTGAGTTGGTAAACGTCTGACTCTGGCTCAGGTTATGATCTCACGGCTCATGGGTTCGACACCTGTGTTGGGCTCTGTGCTGACAGCTCAGAGCCTGGAGCCTGCTTTAGATTCTCTGTCTCCCTCTCTCTCTGCCCCTCTTCTGCTCGTGCTCTCTCTCTCTCACTCTCTCTCCTTCAAAAATAAATAAACACTAAAAAAAGTGTCAAAAAAGAGTTACAGAATAAAACTGTATTTCTCTTCATGTTAGACCCAGTGACCACAGTTTCTAGCAAAATTGGTTGGGATTATAACCTGTCAGTGTAGACAGTATAATTAAGGGAGGAAAAGTGCTGGGTTTGGAAGGCAGGTTCAAATTCTTAGTTCTGCCTGTGTGTTCTTCGGAGTCCTGGGTTTGCCCGCATGTGTCGGCAGCTGAATGTTTGAGATGCCGTTGCTTCTAGGCCCGCCTATGGACAGAGCTAGGAGTCGGACGTGTGCACACGCATATTTACACATATGTACACCTGTGTCTATTTGTCTGTTTCTACCAGAAGCTATGAGTTTACAGTGATTTCTCTAAGTACAATCTACTATCCCATGGTCAGTTCTAGCCTTCCACCTTTTATGTCTGTACCTTTCCTCTTCTCCCTGATAGTGAGAAATCTGGCTTCTGTATCCTCAGTACATTTACTTATTTGTTCAATCTCTTGGTATGTAACTAGTCTCCCCACCTTGTCATCTGTGTTCTTGGTCAGCGCCACCAACTTAGACCTGCCTGCTCTGGCTGCAAGTTTCCCCTGGGCCCTGGTGGTGCTGCCTCAACCCTTCTCTGCCCAGTTTGTTCTGTTATAAATGTGATTTCAAAAGTTTTTTTTTTTTTTTTTTTTTTTTTTTTTTTTTTGG
>NW_027529526.1:2390529-2411523 GCF_008692635.1 Crocuta crocuta
TTTGTAGGCCTGGAGAATTCTAAAGCAACCTGTGTTCTTGCTGGCTCAGACCACTCAGCTTCACTGACGGGTTGGTACCAGCTCTCTTAGTTTAATACTCCATTCAGAGTTTTGCATGTTACTGCCTCACATGGTGGATGTTGGACAGAGGGAGGAGCTGAGTCAGATTTCTGCTGCCCCCACTGGTCTTGTCTTAGGAAGTTACTTTACCTTCTGAGGCTGTTGCCTTATCTATCAAATACTCTGGGCAGTTTTGAGAAGTAAAGATGAAAATACATGTAAGGCGTCCACATGAAGGAAACACAAGCTCACTTCTTTTCCTCTCAACTATACAGCAGGGATAAGAATATCTTCCTCTGAGGGTAATTGTGATTGCCAAATCACACAGCCAGTAGTTTATGTATCACATTGTTATCTTATCCATCAGATCCATTTTGGTGTCTAATTCAACTGTGCATTCTCTCTAGCTGTTTGCTCTCAGATTAACCTGTTTTATCCACCTCTCTCTTCTAGCCTATTTATCTACCTCTCTGCTCTGTCTGTATTCATCTACTCTTTATTTATCTACTCATCTCCATTTTTATTTACCTTTCATCTTTGTATCTTTCTATCTAATCTATGTGTGTGTTATCTTTCTAAATCGAGTTATGCACATATATCTCTAATTTATTTTGTATTTTTATGTATTTTTCTAATCTATTTTGTATTTTTATGTGTTTCTACAATCTGTTCCATCTCTTTGATCCCGCCATCTCTCTGTCTAATCTGTTTTTCTCTCTCACATTATATCTTTTCTTTTTGACTCTGCATCCTTCCATCCGTTTGACACACCCCCACAAATATGGTACAGACTTTCCATTGGTGATGCAGCATTTTTTTGGAAGTGAAGGTGACCTCTTCCAAAGGTTTTCTTTCAAAGCCAAGATTGCCCTGATCCCTACCAGTAGACTGAGACACGAGGTCTGTGAGATTTGTTTTGTTAAGACCTCTCACGTGAAGCTGGATGCAGGGTATTTTTTAAGCAAAGGGGAATGACTTTCATATATAGTATTTTCAGTGTTCTATGTGGAAATTAGGGTGTGTACATAGTATGTGTAAATTAACGGTGACATGCATTCTTTGACATCAAACTTGTAATGTAGTCCAACTGAGAAGCTGCTACTGTTTCCAGGATACAAGAACCATAGTGTGAGAGTTTAAATACACTGCAAGTTCTACACTAGAGACGACTTGTTATTTAACAAATTCAAAATAACCAGCTAACAAAAGAAACATCTACTTTTAGCCTATGTCTCCTATTTGGTAGACTTACGTATATGTTAAAAGTGTTGAGTTGAAGTGGATGCCAACTATAAAGGACTCCCCTGGGCATCTGGCCCCACCTCTATAGAGGAAGGGCTGTGGCTCCTGGGGTGAGAAGGGACTAGTTCATGGCCAGTGAGGGTTGAGGAAGGTTGGATTTTTTTTTTCCCTTCCCTTCCCTTCCCTTCCCTTCCCTTCCCTTCCCTTCCCTTCCCTTCCCTCCCCTTCCATGTTTATTTATTTATTTTGAGAGAGACAGAGGGCATGAGTGGGATAGGGGCAGAGAGAGAAGGAGAGAGAGAGTCCTAAGCAGGCTCCACACTGTCCGTATAGAGCCCAATGTGGGACTCCATCCCATGAACCGAGAGATCATGACTTGAGCTGAAATCAAGAGTCGGACACTCCACTGACTGAGTCACCCAGGAGTCCCAGGAAGGCTTTCTTTTCTGAGAATAAGAGTATACTAAGAGATGTTTCTAATCTGTCCTAATTAGAAATGGTCAGCATTATGTAAACTTAGAGATTCTCTAATTGCTAGCTAACAGTTTCTTTGAAAATCTTGTAATTAGTGAAGTTATTTATTATTTCATATGTGGAACACTTTTATTATGGTGTTTTTAAAACAGATGCTGAATTTTTATTTTATTGAGATATAATTCATATATAAAATTTTTCCCTTTAAAGTGTATAATTTAGTGATTTTTAGGATGTTCAGAAAGGAAATTGGTTTTTGATATTTTAAAAGTGGGTTAAAAATTGTCAAGATTAATAACCCTCCTTCCTGGTCTAGTTCAAGCTGTTACACATTGGATTTTGCTCATTGCTCTTTAGACCTTTCCTCTGGAGTTGTGGTGAATTATATAACTATTTGGCATTGCAGCAGAATTTAATTTTGCCTGCTGATGCAACAGTGTAATGATCCGCGTGTGGAAGACAGTTTGTCTTTGCAAAAAAGCTGGGTTAGACTTACTAAGATAAATGAAGGCTTATTACAGACACCGGCTCACTGTCAGTGGCATCTTGGTAGCTAACTGGTCCATTAAATGGGTTGAGACTTTGCCGAGGAGGTCCTCCTAAGGGACCTTCATGCTTTATATACTCTGGTGAAGTCCAGGGAGGTTGCCCTCTCTCAGGATATGAAATAGACCAAGTTCACATTATAGAACTGCAGAATGTCAGTGTTGCAAGGTCATCTGGGCGACAAAATGGCTCCACTGATTTACAGTCCCTCATTTCAGACCTGATGAAACAGAGGCCCAGAATGTGAATGATGCGCCCAGTATCAACGAGCCATTGAGGGGCGTCTGGGTGGCTCAGTGGTTTAAGTGTCTTGGTTTTCAGCTCAGGTCATGATCTTACAGTTCGTAGGTTCAAGCCCTGCAATGGGCTCTACGCTGACAGTGCAGAGCTTGCTTGGGATTCTCTCTTTCCCTCTCTCTCTGCCTCTCCCCCACTCATTCTCTCTGTCTCTCTCTCAAAATAAGTAGATAAACTTAAAAAAAAAAAGTGATTGAATAGCAGCTCTGGAACTTGAACCCGGCATCTTGGTCTGATATCCTTTAGTGATACTGTTTGGCTTTCTACCAGACTGCCCTATGGCAGGCAGTACTGGAAAGCTTTTTTGGGACGTCACAAAATGCAGTGGAAGCAGAGGCTCCTTATGAACCGTGTGATCTTGAAAGTCACTTAACATCTCCAAGCCTTGATTAATTTATCTTCTAGAAGAATGCTGTCTGCTATAATGTGTGCCACATTTCAAAAAGTAAAAAGCAGGTAAATTAATTTTAGTTACTTATTTTACTTAACCCAGTATATCCATAATATCATTTCAACCAGTAATCAATATGAATTTTATTAAGGAACTACATTCTTTATTTTAATGTTTATTATTTATTTATTTTGCGAGGGAGAGAGAGAGCATGAGAGAGTATGTGTGAGAGAAAGCTAGTGGAAGAGGGGCAGAGAGAGAATACCAAGTAGGCCCTGCACTGTCAGCGCAGAGCTTGATTCGGGGCTCGATCTCACAAACTGTGAGATCATAACCTGAGCTGAAATCAAGAGTCAGATGCTTAACCCGCTGAGCCACCCAGGCGCCCCCTGTCCTTTTTTTTTTTTTTTTTTTTTTGGTGCTAAGTCTTTGCAATTTGTTGTACTTTTTTGGTTTTACAACACTTCTCAATTTGGACTGTCCACATTTCACGTGTTCATTAGCTACGTGTGTGTGCTGTGTGCTATAGAGTACAGTGTAGAAACTTAGAATGTTAGGGTCAGTTGCAAAAGCTCTTAGAGGCCATTCAAAGAGTCACCGAGTATAGGCTCATGGGCCAAATTGTGTAGCGTATGGCTCCATTTGGTGTGGCTTCCAGTTAAAAATGTTTTAGAATGTGAATGCCTTGTTGACTAGCCTGTGGTCCTCCAGCGTACCGGTGTCATCCACAAATCCCTCTTGGGGCTGGTATCATCGGTTATGCTGTCTGCCCTTCTCGGCCAATGGCCCTCCCCTCTGAGTTTCAGCTGGTGAAACTAAGGCTTAGGAAGTGATCTGTCCAAGGTCAATAGCTAGTTAACAGGTCCAGGAATAGAAGCCAGAGTCACTTGACTCTGAATTTGCCCTCTTTCTGTTAATTCTCATTGTCAGTCAGTCACATTGCTGCTTATACCTAAGGAAGACTAGGAGGTTCCAGTCAGCAGCATTGTTTTCTGCTGGGCAAGGCGTGTAGAGAAGTTCTCCCAGATCTGAAAAGTTTAACCGTAAATAATGTATCTTTTAACGTGTTATGTTAAAAAGTTAATATATATTTTTCCTAATCAAAGGTAAAAGAAGCATACATTTAAAAAAAATATAGAAAGTGGAGAATCATGTTTTTCTTATGGTAGATCTTCAAGAAATATTTGCTGAATGAATTAATGAAAAAAAAAAACTCATACGTTTCTGTTCCTTGACAGACTACTAAGAACATTTGGCCTTGTGTCCTATTTATAGAATTAAAAACAATCTTATACGTTGAAATGCTGTACATGGATTTTGTATCCTGCTTTGCACTACATAACGTTGTAGCATAAGAATAATACAACTTCCTTTAGCCACGTTTTTTTTTTTTCAGATTTGTGTTATTTTCCATCGTTTTGAACTAACGTTCCTTCACCTCTTTTGTTCCCCTTCTGTTTGTTTAAGATGCAGGGGAGCTGTATGTTTGGGGAAGCAACAAGCATGGGCAACTGGCTTCCTTGGCTGCTTTCCTTCCTCTGCCCTGGAAAATAGAAGCACATTGTTTTCAGAACGAAAAGGTCACTTCTGTCTGGAGTGGGTGGACACACCTGGTTGCTCAGACAGGTGAGAGAGCAGCAGAGAATCTGTGGCTGGCAAGAACAGTTTTGGCGGGAGGGGACAGCTGTCTAAACAGCAATGAATGCTCAGGGCTAAGCAGGTGGGTTTTGACAACAAAAAGCTTTAAGGACTGGGATGGGAAAGATCTGGGATCGAGCTCTGCGGACAGCCAGATGCGGAGCTGTTCCTCTCTGGATCAAAGGGCTTCACCCAAAAAGGCAGGGCTAGGTGAGATAGCCCCTTTCTCACCCTACAAATCCTCAAGGTTTAGAGCAGGAACCTGTTGCAGCAAACATCACCCAGAAATCTGTCCAGATTGTTGGGGGAGGTGGAGAGTCTTTGCCTTGTCATAGGTGAAGACCAGACTTCATTTGCATTTCCCCCTGAGTCTAAATTTTTTTTTTACATTTATTTATTTTTGAGGGACAAGGTGAGAGAGTGTGAGCAGGGGAGGGGCAGAGAGAGGGGGAGACACAGAATCCAAAGCAGGCTCCAGGCTCTGAGTTGTCGGCACAGAGCCAGGCACGGGGCTCAAACCCACGAACTGTGAGATCATGACCTGAGCTGAAGTCGGACACTTAACCGACTGAGCCACCCAGGCGCCCCGCCTGAATCTAAATTAAAGGTTTCAGAAACGTAAGGATTGGTATTTCAAGATTGAGGCTGGAGTGTTATTTTGAATTATGGCTGGCATGATGTTTTGATTTAATTTCCATTGACCCAACAAACCACTGATTTGGACATCCTGTGTATTCCCTCAGCTGTTCCCTTATGGTGCCTTACCATCCAGCTGTTGGCATCTTTGTCTTCATTTCTAGAGTCTTCATTTCTTCCTTGTCTTCTCCGTAGGGCGGTTCTCCATATTGCTGGCTTTGTTCTCTGGGGTTGTTGTTTTGTGACCTCTCTTCTTCCCTGCCTTCCTGCAGCTCCTGCTGACTTCGGTGGGGTTCCTCAGACAGGCAGTTTGTGATTCTCAAGACCTATTGTCATGTCAAAGCCTCCTGTGCTTCACGGGGACTCAGGAGTTCCTTTGCCTGCCTTTGGCCTGCTTGTTAGAGACACGCGGACCTCTAGGTTCCCAAATATCTACCTAGTGACTGCTGGTGACTGCAGTGCTTTCTGGTTATTGTAGGTGTCCAGGTCAGCTTCAGTCATCCTGGGGAAGTCCCACATACTACACATGTGAACACACGTACACTTGTGAGTGTTCATATCGATGATGCTTTTAATTGGTCTTTTAAAAAATGTTATGACCATTTTGGAGCAGAGGCCTATATGACAAAGGTGTAAAATAAACTTTCCATATCGACCACTTCAGAGGATGCTCTAAAAGAGAAAAATCATGACTTTCCTCAAAGAGGTTCAGACTGCTTGAAGACTGGGACTGTCTACACAAATTTTTCTTTCTTTTTAAAAATTATTATTATTATTATTATTTTAAATTTTTTAAATGTTCATTTAGTTTTGAGAGAGCGTGTGCATGCGAGAGAGAGTGCAAGCTGGGGACGGGGGGAGACAGGGAGTCACAGAATCTGAAGCAGGCTCCAGGCTTCGAGCTGTCAGCACAGAGCCCAACACGGGGCTCGAACTCATGAACCCTGAGATCATGACCTGAGCTGAAGTCAGATGCTTAACCGACTGAGCCACCCAGGCGTCCCTACACAAAGTTTTCTTAAGGAGATTCATTGAACATAGTAGTTGTTTATTTGTATAATTGTTAATATTTGCCTTTTACCCCGGACACTGAGCTGTGTGAGGGAAGCAGCGTTATTAGTCTTGTTCACTTTCTAGTATCTTCACTTTCTAGTTAAAAGAGAGTAAATATTCAAATGCATATGAGTCAGGGTGGACAGCTAGGGTTTCTGACCTCTTTCCTTGGTCTCACTGGTTCTCTTCATATTCATGAGTCCAAATCAGTTATTGTTTATTGGGAGCCTACTGAGCAATGTGGCGAGTGTGGGAGAAACAGGAGAAAAGACCTGGGCTATACTCTCCCTAAAATGTGTAGGCCTAAGTCTAAGAATATAGACTTGGAAGACTTTACCATCCAGCCGTCGGTCCATCATACAAACGGTGAGGATCTGTTTGTGTACCATACCTTGTAGTAGATCTAAATCCTGCCCTCAAGGAGCCCCCCTGTCCATTAGGGGAGACAGACCTGTTTTCCAGTTTTGGTACATTGTGGTAGGAGATACGCAGCAATAGGCTAAGTACAACGTGCAGAAGTGGCATAGAAGGTAGCAGTAGTGTGAGTAATTGGGTGTTAACAGGTGGCTGTTTCATGCTTAGTCAGTCTTCAAAGAACTACAGTGCAATAAAATACACTTACTACCAAATGGCAGTGAGTTTGGTCGAGTCTGTCAGTAAACGCTTTATGTTTTATGTATTTTCAAATGTGTATTTATTTTTAAGATAGAGAGAGACAGAGTGTGAGTGGGGAAGGGGCAGAAAGAGAGGGAGAGACAGAATCTGAAGCATGTTCCAGACTCTGAGCTGTCAGCACAGAGCCCGATGAAGGGGCTGGAACTCACGAACTGTGAGATCACGACCTGAGTCAAAGTCAGACACTTAACCGACTGAGCCCCTCAGGGGCCCTGTCAGTAAACCCTTTAACTAGTTAGGTAGCTGACCAACGAAAGATAGAGAGATGCTGCTTCTTGGGTGCTAGCTTTGTAGCATTGTAACTGGTACTGATTTCTGCGTCTGGGCCAAAGCCCAGGGCTCAGGGTGGGAGGTTGGAACCCAGTGCCCTAACACTGTCTGAGTCACCCCAGCTACTCTGGGGCTCAGCTTCACAGCTCCACCTCCACTTGACAGCAAGATTTTTTGCTAATGTTTCAGCTGTTTAATTACCTTGTTAATTCAGATCTCCTGTTTACGCACTCTGTCACTTTCCCTTTAGTCCAGAATGGTCGTAAGCTGGGATGACTGAGTGTCCTGGCCCTTGTTCTGAATTTGGGTAAGTGGGAGTCTCCTGCTTTTTGATTCACTAATTTTGCACTCCTTCTAGCAGCAGTAGAAGCTTTTGCCCTGGCCCAGTGTCGTTGAGAAGAAACACCCAGGGCTCCCAGTTTAATCAAACTCAACTGCTCATATTAATGGGAACAAGATTTGCTCACAGGGTCAGAAGCAGCTCATTAGTGGAACAAGGAGTTACTTGACTCTAGTTGTTTGTACAAGCTCCAGCAGTGAATTGCTCCTGGGACCTGCTGGCAGACCACATCGGCACATAGGCTGCTCTCGGTCTCATTCTGGAAGGGCATTGGTTGCGTGATCCTGATGAAAAGAAGGATTTATGCACACTGGCCATATATCTGCCCAGGGATGGGATGGGGTGGGTTAGGATGACAGAAAGGGGAGTGGACTCTGCTTTTCATCAGCTGCCTGGTCCCTAGACCAGTGATTCTCAGCCGTAGGCGATTTTGTGCCCCAGGGAGTGCTTGTAATATCTGGAGACATATTTGGTTGTCACACTGGGGGGTGCTACTGGCCTCTAGTTGGTAGAGGCCAGGGATGCTGCTGGACACCCTGCAGTGCAAGGGCAGGGCTCTACAACAAGGGAACACCTAGCCCCAAATGTTAGTGTCGCCAGGATTGGGACCGGTGGCCCAGGACTCACACAGATCCCCGGTGGCAGGTGCTTAGGTAGGGCAGTTCACATGCTACCAGGATAACTTCAGAGATCGTCTGTATGGGAATCTGGGGTGCAGTCTCTGCCCTTCCCCTTCAGGAGACTGGTGCCTGCCTGCAGTGTTTGCGATGGAAAAATACTTTTCTCTGTTAGTCAGAGGCACTTGGAAAGAGTCCAAGAGAACCTGTTCTAATCTGGGAAAGTTGGCAAGGATACCTGTGTCTCAGGCTGGAGGAGCTGCATTCTAGAAACCTTTCCTAAGCTGCTTAATGTCCCTGATCATTGTTCTCAGGAACTTCGTAGGACTCCTGGGTGTCTTTATCCAGCCTCAGTGACCTGCAGCTGTCTCATCTGAGAGTCATGATTCCCTGGCTCGAGATGCTTCCAGTAAGATTTGGGTGGTGGGTCTGGGTACCTTCCTAACTTAGCGACCTTCACCTTTCCAGGCCTCAATTTCCTCATCTCTAATGTAGTATATTAAAACTTGCCTGCATTCTACATGGGGCTGCCGTGAGGTTCAAATGAATGAATCTGTGTGAAAGATCCCAACTAACCGTATACTGTTGTATACACCTAAGTAAGTGAGGGGCACCTGAAGCTGGGATCTGTGAGTATATTAAGGAGTAAGCGGGGCACCTGGGTGGCTCAGTCGGTTAAGCCTCCAACTTCGGCTCAGGTCATGATCTCACAGCTTGTGGGTTTGAGCCCCGCGTCGGGCTCTGTGCTGATAGCTCGGAGCCTGGAGCCTGTTTCAGATTCTGGGTCTCCCTCTCTCTCTCTGCCCCTTCCCCACTTGCACTCTGTCTCTCGAAAATAAATAAACATTAAAAAAAATTTTAAAAAAAGGAGTAAGCAAGACTTTTAGAAAGACTTCCATGTCAACCGAGACTGCAGAGCTTGAGACATGCCAGCTTTCCCTAGGGCTCATGCACTGTCCAGAGAGGCGAGCTCAGTGCCCATCTCTGAGAGGGAAAGGTTCCTCAAGTCTTTCACTTTCAGGTAGCTGGCAAGTGGCTCTTTCATTAGGAAGATCTTTGTGGCCATACAGGTAGTTTGTGGGGAAAATCTCTGATCACACTATCACTCCTTCATGCTACTCATCCCAATTTGTAATCGTATATATCCATCTGTATTCCTGTTTAATGCTTAGACAGTCCGTCCTGTGAGAGCCATGTCTGTGTTGCTTGTGGCTGGGTCCCCAGCACCTGGCACAAGCCTGGCACATAGCAGATGGTTAGTAACTACATTGCTGAACGAGTGAATAAGTGGCAAGGTAGAAAGCAAGGTGGGCTCTGAAGTCAGAGAGGCCTAGGTTTCTGAATCTCAGCTTTGCCCCCTTCCTGAGTGCGTGGCTGTGGGCAGCCCCCCTCCCTCCACCTTTGTGGCGACCACCGTAGGCCAAGCCCCTGAAACCTCTTGCCTGGGTCCTGCAGGGGCCTCTGACATCCTTGGCCTCCTACACTCACTCCCTTCCCTCCAATCTGTTCTCTATACCTCCGTTGGAAGGTCTTTACCAACCCATTGCTTCACATTCCAGTGGCTTACCGATGTTCTTAGGATGAAAACACACTCCTTAGTGGTCCCATGAGACCCCATGTGGTCTGGCCTCTGCCTGCCTCACTAGCCCTGTGTCATACCATGCCAGCTCTGGCTACCCAGCCAGGCTCCACTCTGGCTTTTACCTGGTATCTTGAATGCATCATGTATTTTCCACCATAGTGCCTTTGTACCTCATGTTCCCTCTATTTGGCACACTTATCCCTACACACTTTCTTCATTTTGACTTAGTTACATCCTTTTTTTCTCAGACCTCAGCTTGGTCATTTCCTCCCTGGGGAGGCCTTCCCTTGCTGTCCCTGACTCCTCACTTTTCCCTTTTATCTGTCTCCTAGTGCTACAACCTCTCCTTTGTGTTGTTTTTTTGTAGGCTCCTCCTCCCACTAGACTGTGAGCTCTATAAAGGCAAGAACTACATTGGTTTCGCTCAGCATTATATCCCCAGTGCTTGGCAAAGTCCTTGGCACATATGAGTTTAGTACTCAGTCAGTGTTGGAGAGATGAATGAATGAGCTTATTTTCTCATTAGGAAATGGGGAAATATTGTTGACCTTGTGTGAGGATTAAATGAGATGATGTCTTAAATCTCCGAGCATCCATGAGAACTGAGCTCATGTGTCGGTTCAGTACACATGTTTCCTCTGCTCTTGGAATCTCGGGGGCTCTCTGGAGGTCATGTGCCCCATACCTTCCCCTTCCGGCAGAAGTCTCTGTGGGGCTGATTTGGATGTCTCTGGACAGGTAACAGGTTGATTCAGAACTCTCCTGGAAAGTGCAGAAAGATCGATGCTTACAAATGCTAAGTGCTGGTTGCCCGGTGATTTATTAGAATCTCAAGGGGAATGATTTACACTAGATCCAGACCTTAATGTGGGCTTGGTCAGAGTGTCTAGAATCCGGTTGCTTCTGGCATGCTGGAAGCTTTCCCGGAGCCACGCAGTATCCCAAAGTAGCCCTGTGGTCTCACAAAGGCTGTGGGTTGAAAAAGTGAGCCCACATACAATTCTTGACATTCTTCCCTTGCTTCAGTTTCACCAAAGAAAGTCCTAGAGACTTGGAAGTTTTAGAGACTCAGAGATGGAAGAAGACGTCTCTTCACCTTGCAGATGAAAACTGAAAGAAGAGAGAAGGTGACTTTATGGCAGCATTTAAGCTGGAAACCTGATTCTACTTTGCATTGAAAAACTTTCCCCCCTCCTATCACAGTGCTCCTGGTTCTCAGTTATATCCTTTTAATCGAGATATATGTTATTCTTTTGTTTCTTTGAAGTGGGAAATTGCAGTGTCCATGTGGAAGGGACCAACTCTTAGCCACTCTCCTTTCTTCAAGTGTCACTGACCAAGAAATATTTTATTGTATTTGAGGTCTAAGCATTAGTGAAATCCAAGCCTAGCCATTGATTCACACTATTTTTTTTTTTTTTGAGTTTATAAATATATCTAATGCTGATTTTTCTGTTTTGGGGCCAAGATCCTTTCTAGAATAGGGTGGCAGTGTATATTACTCCATCTTCTTTGGGACCATGTATTGTGAAACCTCAACCGAGCTCAGGGAGATTCTGACCTCATGGGCTCTATTTAAAGCAGATGCTTTGGAATTCATGATGTTTGTGCTTTAGAACTCTGAAAATACAATGGTTGAAAGTCAAACCGAGCCCAAAGGACTATTTTGAAATGAATAGTTTTTGCTTTTTATTAAAGTCATTGGTTTTTATCCTAGAATCCTTAGAATGTCAGGAACAGATAGGAAATTAGAGCTCATCTGGCCCAACTCCTTCAACTTAGAGATAGGCAAACTGAGGACTGATGAGGGGGAGTGAGTGAAGGAGGTAGGGCAGAACTCAAGTCTCAAAGTTCTCGGTCCAGTGCTCTTTCCATGTTGTCATATTCTCTCCAGAGATGAGGAGATGGCTATGGCTTTACTAATCAACCCAGGGACCCGAACCAGGGTTAGTAGTGCCTTCTGTACATTAAGTTCCCTTTCAAGAAAATGAATTCTTACCTGAAATGTGTAGCCTTGGATCCCCTTAACAGATTTGTGTGTGGAGCAGAAACTAGGAGATGGTGCCCAGGACCAAGGGTCAGGAGGCTACTCCAGGATCCATAATGCATTTCTGCTTAGGATAAGACAACAGCAATCATAGTTCTTTTTTTTCTTTCTTTCTTTTTTTTTTGAGAGAGAGGGCAAGAATGAGTGATAGACACAGAAAGAGAGAGAGAGAGAATTCCATGAGGGGCAGAGAGAGAGAGAAGTGGGGCTCACCCGGAGCTCATGTTTTACCTGAAGCGGGGCTCGTGCTCACCTGAAGGGGGCTTGTGCTCACCCAAAGTGGGGCATGAGCTCACCCAACGTGGGGCTCAAACTCATGAACTGTGGGATCATGACCTGAGCTGAAGTCACAAGCCTAATGACTGAGCCACCCAGGTGCCCAGTCAGAGTTCCTATGGACCACTTTTATCATTATAAAGCACTTTTGTATACATTTTCTCATGTGAAGTGGCAACATGGGTGTTCTCCATGTGTCATAGACAAGTCCCTAATTGCTTAGCTGCCTTTCCCTGGTCTACTAGACTGGCAGAGCTAAAACTTGAACCTGATCATTCGTCCCTAAGCCTGCTATTCTGATTCCAAGTATGTGTCTCAGGATGCTCTCACTCATTAACTAAACTTCTTTTACTCTTCAAAGGAGCTTCTTTCTCCAATTTTTGGTTCTTTCAAACAATAAAGAAGGAAATTCTTAGTTATCCTTGATCCTTCAGCAGTTATTTGTGGAATGCTTGCCAATGTGTATTTAGCACTATCCTCCAGAGGTACCTGAGTAGCTTAGTCGGTCTGACTCTGGGTTTCAGCTCAGGTCATGAACTCGAAGTTTGTGGGTTCGAGCCCTCCACCAGGCTCCATGCTGGCAGTGCGGACCCTGCTTGGGATTCTCTTTCTCTTTTTCTGCCCCTCCCCAGTTCTCTCTTTCTCAAAGTAAATAAGTAAACTTAAAAAAAATGTTTAGCACTATGTCATGGAATAAAAGAGAATATAAAACTACTTCAGGAAGCTTGTGGTTGGATGAACAAATGAAATACTTAGTAAAAAGAGTATGGCAAAGAGTCAGAAAAGTGGCCCAGACACTGGAGGCTCTAGGGTTTCAAAGGAAGGAGAGGTCAGTATGGGGGAGGGTGGTCAGGGAAGGGTGTGCAACCCTTTGGGAAAGTCACATTTTAACGGGTGGAGAGTTTGGGACTCAGTTCTTTTGCTTTCTTTTTGTCCTCTGGCTAGACACAACACTCTCTGGTCCCTTTCCTCCTGTCTAGGCAATAGGAATTTGTGGACATAGTGATCTCTAAGGACCATTCTGGCTCTGAAATTCTATCCTGTATTAAAATAAAACTGGCCTAAGGAAATAATTATGGAAGTGTTGGAAGATTAAGTATAATGCCACTCATTGCAGCCCGATTTATAATGCCAACAAATGTGTGGACACAAGAGGGATTGTAGGGGGATCAGTTAAAATAAATTATGATACAACCATATGTTAGAACAGATAGCTGTTAAATAGAATGTTTTAGAAGGATATTTAATGACAGAAGGATATGCCCATAATATAGTAAGTGAAGAGTAGATTACAATAAGTTACTACATTATAACTTCTAATTTTTTTTACAAGAATGTTTGCATTGGAAAGACTAGAAGGAAACACACCAGAATTTTATCTTTGATGGTGATATTATATGAGGCTTTTATTTTCTTTTATATTTTTATGCTAAATAGTTTGCAGTCTGCTTATATCTCCCATAAATGTTAAGATTAAGGAATAAAACTTATTGCCCTCTGTGCACGGAACTAGCCCCTTCACCGCCCATTCTTGGGTGCGTGTCCTTGACAAGTCACTTCCATGGGCTTCACTTGCGAGGCGTGGAGGTGAAGCAAGAGAGTGTAGAAGGAGGCAGGAAGGCAGAGATCTATTTTTGGCTTAGTCATGAGTCAGCTTTGTGACCTTGGACAAGTCCCTTCTGAACATCCCTGAACCTTGGTTTCCTCATCTGAAGAAGGAAGTTGGAGGTCACAGAAGATCCTTTGAGCTCCCGGATACGCTTGTTCCGAGAGATGGGAATTTCCCCACTGTCATGGAATTGGCTCAAGGCCTTATTGGTTCCTGGTGTCTTTGCTTTCTTTGCTGCTCCTCTGCACTGGTTGCAAGCTGATTTTTCCTGTTCTGAGTTCAGGGTGGGATCGAATAGACTTTGTTAATAGGGCTTGGAGCTGAGAGCGTGTGGTGAGAGCATTACACCACTAGAGGGAAGCATTGTTTGATTGCTTCCCCTTCCCCACTGTGCTATCTGCTCTTCAGGTGAATTGCCTTGATTTGCCCTGATTTGGTTTCAAATTCTAGAATTTTAGTATTTAAAGGACTCTGAAGATCATCTGGTAGAACCCCTGCTGTGCTGTAGTTATGATATAATAGAGGCCAGAAAAGGCAAGTGACCTGTTTAAAGTCACACAGTATGTTTTTTTCAGGGTCTGCACTACAGCATTTAAGAGAAGGCTGCAGACAGAGCCAAGAGTGTGGTCATGTGAATCCAAAAAACGTAGACAGTTCCCATGACTGTGCAGGAACCTGAGAGATCTGCCTGGATATACTTTACCGAGCTGCTCTGGCCGTATGTTAGAGGCCTGGAGATAGAGAAGAAAAGATACAACTCTATGCTGAGGAGCTCATGTCTGATGGGAGAAGCACATGAGGACACATGGTGCTGCCCCAGGGAGTCTTCCTTGTCTTCTGGTTTCTGCCTTGATTGGGATCTGTGCTGTGGAAGTGACTTGGAGGCTGGCTTAGGGGAGGCCTGCAGGTGTCTTCATGAATGATGCCCTCCAGGGTTAGGAGATAGATGCCCCGGTCCCTCCAGTTTGTTATTTCCAATGCATCATCTCAAGCACTGCTGTTCCCATGTCCCTTGTTACCATTTCTTGAGGTTTGCAAGGAATGCTGACAGTTTGTCTCCCACCTTTGAAAGGCTTTGTTTCCTTGGCCCTGGGCTGACTTGAGTTTTGGTTTCCAGGGTGCCCAGCACCCCTAAGCATTGTGGTAAAGCGGAATTAAGGGCTGGCCTGGGAGCCAGGCAGCTGTGCAACCTTGGGCAGTTCCTTCCTCTCTCTGGGCCGGGAGGTCAGGTTCTCAGCTTCAGTGGTGTCATCTCTGCTAGAGAGATGAAGTTCTGGTGTTATTTTTGGTTTTTATGTCTGGCAATGAATACCCATTGATCTGTGGTCCATAGAAGTGCAGACTGTGTCCAGCTGAAGCAGAAGCAAGATTTACCCTTTGAAGCGGGATCATTCCAATAAGGGGCTTGCTTGGGCAGCCTGACCAACGCCAAGTGCGGCTGGGCCTACAGGGCCACCAGATGGCAGCAGTGGGCAGGCAGACAGCCTCGGGTGAGGTGAGTAGGGCCAGCATCCAGAGTCAGAATTAGCAAGGTCAGATCTGACCTAGAGGTCACCCAGGCCCTCTTTTTATGGATGGGAGAGCTCAGGCCCAAAGAGAGAAGAGGTTACCTAAGGTCCTGCTGTGAGTTAATACCTGATTGTCTCCTTGCTTGTGAGGAGAACTGAGATTGGTTTGGCCTCTAGCTGGCCGCCCCCCAGGAGCCAGGAGACAAGGGCCTGGGCTCTGGGCCAGTGAGCCAGGGGTGGGAAGGGAAGAGGACAGCAGTGAAGTGTCTGCCTTGATCTTGGTTTCTTTAAGCGTCTGGTCCTAATGATTTTCATCCTTGCATATGCAGTCAGGGTAATGTCTCTTGTCTTTTCTGCTCCTGCCTGTCTGCCGAGTTCTCCTCCAGACCAGGGTCCTTCCATCAGGCTGTTCTATGATGGGATCTTCCTCAAGGGTCATCTCACAGCCTCCAAGGGGGTCAGAGTAGGGCAGGAAACCAATATGTACTAGGTGCTCTGCTGGGTACTGCCATGTACTCCTCATAACTCTGTGAGGTAGGCTTCCCTTCCCTTGCATTGCAGGTGAGGAAATCGAGGCTCAGAGAGGCTGAGTGGCTTGTCCAAAGTAACACAGCTAGTTGAGCAAAGCAGACACTTCAACCAAGCTCTGTTTGACGTCAAAGGTCATATTCATTTCAGTGCATCATGCTGCCTTCTTTCAAAGTGTGCTGGAAATGTGACCGGTGACTCAAGCTTCAGAGCAGGGAGGAGCAGATACTGTTCTCTCTTCCCGGGAGTAGGAGAGCTATGGTGGTGGGCCGCTGGGGAGGAGGCCATAGAAGCAGCGAAAGGCAGGCCGTCAAGGGCAGGTTTGGGTGGAGGCTGAGGGGAGGCCGAGTCTCTGTGCCTGGGCTCCAGCAGCTGCCTCTGCCAAGAGTGCTCACCTCTGGTCCCCAGGAAGCTATTGCCACACTTGGGCACTTTCTGGCCACCGTCACCTCACATGGTGGCCCACCCTGTGCCCCCATCAAAAATAGCCACCACCATGCTCTCAGCACACTCCTCTCACTGCCCTGCCCTAGTTTTCATGACAGCAGTTTTCTCTGCCTGAAACCATGGTATCTTTAGTTGTTTCCTTGTCACTGTCTCCTCAGCAAACGTGACCCTCCTGGCCGAGGGGCTTGTTCTGTTTTATTCACCTCTGGGTCTCTCCTGGCGTAGAGAAGAGGCTTGGTGAGCGTGAATCGCAGGGAATAGCTGCAGCTTTGGGATGTGGAAGCTGTGTCATTTCAGTGGCTGTGCTTGGGAGACCTGACCTGGGGCCCCCTCCCCTTCCTGCCTTCTTGGAGGGGCCCAGGGTAGAGAGCCTCAACTCCCTGAGGCTGATGTGATGCCCAGTGCCCTAGGGTCATAGGGCCTGCTTTGAGCCTGCGTGTCTGCGAGGCCTTGCCTTTGGTCCTTGGTTTCCCTTTCTGTCCACAGTGGGTGGAGACACCAGTCATGCTGCGAGCTCACCAGATGGTTCTGGGAAGGGCCCAGAGGTCCCAGGCAGAGGGCTCGGTTTCATTCAAGGAATCCTTCTCCTCTTTCCTGGTGGGGACTGATTTGTTCCAGGAGCTCTAAAAGTGAGCATGCTTAAGTGGCTGGCCTGCAATTTCACCATCATTTTTAGGTTCTCGACAGAGGGCACTGTGCTTGCCCTTTTTCAGGGGACCTTGCCTGTCTCATGGGAGCTTTCAATAATCATAGTGACAGCCAGTGCTTTAAAGTGCTGTCGGATGTGTGCCAAGAGGAAAGTGGCCCATTTTGAGGAATCTTGGGTCAGCTTTTTCCTAATCTGAGAGACTTTTTATTTTAGGAGGAAGCCTAATGTGACCAAAAGAGCCTGAGGAGCCAGGTGCAAGTTCTATTTGGCTGCTTTTTCACTGTGTGATCTTAGGCAAGTCATTTAACCTCTCTGGTCCTGAATTTCCCCATCTGTTAAATGAGATTCATAATTTCTAATTCCTCTGCCTCACAGGGATATATTATGTCATTCGTTCATTCACACACTCCTTCCTTCACTTCTTAACCGTATTCAACAACTGTTGAATAGGCAGAAGCGAGGGGAGGACATTCAATCAGGCAGCAGGAATACTGGAAAAAAGGTATAGACGTGGGAGGTGCCCTTTGGCATCGTTTGCGTAGCTTGGGGCCAGGTAGAAGCAGAAGGGACTGGAATCGTTTAAGTATAGTAGGCATGGGTCCTTATTCAGGTTTTATCTGTGAGCCGTGGAAGGAGAAGCTGAGATTTCTGTGGGGGAGTGGTGACAAATAGGGACAGTGAAGGAAAGGCCCCTCTGCTGCAGCCTCATGCTTGCTTTGTGCTTCAGGTCTCATCTCTGTGGCTGATTCCTAGGTGCTTTGGATTGTCAGAGTGGGGGGCCCTCTCCCCCACGAGCTAGGTGACTGTTGTAATGCACAGGATTGGTGGGGACTGGAGTTAGCTGGCTTATTGGTCTAACCTTCTGGGGAGCCGTCTTGCGCCGCCTGGAAGGTCACTTAGGAAGCCGTCTTGTTGCCTTCAATAAGCATTTTTTAAAGGTCCAAAAATGAGCAGTTCTGGGGCATATCCCAGTCTCCCTGGGGAGATGGGAGTGCGTGGGGAAGGGCTGTTCACATTTACCAGAGGCACACTGTGTGTCAGGTGTTCTGATTTACAGAATCATTTATTTAATCCTTACACAAAGTCTGCTGAGTAAGGCTTGCTCCCATTTCACATGGCAGAAAACTGCAGAGAGGTTAAGAGATGTGGGTTCACCCTACCTGGTCACTTAGCCTTACAGTGCTCAGCATGAAATGGAGGTCAGACAACATCACCTTGTCAACCTGAGGGTGTTGTGAGGATCAGAGAAAATCCTGGATGTGAATGCACCTTGTGAACCGGAAAGTGCTGTGTGCACAGGCAGGGCGAGCGTCAGTCGTCAGACCGCTTGCCAGTGAAATTATTTGAGATTGGCTTGGGTCCTTCCTGCCTGGGCAGATAGAAAGTTCCAACCTTTGGTTTCTCATCTGTGCGCTTTCCTCCAGCCAGCCCCAGAGTCAGTGGCTCCACTAAGCACTTCTCCCTTTTAAGCCCACAGATAGGAAGGGCTGCTCTTTTTTTTTTTTTTAAAAGCAAATTAACCCTGTAGTACAAAATTAACATCAAAGTGAGCTTTTTTGCCATGTTGGTGACAACAGTAATAAGTCATGGAATTTTAATGCTGGAAGGGACCAGCCTCTCCTTATTAGAAATGTGGGAAAACAGGCCCCAGGGAGATGCTTCTACAGCTAATGGATACAGAGCCAGGGTTGGAACCCAGTGGGACCCGTGCCCAGGGCCTCATCACTGCCCCACGTCGCCCCTCTTAAGAGAGACCTCAAGGGCTTCATTGCCTTTATGGAGGAAGAATCCGGCTTAATAAATTTCATTACACCAGCCCCTTTATGTAACCAGGCTGTTTCCGGGTCCTAGCAGATGGTCCATAGTAACAGTGCTTTGCTGATTTGGTTGGAGCTGATCCTATGAAATGAAAAATCCTGTGCAGCAGATGCCTTTCCCAGTCCCTGGCCATGGAAAAGTCAGCCTTTCCAAGGAAGGCACCGTAGCTTTGGTTACTTACTATCTTCGGTGTGGCTGGAGGTGAGTGCCACTGGAGGGAGACTTAAACCATGTCGGGTTTTCACAGAAGGTCACACTGGACACTTAGAGTTTCTTGGCAGGTGGGGCGCTGGTAAAGAGTGTTTCTTCTCGTGCCTGAAGGACAGATGGGAGCAGGGAGCAGAGTGGGAGGGAGATGAGCAGATGTGGAAGAGGAAGGACAGGCTGTCCCACCGTGGATCTGGCCCGGTGGACCTTCACACTTCTGCAGCCGTGCATCTGCAGATGAGCAACTGGGGTATAGACGCAGGGTATGTCACCCACATCAGCCTTGACATAGTCTTTGATCTCAAGCCTCCCCCGACCCCTTACATTGAAATTACCCGGCCTCCAGGTCTCCTGATTATCTTGCCTTCTCTGGTGGGTGCTTGCTCATACTGGGTTCTCCTCAGTGGCCTTCTCTGGTGATGGTAGTTACTGACACTGCTTGACTCAAGCAGCACATCCCCAAGCCTTTGTCTGTGGAGTGGGCGTCACTTCCATGTGTCAGTCCTGACCTTGTCCTGCCGCCCAGTTCTTCCCCTGGAAGGGTCCTCAGACACGGGGGTGGGAGAGTGCTTTACTATTTGTGCGTGCTGCTCTGTTAGGATCCCCACAGGTCTTTCATGCCCACCTGTCACCAAGAGCCCGGGAGAGTTCCCTGAGGGTGGAGTTGGAGGAAATTTGAGAGGCACCAGCTAAAGTCATGTCCCAAGATGTTCTCACTGGTTGAGCACACGCTGTCATCCCAGGATAGGCTCCCTCCCTCTTTGCTCCAGCCCCTGGTGAATTATTTGCCCACTGAAAGATTTGAGACAACCTTTGTCTCCCCTGTTTGAAGATGTTAATCTGGGCCTCTCATTAACCAAAAGCCAGTTTCTCTTTGGAGTGTAAGCAGTGTTTCCGGAGGGTTTTAGGATCTCTTGGGGTTTCAGAGGTGGAGCCCTAGCTTCCTGCATAACCGCTCTGATACCAAGGTGAGCTTTGCAGGATTCACGTCCCAGTTTACAGTTTGTCTGCCGGCCTGTTCCTGCAGGGCCTCGGGCGGTCTGCAGGGGGAGCTGTGTTCCCACAACCAGGAGCTGGGAATTCACTGAGGGACTTAAGTGTTCCTCTCTGCAGGCCAGCGTGCATAGGAACTGCGGCTTTCCTCGGCAAACCAGCCTCTCAGGTCTCATCCCCAGCTCCAGCCTCCAGCTTGGGCATCGTGAGTCATCATCCGCAGCAGAAAACACGGCCTCACCAACAGCTGGGAGCAACGCCTGGCCTTTTTTTCCTTCTTTTTTTGTAACTTCATAGAGATGGAAGCTGCTGATGACCTTTTGTAATGGACAGTGACTGAAGGTGGAGTCCAGGGCTAGGGCAGCAGCTCTAGGTAGGGAGAGGAGGACCCCGAGGAGATGGGGTGGGAATGTGTGTCTTTCGCCCAGCCCTGGGGCCTTCCAGAGAGTCATCCCAGGGAAAAAGGCAGTGAAGGACTGTGTGGGCTTCACCTGTCTCTCTTCGTTTCTGCCAAGGAGCCCAGAAAGACTTAGCTGATGCAGGTAGCCGTGGGGGCTGTGAGACATTACTGGTGCTTTTCCCAGAAGCCGTGGGCAGAATGTAGTAGAAGTCAGGGTAGTCTGGGTTCTAGTCTTGCTTTGCTTCTAACTCACTATTTACCCTTGGGCACGTAAGTCACTTTTCTTCCTGGGCCTCACTTTTCCCAGCCAGAAGTAGATGGGTTAGAGTGCTCTAAAGGTCCCTTCCTTCAGTGAGTGAGTCTGTAATGAATGTAAAGAATTTCGAGCCTTCCTCCCCATGGTTGTCTTGACCATCTGAAACCTGTAGCTACGTCTCCAGATGAATAGTACTCACTGCAGAAGGACATAGGTATGGTTCGTACTCTCTAAGAACTTAGGTCTTCCTCCTTTCCTCTCCTCACAAGGCAGTACAGAGGGAAGCAGGGAAGTGGGATTCTAGTTCTGGCTCTGCCAAAACACCTTGTGTGTTCTTGGGGAAACCATTCCTCTCCTTCAGTCTTATGCTCATTTTCTCTAAAGTCAAGGGAGTAGACTTGTTTCTTGGCTTTGCCTCCCCCCCCTCCCCCCCCC
>NW_027529526.1:2411541-2437491 GCF_008692635.1 Crocuta crocuta
GGCCCATCCCCTGACCCCACCCCCACTTGAGTCTTCTCCAGCTCATCTGCAGGGTGTGATTCTTAGCTGCAGAAGCCCCGGGGTATAGTTTCCTTCCTTGTTGGGAGGGAGAGAAGCAAGATTATTTTTTTAATTACGCAGCTAAGATTAGGCAGCAATCTGCATTTTAAAGTGTTATTAATAAGAGTCTAAAAGTATGTGAAGAAGCTCTGGAGTCTGAATGTGACATGAGCTAGGAAACATCTGCAGAGCCCCCAGCCTCCACTGGAGAGTTCTCTCCAGGCACCAAGCGAGTACTGGGTGTGGCCAGGGGCCTGGTGAGTGTCTGGACCCCTAGAGGAGCAGAGGACCCACTCATTCAGCCAGAGCAGCCCTCTGAGAGCTGGGACTTGGAGCCCAGCCTCTCCTGATGGCCCTTTGCAATCTGACTGTAGAGAAAGAGTGATGGTCATAATATTACTAACACCTCTGTTGGAGTTTACAAAGTACTTTCATGTTTATTACCTCCCTTGCTTTTCATCACAGCCCTGAGAGGTAGTTAGAACAGGTTTCAATGCTCCTGCATGGGCTGACTGAGTTCTCTTAAACTTAAGATTCTTCCTTCAAGCAAGGTGGTGTGCAACAGAGGAAAAGCACCAGATGGGGAGTCGGGAGCTAGGTGTTGCTCCTGGGCCTCTGCTGCCTTCTCCAGCTCTGCCTGTCCCCTTTCCCTACTTTATGTTCTCTATAACACTTAGAGTCATTTGCCAGGGCATATGTTTTATGTGGTTTTTGGTCATTTGCCCATCTTCCCCCTGCTTGAATATTCCTTGAAGGAAGGACAGATGAGTTCTGTCTGTTTTGTTCATGGCCGTGGCCCCAGCACCTGGGACAGCACCTGGCGTATAGATAGCGGGCAGTAATGATGTATTGGATAATTTGAATCTCTGGTCCTGCTTCCAGGTAGTTATTGTGACTTGGAAAAGTTATTTCCTTCAGTTTTGTCTTCTCTTTGGGAGGTCGAATGGGATGGTCTCTAATGTGCTTGGTGGCATACGAAAGTCCCCGGTAAGAGCAATGCCTAGACCTCTCTCTCAGCAAACATTGAGCACCTACTCTGGCTCAGGCCCTGTGCTGGGTGCTGTGAGGAGTACAGAGAAAATAAGAAAGGGTTACTGCTCTTCACTCTTTATTTTTTGTTTATTTATTTTTTAAATGCATAGTCTTTTTTTTTTTTAATGTTTTATTTATTTTTAGGAGAGAGAGAGAGAGAGACAGTGTGAGCAGGGGAGGGTCAGAGAGAGGGGGAGATACAGAATCTGAAACAGGCTCCAGGCTCTGAGCTGGCAGTCAGCACAGAGCCCGACACGGGGCTCGAACCCACGAACCATGAGATCATGACCTAAGCGAAAGTCGGACGCTTAACCGACTAAGCCACCCAGGCGCCCCTGCTCTTCACTCTTTAGTGGGTGTGATGGTTAAGTTTATGTGTCAACATGACCTGGAGATGACTTCCCCAGTTATTTGGTAAACATTATTTTGAGTATTTCTGTGAAGGTGTTTTTGGGTAAGATTAACATTTATATGATAGACTGAGTAAAGATGGCCCTCCCTAATGTGAGTGGGCCTCATCTAATCAATTGAAGACCTGAATAGAACAAAAGGCGGATCCTTCTTCAAGTAAGAGGGATTCTCTTGCTTGATGGCCTTCTAACTGGGGCATCAACTCCTCCTGCTTGATGGCCTTTGAACTGAGATATTGGCTTTTAGATTTTGGACTTGCCAGCTTCCATAATCACATGAGCCAATTCCTTGTAAATCTCTCTCTCTCCATCCCATTGGTTCTGTTTCTCTGGAGAACCTTGACTAATTCGGAGGGCAACATGAGCTATGCCATCAAACAATCTTACAGTTGGTGGCGTAGAATAATTGTTGGTACAAAAGTACAAGCATCAGGCCAGTGGCTCCCAAAGGAAGGGGTGTCAGAACAAGGGGGTGACGGGAGACTTTGGGGAGGCAGTGGCATTTGAGCCAGGCCCTGAAGGGTGAGAAGGAGTTCTCTAGGTGGAACAAGTAAAGGCCACCAGCATTATGGGCTGACCAGCATTATGGGCTGACCAGCATTGTGGACTGGGGCCCAATATGACCCTAATACCTGGAGGGAGGAAGCAAAGTATGCCGTTGACAAAGGGGCAGCCATCCAGCATTGAGAGAACATAGGTGCTTTTGGAAAAGGATTGTGTAGAAGGCCAAGGAGGTACTTAAATAAACTAGAACCCAGTTTGGGAGAAGAAATCATTCCTCCCTGCTTTTGTCTGGGAAGCCCCAACCCCTCATGGTATAGATAGTCCTGTCGCTGGTCTGTGGCCTCCTCAGTGTGCAGTCTGTCTTGACTTCTATTGCCAGTGCTCCCAATCTGACAGCTAATAGAGTCCGTGATGAAAATGGAGCAGCTGGGTGGAATGCCTGGCATGTTGTGGGGGTCTGATCTTTGCCATGAAGGCCAAGGATGAAGCTCATGCAGTCACTCAGCAGCCAGGCTCTTTGCGTCCCTGTAACCCTGAACAACCTCCAGAAGTCCTTGGGAACATTCATTTTTGAAGACGCGGTGTGACCCAGTGGAAAGCGGTGTGTCCTCTGCAGAGCGGTGACTGAGGGCACCACCTCTGGTGCCAGATTCCATCCGAGCTCCGCCGCTGACCGCAGCAGGGCCCTGAGCCTGAGACTCAACCTCTCTTGTGCTTTAATTTCCTCACCTGTAATTTGAGGATTATAATCATGCCTACTCCTGAGGTGTTTCTGTGAACTAAATGGGACAGTCCATGTAGAGTTTAGCATAACATAAGTACCCTCAGAATATTAGCTGTTATTATTACCATCATCACGATAGCTCTGCAGCATACTGGCTCTGTGGTCTTGAGCAAGTCATTCAAGTTCTGTGATCTGTTTCTCTATCGGTAAGATGGGGCTCACACCAGTCATTCAGGGTTGATTAAATTAGATGATTATGGCAGTGCCTAAAGTAGAGGTTTGCGCAGAGTTGGGTCTCAGTAAAATTCTCCCCAGTCCCTTACCTTTTGTCGTTCTCTTTGTAGTCGTCTTCTCCCCTTTTCAGTTGGGCAGCCTCTGGTTGGAAACTTTATTACTGCATTGACTTTTCAAAAATTCCAAACCTTTTCCTTGATGGAATTGTTCATGATACAACTTTGGAGATGAAGGAAATTTTATTAAGCGATAACAGGATATACAGTCAATCCCAATCTTTATTTAATTGGTTAACTGTATGAGTGGTCTTTGATATTAAAGTGGATGCTTTCTTTTAGGATACTGGTCAGACTAAATATTACAAAGATGCCAGTAAAATTGGATTGTATAGCACTCTTTGATAGAGAAGGTTTTTAGACATCCTTGTTGAAGTGTAGATCAGGAAAAGACTCTGAGGCCATTTACCCCAGTCCTCTTTATTTTATGTGTGGGAAAAGTGGGCTCCTGGAGGAGAAGGGACCTGTTTCAGGTCACAAAACCTAGCAGAGAAGCCAGGAATAGGATCCAGGCCTTCTGAGTCTTACGTTAAAGTTTCCTCTCCTTTCCCTACTGCTCTCTTCTTTTTCCCTAGCTTTAATTTGTTGGTATTGCATGGTACTTCAGAGGCCTCTGATGTGCTGGACACTATGCTTGAATCTTTTAAAAATCCAAAATTCCAAGACAGAGCATTCAGTGCTCTTCTCCTTCTTTGGTTGTCTGTAGAGACATTAACCCCAAGACATTGGTCGGTGGGAGTTGACTGAGAAGATTTGACACATTGGTAGACACTGTGGGTGGACACTGGAAATCCTTGATGAGGCTATAGGGTTCAGTCAGGAGAACGAGAGTACTGGTGGCTAACATTTACTATGAAATGTCACATACTTTTTGCAAAAATATCCTTACAGCAACTCTACAAGTAGATGTTATTCCCATTTTATCAATGTTGAGTAATTTGCTCAAGATTATGGAACCAGTGAATGATAAAATTCAGTAGTTAATTTCATTTGTTCATCTGTTGATTGAGGCCACAGATATTCGTTGAGCCCCTGCTTTGCGCTGAGCATTATTCTAGGGTGCAGGGATGAGCAAACACAGGCAATCCCTGAAGTCCTAGAGCTGACTCTCTGAAGGGGAGACACACATTAATCAAAAGTGTTCCTAATGAGTGTGCATTTACAAACTGAGATAAGTGCCTCAGGATGAGGAACGTGGTTCTCCAAGGTTGTTCCACAGAGGAGCCTGATCTGAGCTGAGGACTCAGCAGAGTTGAAGAGGCAGGAGTTAACTAGGTGAATGGGGCTGGGGCAGTGGAGACAGCCAGGGACAGGAGGAAGCAGCGTGGCGGCCTGTGGAGGGGCGGCATGGCACATTCGTCCACAATCACAGCCTGGCGTGACTGCTTCCAGCACCTGTGCTTTGAGCTCTCTCCCTCTTCACTCTTCTCCTTCCATGGGAAGATTAGGCTGGGGGACTCCAGTTCTGGCTTGACCAATCCTTGGTTATTAGCACCTTTTTCAAAAAAGTGTTTATTTTGAGGGGGGGAGGGGCAAAGAGAAGCAGGGACCGAGGATCCAAAGCGGGCTCAGTGCGGACAGCAGATAGCCACCCAGGCGCCCTGTTAGTGCCTTTTTAAAAAATGTCTGTCCATGTGGCAGAACAAGGGATGAATTATGGAAATCAGGATCTTCCACTTTAAGGACTTAGAATTAATAACCTGAGAGTAACTGGGTGTTTGTCAGCAGGTGAATTACAAGTATAACCAGTTCCTAACTAGAGAATGGCTCACTTCGTACGTGTGTGCTCTAGGAGGCTTCATAGCACCTGGGATATGCTACAGGAGGGACTGAGGAGCTGTATGACCTTTTCTCTGCCTTGACCCAGGAGTGTTCCTTTTATGACGTCTACCTTTGTTTGCTAACTCCTTTTGATGCCTTCAATGACACTCTGTTCCCTTTTGGGACATTCTTTTAAGAAACTGTGAAGGTTCCTTATATTACACTGTAATCCATCTTCCTCTCACCTTTAGGATCTGTTTCCCTGGAATGGGGTAGAAATTCCCCTTACCTGAAGAGCTTAGGTGTTGCTGGGAATGGAGTTCTCACCACCATTCCTGACAGCCCTCCTATGGATGCTAAAGGAAGCTACCTCCTTGAATATTCATCACCTCCCCAACCTCCCCCTCCCCAGCTTCCTGAGTCTCCTCAGACCCTCCTTTGTCCCTGCCAGGGCTTTGCAGAGAGTGGTCTTTTCCCTCACTTACCTCCTCTCTATTTATATTTGGCTACCTGTTTGCAGAAGGCCCCAGAAGAGTTAACTCATTTTAGTAATGAAATAATATTTCATGATTCCCATTGATGGGACCCCGGATCTGGCATCGTAGCCCTTCTGTCTATTTCTTTTAATGGTACCACCACCTTCCCACCAATCCTGACATCTGAAGTCCTGAAATCTCATGCAGTGGTCATCTCCTCCTGTTCCCTTTCTCTGACATCTGGTAGGATCTCTGACATCTGGTAGGATGGCGGGCCTTGCAAATTCCCGTCTTGTTTTCCCCCGTGACTTCAACCCTTGGTTCAGCCCTAATCCATCTTAGGCTTGTGTAGTTGTAGTGGCTGTCTTTCTTCTTTCCCCTTTCACTCACTACTGCTCTGCCTTTGGGTAAGCACCTAGTTTCTTGTCCATCAAATGCGGCCAGGAAGAGTGATATGCAGGGTGCTGTATGGAGAATGCTTAGACCAGTACGTAGCACACAGTGGGTGCGATGCAAGTGTTAGGCATGAATGTTCTTATTACTGGTCCCTCCACCTTTGCCTGATGCGCCATCCCCAACCTCTCCTTTGACCAGGCATCAGTTCTGTTCCCAGTCTGCAGTCTCCGCATGGTCTAGTTAGCAGCAGTCTCTAAAGTCAGCATGTGAGGCTAATTGCCAGGGTATGGGAAGAACAAATTATGACTCCTTTTATGTGTTTTTATCTCATTCTTTAAAATTTTCTACTTTGTGAGTATATTTTACACTGTATATTTTTAAATAAGGGCATATTTGTAATTTATGTATATGTAATACAAGAATATATTTTAATAAATAGATGAATATATGTGTATCTGTGAATATATGTGTATACATACACATGCACATATATATACACACACACACACACACACATATAATTATATAATATGTTAAAAAAACATTTTACTAATAGGTGAGTGCAGACCAGCAAGTTTGGGGATCCATGGTCTGGAAGGTGGGATCCATGGTCTGGAAGGTGAGATCCAGACCCTGAGCTTGGCATTTCCCTATGGTGGCCCCAGCCTGCAGTTCTGACCTACCTTTCAGTCCCTCTTCCTCGTGACCCTCACTGTCTCTCTACCTGACCCACCTTATGCTTTTTTGGTCTCTGTCATTGCTTGTCCCTTCTCCCTACTCCTAGAATATTCTCCCTCATCCTCCCATTTTCTTTTCCTATCTAGAAGTTCACCTCAAATGATACTTCTTCCATCAAACCTGCCAGGAGAATTCCAGTTTCAAATGGTTTCTCCAGGCTCTTCAGGCATACTTTGTCAATGCTACTTACTTGGCCTCTGTTGTTTTCTGTGTTGTGTTGGGAACTTCGGCTGCCTGTACTTAACGTCTTGGCTCCATAGTGATTTTATGTCAATTTGCACATGGGCGTACCTGAAATCATATTTTACTTGCTAACTTTATTTTGTACTGTTGGTCATTTTTCTCATTTATCTGAAGATACACACCTATGCTTTTTGGATGACATTAATGTATCTATCTTTTATCATAGTAATATATAATTCTTTTACTATTAGGAAAAATTCATTTGTTACATTTGTGCTCTAAATCTCCTTGGATTTGATAGCATACTTCTGCTTGAGACATAGTTTTGTCTACAGTGCATTAGTGAACATTTTTTGTATATGGATTCATTGTTTTCTTTTACACTGGTGGCCTACCATCATAATCCTTGTGTTAAATGCCTTTATTTCCACGCTTACAGTCCTGAGTTCTGCAAGGTGCCCTGGGAAGTGAGCTGGTCCACAGAACATACCCATTTGACCTGGGCTTTCCCTCTCCTCAAATACTGTAAGAACTGACAGCAGCTGAGTAATCACTGGAGCTACCAATGATTGGAGTCAGAATTCACAGATATTAATCTTGATTTCACCACCTGCTGGTTGTTTGGTCTTGGCCAAGTCATTTAACCTCATCTGCGAAATAAATTTAGTAATCTGTACTCCCTAGAATTATTTTGAGGATTAATTGAGATAGTGGCTCTGAATGTACTGGGCACCTAAGAAGTGGTCAATATGGGTCTGTTTAAAAGGAAAGGAAAAATAAGAATCTCCTTTGTCTTCTGTGAGCCTTCTGATGCAGAGTATATTTTGGGGAGAAATAGGTAGCTTTCAGAGAGTGCACCTACCTGACTGAGCAAACCTAGACTGGAGAATGAAGTCTGGACATCCAATCAGCCTGGTTTTGGGGCTTGTCTCTGATAGAATGTCTGTGGCCTCCTCAGGGAACATGAGAATTAATTAGTTAATCTTTGTAAAGTGCTTTGAAGGTGAAAAGTGCTATGTAAGTAGAATGGTTGAATTGCTATTGGAGGTGGAATAATGGCGGCAGCATATTCAGGCAGTCTTACCTGCCTTGGACATTAATAATCAATAGGAGAGAAGATTCTAAAATGTTTTACTTGATAAGAAAGGATTTATTGTGGGACTTGTGATAACATAATTCTTTGATAGTCTTGCAGATAGCAACATGCCAGTTGCTTCCCTCAGAAAAATGCTAGGGTCAGTTAAGTAACAGTCCCCTCTTTTAGCTCCTTGGGACCCTCCCTGCTAAGGCAGTATGGTTGTAAATCCTACCCAGCTCATGTAGAGGTACCGTTTGTCGGTTTTGGATGTTTTATGGGTCCTGGGCACATGAGTTTTTTTGTGGGTCCTACAGAAGTGAGGGAAGGATATTGAGTGTTGAGTGTTGGTTATCCAGTGATCCATACCCATGTGAGAAACCAATACAGAATAGTAGTACCACGAGCTAGTAGGAGGAGGTGTGACTTAGTTGGGACCCTGGTGACCCTGGGCTAGTCACTTCTCTGAACCTTAGTTTCTCACCTGTTAAATGGGGACATAGTAGTTGATGAGGACAGTAATAAAGGTGGCTCACAGAAGGGTGGGTTTCACCCTTTCTGTGGAGGATTGAGGGGTACAAAAGGGCTTGACAGAAATGGTGGTACGTGAGCTGGACTGTACAGGTGCAGCCATAGTTTATCAAATGAATAATATGAGGAAAGGGCTTCTATGGTGAAAGGAACAACACATGGGAGGCCATGAAGCAGCATGTCTGAGGGGACCCACTCCTAGTTCCTGTCATATACCTACTGCACAGACTTTTATGCATGCATACCATGGGCTGCACAGACTTTTTTCCCTCTTTGAGGAAGCTCAGAACTTCTTGGCATCTCCGATGGTGTCCATGAGCAGATTGATCCCGAGGACTATATCCCTTCAATATTCTGACATTTCCCCCATGAGTCTATAGTTGTATTTTAGCTGACACTATAAACCATGTGTTGAAAGTGGGGCCAGATGAAGCGTTGATACCAAACAAAGTAGTATCATAGTAGTAGATTTGTCTAGAATTTAATATGCATTGCTTAGTGTTTTGTCTCCTAAGCAAAGTTTTTCTTTGTTAAAATAAACATGTATAAAGAATTTATACAGCGCACATGGTTATGCATATTTATTGCAGAGAATCTGTTAATAATCTATGCCTCATCGGATTTTGCATTTCTGTTGAAATAACAAATGTGGCACTTGGTACAACTGAACGAGTTCAGTGAATTTTTTCTTCTCTGGGAGAAGAAAGGCATTTCTCCTTTTCCAAATTCCATTTTCTTCAATCATCTTTTGCACTGGCCAGCTTCCCAGGTGGTGCATCTGGGGAACTGAGGCTTTCCTGGCTGTAAATGATTTTGTCTTTTTTCCCTTCTCTCACTCTCTTCCTTCTAGCACACATAGACACTTGCCTTGGGACTATGAGAATTGCTTTTTTTGGGTATGAGCTTAGACTCTGAAGGTTCTTTTATGTTATACGGGGAGAAAACACATGAAATTGGCTTTAATTGTGCTAAGCGTAAGGTGCTAAGAGATTGTGGCATGGGGCAGGTCAGGAGCCTGGGGGTCTTTTGGGGTGGCTGATGGGCCCTGGATTGGGTGAGAGGGAGGAGAGCCTGAGTACAGAGATTTGGGCAAAGCATGAGGAGGGGTAGGGATGCCGTAAAGGGTGGACCCTGTAGCCCGGTCCCTATCTTTTAAAATGCAGGTGCACAGGCTTTAGAATCGGCCTCTGCTAGAATCCAGCTCTGGTACTCCCTGCTTGTTTGACCTTGGTCATGTCATTTCACCCCTCTGAACCTCAGTCCCCATGTCTGTGGAAGATAGGATGGCTCCTGGTACTTGGCACTTGGTACTAAAATAAACGTTCACACTTTCTCTTGTAGTTCTTTGCCTACCCATGAGATTATAGCTGTGGAATGTAGCCTTAATTCAACTGATGTTTGTTTTTAGAAACTGGCAAGGTGTTTACCTGGGGCCGAGCAGACTATGGTCAACTAGGGAGGAAGCTGGAGTCTCATGAAGACTGGAAACTACAGAGCCATGATTCATCCCTCCCCTGCTCAGAACCACAGAAGAGCATGCCTTCCTGTCTGCATTGCTTAACAGGAGCAGCTGAGGTAGGACGTGACTTTCCATAGATGTGATACGTCTCTTTTCCTTGTCTTTCATTGAAATGGTTACTGAGGGCCTACTGTGTGCTTATAGTGAAGGCATTATGGTGGGTTCCATGCAGGACACTGAAGGGGTCTTTGCCTCAAGTTGCTTGTGGTTTAATCTGGTAGGAAAGGGAGTTACCTAGATAACTGTACCTCAACGCAGACTGTGTGTAACTCCTTTAGAGAAATTCCAAGTACCCTGTGTCCACTTCAAAGAGTGAGAAATGAATTCAGGCTACTGTGATTGGGTTAGGCTAGTGTCATGGAGGCCATGGCTTTGAGTGGTGCCTTGGAGGATGGATCAGATTCCAGTAAGCAGCTGTAAGAAAGAAGAGGACTTTCAGGTGGGCACGAAGGCTGGAACAGGGTCACGGGGGTAGGAAAGTAAAGAAACTATTTGGGGGAGCATTGGTGGGTCAGTTTGGCCAGAGCATGGGGTGTCTGTGGGGGTGAATATGAGCTAGTATCCAAAAGATGGGTTGCAGCCTGATCAAGGGGGCTTTTGTACTGAGGTAAGTATTTTGCATTTCTGTTTATATTTCCCAGTGCAGAAAATATTGTAGTTCAGTTGCTTCTTCAAGCCCCTTTAATTCCCTGAAATGTCTTGAATTTCTACATTTAAGGCAGGAGTCTTAATTTCTCCAGGGTGTGTGTTTCTGTTACTAAATTTTACTTTACTGTTGTCCTTAAAAAAAGAAAAGGCTAGTTTTTTGAGAAGAATGAGGATGGCCACGTAGGAAATGTGCCTCTGAACCTGAGTTGGCTTAATGAAGGAGTTCAGTCTTCATTCAGAGTCTGTCAAAAAAATTAATAAGCTAGCGAGACTTCTGTAATTAGCATCAGACTAATTACAACCCTCTTCATACCTAGAGGGCTTCCCTTCCCCGGGGGCCTGCCTGGCCTCCTCCTTCCGGGTATGTAGGACGGTTCCCAATTTCTGCTTCACATCCCAGACCTGCTCCTCCTGGGCCTTTCCTTAGTGCCAGGTTAAGTCTGTCTGTCTTTCTTGCTCTCTTTTTTTTCTTTAATTGACAAGGCACTCATTAAACAACACCAAAAAGGCAATTTAGACATGGTGGTGGTAATAATAATAATAATAATAATAATGGTAATAATAATAATAAAACCATCTTTAATCTTAACCACCCTAACAACTACATTCCCTGTTGCATGTACACATGTACATACTTTCCAAAGTTACAGTGAGATATTTGGTGTTCAGTCTTCATTTATTTTATTGCAAATGCTTTGCTTTGTTGCTTCATGATCTCTAAGGCCATTTAAAATGGCTCTGTAACATTACGTGATTCGAAGGTTCTGGGATTTTCCAAACCATTCTTGGAATGTTAGACATTTATATAATTTTCTCTTTTTTTGTCACTATGGTGGACTCTGCAGTGAATACCCTTTTGAAGTGTTAATTTTTAAGATACAGTCTTAAGGATGAAATTGCAGGGGCAAAGGCCATGAGCATCTTTATGACTTTTGCTACATTTCTCTAGATTCTGTTTGAGAGAAGTTGACTTCCCCAGCTGCGAATAAGGGAATGCAGTATTGTAGCTAGTACGGTCTGCTTAGCCAGTGAAGGTGCTGAGATCTTGGTCCCGAGTGCATTAGACCCTTTATTCTTCTTTGTCTTTCCCAGAACATTTAAGACTCTGTGGGCAGGTAGCGTAGCAGAGGCACAGAGGCTTCACAGATATTTCTGAGTCGCTGGTTTTATTGGCAAGATCAGGATAATAATACCTACCACAAAAGGTCATCCTTGAGGATTGTAACTAAGGTTCTTGGCTTGTGGCAGGCACTCCATAACTGTTGGGTCCTTTCTCTTCTTCACCTTGTAACACCGTGTGGTGGCCATCATGTGTAGTACTGTGACAGTGCAGACATATAGCCCAAGAGCCTGACATTGATGTGACTTTTGTTTAGCTTCTTCGTGGAGCAATCTGAGGAGGTGGCTTGAGCCTGGAGTGTCATGGCCGCTTCATTATTGCTTCATTATTTAGTGTTCCCTTCATTTCTGCTCTAGTCTCTGGGGCGCTGGTATGTGTGCATGCTGGTCTCACTGCAGGTTCAGATGCCAGGCTGTCTCCTTTTGGTAAATTGGGTCTGGGAATTATCCTCACGGTTGATGTCCAGGTCTGACCTGTCAGTCATCTATTTGCCTGAGGCCCAGAGCCAGGCCAGTGGGCAGCTATAAGGCACCAGGAGTGGATTCACCTTGGAAAAGATAAAAGCCATCCTAGAGTGGGTACTGCCCTGGGAAGGGTTTGGTCAGGGAGGTGCAGAGACACCTGGGGAGACAGGAACAGCCTTGAACTAAGCTGATGATTCCTGACTTTCAAGGAATTAAGAGTGGCCCCTACATGACCAGTTGCCTTCTTCTGTGTCCAAGGGATAAGCAGAGGGAGGAGTGAAGTGTCTGGGCTGGGATCCAGAGTGACAGCCCACAGGAGGGGAAAGCACAGGTGGCTTAACCATCCCTTCTTGTGAACAAAAGAAAGCAAATAAACACAATGTTACTTGGTGGTGATTATGGGCCAGGCAACATGCTAAAAAACTTTACATGTATTATTTCCTCCTTTCAATAAAACTGAGTGCCAGTGTTATAGTCACTGCTTTATGAGTAAGGATACTCAGGCTCAGAATGGGGAAGTCATTGGCCCCAGATCACACAGTAGGTAAACAAACAATGGGGCTGGGACTTGAACTTGAAGTACTTGAAGCTTACATCTTTTTGGTATAGATGAAGTAAAGTTGCATCTGTCCTTTTGCATATATATGCTCACCTGGATGAAAGTTCTGGGAGTCTGGGAGGCAGAGTCTCTGATTCCCTGAGATTCTCAATTCTTTCTTCTGAGCCATGCCTCATCTCCAGCCTGAGAAAGACTTTGAGACTGTACCCCTGGCAGGCCTCCCTTTAATGTTCTCACAGTGGTGAAGACTATGTGTTTCATGCTCTATCAGCTTGGCCTTAGAGACTCGGCCCCTCTAGCCACTCTTGGAAAATTCCAGGGATAGCAGAATCATTGGGATTAACCCCCCCCACACACACACACAAACTATGTACCTATCAGGGCAGAGTGTGTGTGAACCACAGCAGCTTCCCAGGCCCTGGGTGGGGCTGCCACATTTCCCATGGAACCTTGGCTCTAAACTCTGCCCAAAGATGGAGGCCTGCATTTCACAGTTGGGCAGAAGTACTTGTGCTCACTTAGTGGGTACATTGGGGCTCCCCAGGATTCTGGAGCAGCTAGAGCTGGGCATCTGGTGGGTTAGCGGAATCATCAGAAGACCTGCTTGACTGAAGGTCAACAGCCTCTGAGGAGACAAGGTCTGGATTAGGAATCCGAGCTGGGTTGCAGCTCTGGTTCTGCCCTAATTGAGTGAATTTCGAAAAGCTCCTTTTCCTCCCGTACCCCCATTCGTAGGTACGGGATGTTAGACCAGGTGATGCCTGATGTTTCTTATAGATCTAAGAGTACCTTCCATCTCTGATTCTTATTTTATGGAAATGATCACTACTTAAATTTATAATGACTTTTGCCCCTGGAGTCCTTCAGGGTCGTAGCCAAGATCACTTGACCCCTAGCTGTTGGCTCAGTTTTGGCAGACCTGAGCATGTTAACTGATCCAGAAGAAGTTCTAGGCTTTAGTACCACTTGAGTCTTGCTCTGCCTCTTCGCCTTGGCTCTGTTCTCTGCCCTTGTTCCTTGTCCCGAGGGGCTCCTGTTCCAGTTTATGTCATTGGGATTTTAATATGATGCTGCCGCCTAGTCCTCCCAGGACTTGCAGTTCGGCTTTGATTCCTGTCCCTGTGGCCGTGAGCTTATTGCCAGGGCAGGTGGACGTTTGTGACACTACTTCCTACCACCTGCCACCCTTTCCACTGGCTCTGTGTGTGCTGTCCCACATTTCCTGCTCTCCTGAGTTTATGTCCTTCTTGGCTTTGGGATCTTGCCTTTTCCACAGGCAACCTATGTTGGTGCCAAATGTTGGTTGATGCCTGCCACGTGCCTGTGCTGACCACACAGTGGTAGTGGGTAGGGAGGTGGATACAGAGATAAAGAATACGTGTCTGTGCCCTCAAAGAACTTCCAGGTTTGTAAATAAATCCTTACTGTATAGAGTGCATTTGCCATTAGAGGTGCATATGAAAGGCCAAGGGAGCAGGGAAGATGGAATGATTTATGCTGAAGACACCAATTGAACAGAAGTGTTGTTTGAACTGGGTCTTTAAAAACATGGAGGAGATTAGTTTAGCAAAAGGAGAAGGACATTCCAGGCAGAGGTGACAACATGAACTGAAGCTGTGAATCTAGATCTGTTCCAACTCCTGGGACGGTCAGGATGCCTGCCCATTCCAGTGGGCCACCCCCGGTTGTGGTCTAGCTGCCTGTCTAGCCTGTCCCGTCCCTGCCACCCATCTTTCTGTTGGGATTACTGCCTGAAGGAAGATAACTTCCATAACATTATCTCCTTGGATCCTGGCATGATGCTGTGAGGTAGGCCAGACTTAGAATGATTATCCTCCTTTTACAGTTGAGGAAACCGAGGCCCAAAGAGGCTAGCTAGGAGACTGCCCAAGACAAACACTGATTCCTAGTGTTTCTGAGGGCCTTGTTCTGGGCTCATTCTGCAGCCCCGGTCCTGAGTCATGTTCCTGGTTTAAATTCTGCCCACGTTTGGTTGAGGAGCACCAAATCCCAGTCAGGGAGCTCAGTGTGCATGTGCGTGTGTGCACACACACACAGCCATTGGAGCGGGAGCGGGAAACGTGGAGATAAACAAGAGTTGAACCAGGGGTTGGGTAATTGTCAAGCCCAGATGCCATCAAGCCTCACTTTGCCACAGGACTAAAGCTGTTTGTTGGAGGATCTACCTGTGCACTGGGTCTGGGTGAAATCTGTCAGAATGAGTGGGAAAGAAGCTATTTTTAGTTTGCAGAGTCACTCACTCAGCTGTGCTAGCTGAGGTTTGAGCCAGTCCCCTACGCTTTCCACAGTGTTATTTCAGAGGGAGAAATACCACTCGAATGCTGTGTAAAACCCATTAACGAACCTGGAAGTTTCCAGGGCGTCTTTGTCCCGCAGCTCCCTCGGAAGGCTGCCCTTCCTGAATGACCTTCCTCCTTTCCTATATTTAATGCATTTCTAATTTTAAGTTTGTGTCAAGACTGTGGGACTTCGGTGCCCTAAATAACACAGAAATCTACCACCAGTACTCAGCTGAGTCCAGAGGGCTCTGACAGAATTGAACACAGCCTGAAAAAGCATTCCCAAGTAGCTCTCTGGAAAGTAATCTCTAGCATCATTGCCATTCTTGGAGAAGCAGGAGGACTCAGAGACCAGGCAGCCCCGGGAGCCCAGACCTTCCCAGCGTGGCAGGTTCTAGAGGCCACCCCACATGGGGTAGCAGTGTTCACCCCAAGACTGTTTTCCTTGGGAGGTTAGAACAGCTAGAGTGTCTGTGCTGCGGCCGCTGACCCGACAAGAGGAGTAACCACACACAACAAGCGTCGAAGCAGTGGGCTGGATTTGTCCATGCGAGCGCTCTGAAGAGACAGGGCTGTTTTGTTTGAAAGGGATGGTAAAGGACACGATCCAGCAAGCACTTCTTTACTACCTGCTGTTCTCTTCTTTCCTTATATTTATCATCCCTTTCCGCTAAGATATTGGACCTGGGAGCCCAAGGGCCCTATCTGTCTCATTCAGAGCTGTGTTCCCAGTGTCTAGAACAGCTCCTGCACCTTGCTGGGGCTCAGTGGATGTTTACTGACTGAATAAATAAAAAAAGAATGAAAGAAACAGTTTCAGAGGTACGTGACCCTCTTTAGCTCCTCTGCACTCTCTCCCTACAGTCCGTGCTTCTCAGTCCCACGCCAGTTCAGGAATAGGCATTTCTGTGTTTTCAGATGTTTGGGCATCACATGTCCTGCAGAGCCAGAGAACAGATAGGCTCTGACCCCGTAATATGCTCGAACAACCCAGAAGTTTCTTACGGAATCTGATGATAATGAGGCTTGTAGTCCTTTAGTGCTTCTCAATTTACCAAGTGCTGTCACACATGTTCATCTTCAGTTTTTGTTTTCTTTTATTCAGCAGATGCCTTTGTATGCCTGTCTGTCCAAGCACCACGTTAGGCAAATGGGGGAAGCAGAGAAGGGCGGAACCGTTCCCGCGTTAGGTGCCTGTGAGCTAGTGGCAGGGCTGAGATCAGTTCATCACAGGACAAGCTGAATGTGACAAAGGCTGCAAGAGTCTGACAATGATCCCATCTTTTCCCATGTCCTTGGGGACCTTTTCTTTCTTGCATTTTCAGCCCCTCTGGTTCTGTTGGATCCCATAGGGTTGGGGTGTGGCGTGGTTGGGGTGGGAGGTGGTGACTGGAGAGGCTTCCTAAATTGGAAGCTTTGACATTAAATTATTTCTCAAGGGAGCTAATGCAAAATAACAGGGGAATCTTGGCAAGAGCTTGCATTAGGAGGAAAGCAGAGGAAGAGAAGCCAGATAGAGACTGTGTATTGACAAGAGAGAGAGAAAGCAAGCCAGGAACTGCAGTGTTCTCAGAAGCTAAGGAAATTTCAACAGGGAGGTCAGGGAGGTCGGAGGCTGAGAAAAGCTGGCTGGGTTTGGCGATGGGAGGTTTGTGGTGTCATCTCTGAGGGTCTGAAGCTAGGACATAGGGAATGAAGGGATGGTGAGAAGTGCAGGCTGCGGGTGTGGATGGCCCTTGCAGAGATTCTGTGGCCAGAGGAGGATGAGAACAAGGTCAGGAACTGGGAGGAGAGCTTGGTTCGAGTTGGCTTTGTGAGCTTGGGGAAACTGGAGTGTGTCAGAAGGTTGAAGGAAAGGATTAGAGGGAGAGAGCGCACCATGGGTAGAGATGCAGGAGGCAGGGGGTTAGTGGAGCTGGGCGCCCAGGGAGATAAGAGAGGCCCGAAATCTCTGTGAAGGGGTTAGTGGTAAGATGGAAGGACGCTTACTTGCAGGGCAGGGGTAAAGAAAAAAGGGGACCTGTGAAGATGGAGGTTTGGAGGGGGAGAAGAGAAACACTTTAAAGTGTGTACATCTTTTGTCGTCACGTTACATCTTCATTTTATTTCTTCAGTAAATGTTTACTGCATCTCAGCGTGACCCATACACAGTGCAAGGTGCCAAGAATTCACAGAGCAGTGACCAAGTGGCTGCCCGGTGCTGTCACACGGTATTTATGAGGTACTACAGTAATTATTAAGATGTCTGTCTCTAAACCAAACATTGAGTTCTTGGAGCACAGACACTGTCTTATTTATCCATGCACATTGAGGTCCCGGCTTGGTCCACAGTAAGACATCGGTGCAAGTGTGCTGAGGAAAGGGTGAGAGTCCCTGCTGGGTGGCTTAAGTCTTCCTGGTGAGCTTGGAAGCCAGCCTGTCTGCTGGAGTGATGAGGTTAATGTGGGCAGGCCTCCGGGCAGGGATGAGTTGGCCTTACTCTGTAGGGAGTCCATCCAGCAACTACTGAGAAGTGGCAGAAAGAAGACACTCTTGCCCCCAAGTGGTGGGCAGGACAGTTGTCGCTGCCCTCATTCTGGGGGCGAGGGAGCAGAAGTCGAGAGAGAAAGCTGTCATGAGCTCCAGGTTATGCAGCACACAGTTACACGGCGCAGGGCCAGGTACCCAGCTCCCAGAGCCCTGCCCTCCTCATGGCCAGCACCATGAGCTGTGCACCAACAGCTTCCTCTCAGGACAGTTCTGCCCAGGATGTGGCCCTGTGCTCTGGCTTTGGCTCTCACTAGGTGGTCGTTGTGTGTGACAGAGACCTGGCAGCCCTCTCCAGACTTGCAGTCCAGGTCACGTCTAGTGAGGAACAGCAGGAGGACGAGGATAGCCCCAGCAAGGGCGGGGGCGGTGAGGTTGACTCACGGGGGTGGTAAAAGCCCAGTGCTGGCTGGGGTGGCGGGGCTGACGAGGCAGTCTTGAATGTAGAGTGAGTCCTGGGTTGGAGTTTCTGCTCTGTCACCCACCATCCATGTGACTTTGAGTCAGTCAGACCTCTCCAAATACTGCTTTATCTTGCCCACAGGGCAATTGAAGTATGCAAATGAGATATATAAGGGCTTTTGCAAACCCTAAAGTGACATACAGACGTTGTGTTGGGTTCACAGCGTATGAGCCACCCTGTGCTTCAGACACAGGCTTTGTTAGAAGTATGGGTCAGAGCTGCTCTTCTGTCTTAATCACTTGGGATCCTAGGAGCTACACAGAACTGTCCTGGATCTTGTGATAAACACTTCTTAGAATCAGAATCAGTGAATGCAGTGGAGACCAGGTGCTTGGTAATCCATGGCCAGTCTCCAGGCAGTGCCACAGAGAGTGGATTCCGGTCGAGGTTAGCCATCAGTGTCGACAGCAGGGATGTTTCTGGCTTGCTCTCTCCCAGCTGCAGAGCAAATTCATCAGCCCTGATTTAAAGTCCCAGTGACCTCCTGTGTCACCACCATGCTCCACAGCATTACGACTGCCCCAGGCCGCACTCAGGTTCACCCTGGAGCTGACCAGCTGTCTTTTGTTGCATTTGACCTTGAAAATGGAGCTGTCCCAGGGTGAAAGTAAATCATGCAGAGGTTTAGAGGGAAAGCAGAAGCCAATGAGAGTTTAAAGGAGGCTGCGGTGGTTTGATGAGAGAAATGTGAGCTCTGTGAAGGCCGGTTGGCCAGGGGAGTAAAACTGCCTCCGTCTCTGCCCCTGTCCTTCTAGCTTGAACCCCCATGATCTCCCACCTGATTTCAGTGGCATCCTCTCAAGTGAGAACCTCTTGTCTCTAGTTTGGCCTCATCCCAACTGCCCCCACCCAGCTGCCAAAATGATGTACTAAAATATAAATCTGATTTTGTTATGCCCTTAACCGTTTTTTTTTTTTTTAAAGATGCTTAACAATACAAAAAAAAAAGATTCATTTCTACAATAAACATTTATTGGAAACCTACTATTTGGAAGAAACTTAGCCAAGCCTTTGTGATTATAGAGGAGGATAAGACTTAGCCTCTTCCCTCAAGGGGAAGGACAAACACCGTCTGTAATCCCCCCAGCCAGTGTGCATATAATGGGGTTCTTAGAGGATAAGTTCTGGGGTTGCTTTCGGCCTTGTTCACCACTGTATTCCCATCACCTTGATTAGTGACTGGCACATAGTAGGTGCTCAGCAAATAATTGTTATATGTATGAATGTGTGCCCTTACTTTTCAAGGGCTTCCCAACCAGGATGAAGTCCAACATCTCCAGCTTGACATAAGAAGCTCTTCTTGGGGTGCTTGGGTGGCTCAGTTGGTTGAGTGTCCAACTTCAGCTCATGTCATGATCTCACAGTTCATGGGTTCAAGTCCCATGTTGGGCTCTGTGCTGATAGCCCAGAGCTTGGAGCCTGCTTCAGATTCCGTCTCCCTTTCTCTCTCTTTGCCCTTCCACTGCTTGTGCACGTGCGTGGGGGCTCTCTCTCTCTCTCTCAAATAAATAAATAAACCTTAAAAAAATTTAAAAAAGAAGCTCTTCTTGATCCTGCCCCGTCAGAATATCCAGCCTCGCCTCCTACCCGTCTTTCCCTTGCATTCTGCACTTCATCTGTAATGAACCAACAACATTATCATATTGTTTGATACTTCTGAGTCTTCGCACATGCTGCTTCTTCTGCTTTCCTTTGCCCTTGGCTGCTTGGACAGCTGCTACCCATCCCCCAGAAGATAACAAGGATGATGTCTTACATTCATCTCAGTATTCCTGCCATCCGGCCTGACAGACCTGCTGTTTTTTTCTTTCTTGATGGAGTTTTTCTTTGCTTGGTGTCATTACCTACTTTTCCTTGACTCTGTCGAGCTGCTTTCTCTGAAGCTCTTTTCCACCTTCCCTCTACCTCCCTTGTCCCTGATCCTTCTTGAGAGTCCAGATCTGGAGTTTGCTGTGTGCTGGCTAATGAACCCTGGCCTTCCTTTTGTCTTTCTAAAACACCTTCTCCCTTCCACGTGGGCCCTGTCCAGACAGCTGGACCTCTCTGCCAGTTCCATTGCACACGAACTGTACCCTGAAGAGGGCACGGATTTTGCCAGTCTCCCTATCCAGGGACTGGACTCTGTGTCCTGGATCCTGATCACTGTCTGGGACCTTGTTCTGAATGGCTGATTGCTCAGTAAAATGCCATCTGCTTTATTTTGAGGGCTGGGGCTCCTTGGAGCTTCCTGCTTGGAGGCCCTCTTTGGTATTGGCACTGGCCCAAATCAGCCCTCTCACTGCCAGGCCCCTCACTTTATATTGTATGGCTGTTTGAGGAGCCTGCCCTGTAGTCACCCCTCTTTCCCAGAGGTTATTTCTGTCTAGTTCCAGCCTCTTCTTGGCCTGCAATATCTTGAGATGCTGAGACCTTGCCTGGTAGGCACCTCCTGCAGTAGATAAAGAGAAAATGCTCTGGTTACTTCCAAGGAAGCAAAACCAGGCCCTTATTTCAGGATGTGGCTCTCAGAACCCTAAGGCCCCCATTGGTGGAGGGACCACTGAATTATGACTAGAAGGGAGAAGTTAGTCTTTGTGTGATTACGTAACTCTCTTTTGTGATGCAGTGGCTCTCTCTGTGGGAGCACTGTCAGTGCTGGTGGGGACCTCCCACACCTGCAGATTGCTTTTGGAAGGAAGCTCTTTTCCCCGAATGCCTGGTATCATCCAACATTGGGGGAGACTGGCTGTGGGTAGCAGAAATGGAAGAGCTCAGAGATGTCTTTGCAAAAAGAGCAGTTTCTACGGCCATCAATTGTGAAGCTTTTGGCTTTTCAAAGAGGTCAGAAGTGTGAGAGGAAAGGGAAGCAGGAGGCAGTGTGGGAGCCCGCTCGTAGGCACTGGGAGGCTGCCTGTAGCTCCCATGAGGACCTTGCCATGCGCCACTTCAGGAGACCTAGCTGGCTGGGGACGGCACGGCTGCTGAACAAAATGTAGGTTGTCGTAGCCAGCACCCCCAGGATTGCGTGAGGAAAGTTCCTCACTCCAGAAAGGTAATTTAGTCATTCTTGAGGATCTTCTTTGTGGTTTTATTTCCACGTGATTCCTTTTGAGTGAGATTTTTTTATTAATAGTCTGGAGCATGCATACCATTTGAAGATAGAATATGTATGAAGGAACAATACACAGGAGAAGGACTTGGAAGAATCAAGAGACTTAACATTGTGGCTACTTTACTTCTCTGAGCCTCAGATTTTATGTCTGTATAATGATGATATGGCCTGCCTCTCCAAGTTGTTGTCAAAATGTGGTTGTGAATATGAAAACATTTTGTAAACCAGGAAGCAATGAATGTAATAAGTTATGTTAGTTGATTTCTTTGTCATATCCAACCTTCTCTGGGTTTTCAGGAAACCTCAATTTCTTATAGCACTTTGGAAACCATTATCTGTTATCATAGAGCTGGAATTTGATGTGGATCATTTCCATGATTCTTCTGTTCCTCTTAATCCATCAGTACTTGTTGAGTACCTAGAGTGCATTTGAACTGTGGACTCAGAATATGACAACAGGGAGGACACAGTCCTAAGGCTTTCTAAATGGGATGTGATTGATAGTATAAATCTCCTACAGGTAAGAGCTGAGGAGTTGTGAACAGAAAGATCTAGAAGTGGTGTCAGGGCATAGTAGTCGGTTAGGACTCTTGAGTCTTTGGGAAAGCTTCTTCGAGCAGATGACATTTGAAGGCTGGGCCAGACTGAATTTGATGGGTGAGAGGATCAAGCCTCTTCAGGTTCCTGAAGAATCTATGGGAGCTGGCTCGTTAGAGGTGATCAACCTGGGGATGGCATTGGCAGGCTTGAGTACTCAGTTAAGAAAGGCTTGATTGGGAACAATAGGATTTTTTAGAAATAATAGTGTTAGCTCCTATGTATTGATCATTGACTATGTACCATGTATCATGTTAAGCACTGTGTAAATATCACTTTCTTTCTTTTCCTAAATGTTTCTGTTTTTATCTTTGATAGAGAGCAGGAGTAGGGGAGGGGCAGAGAGAGAGGGAGACAGAGGATCTGAAGCCAGCTCTGCACTGACAGCCATGGGTTCGAACTCAAGAACCGCAAGATCATGAGCTGAGCCGAAGTCCGATGCTCAACCGACTGAGCCACCCAGGCGCCTCTAAATATCACTTTCAATTCTTATCACATGCCAGTGAAGCATATACTATTTTGTTCCTCTTTTGTACATGAGGAAACTGAAACTTGATGAAGTAACTTGTCTAAAGACACAGGAAGTAGAACTAACACAGTGGTGTGTGATGGGCTAGGAGACATGCAGATGCCTGGGTAGTGGTTTTCCAGACTGGAAGACAAAAAGGTGACTGTGAATGGTGCTCACCCTACCACCACCTCTACAAGTCCAGGTGGTATCAGAGAGAGAGAGCCTGTGACAGCTCATTATCTGCTTGGGGCCTGGGCATAGGCTAGGGGAGGTGAGCAGAACCAGAGTGTCTTTCCTTCCTCAGAAACTGCCGCTTTAAAGCTGGGACAATGAAGTGTGCCTTTGAAGAGCTGAGAAAACATATCTTAATTTCTATGGTCCCTTCTCGGGCTTCGGTTCTCATTCAGAGTGACAGCAAGGATGCGTTTCAGAGTATCCCAAGCCCAGCTCCCTTACCTGCAAACCCAAATCTTATCACTTCACAGGGTTCAGGTGAGAGTTTACCCAGTTGAAATTTTTTCTGGACAATTCCCAATGCCATTTCAGATCTAAGCTCCTTGAGGACAGGCACCATGTTGTGGTTGCAGCTGTATGTTAAGGCATGGGACAATGTCTGTCAGAAAGCACATGGCTAGCATTTGTTATGGAATTGAATGGAAACCTCTTCTTAATTAGAGTCTGAATCACTCTATTGCTGGTTTGATTTTACTCTAATATCTGATCACCTCATCCGTGGTCATCTTCCAGAGGAGAGCATATAGTGCTGCAGAGTGGGCACTATATTTTAGGATTCATTTGGGTCTCATGCCTGTCCTGCTGGGCAGGGCAAGGGGCTATTCACACAGGAGGCACCTGGGGAAGCCTTGGGGAGAGCTCCACCCACTCTGAAGCCAGCTCGGACAGGCCCACTGTGGGATAGCTGTGTTGGTAGCTAACAGAGTTGTGATACGTGACATCTGGAAGGAAAGGAACAAAAACAGAATGCTAACTCCTCTTGTCCCAGCATGAGGGTCATAGAAATATAAACATCTTCCTCCATCTGCAGTGCTCTATCCCTCAGATGCCTTCCTAAAGGTAAGAACACAGAGGCCTGCAAATGGTACATTTCCCTTTGCACCCCTCAAGGTGAAATTTTTGCTACTGCATGGGGACTTGCGGGAGCACTTCTGTAGTTACTGCCATACAATGCATTTATCATTCTGCTCCCCTGGCACATTTTGCCAAGCTGCATAATTTCCCTGTTCTTTCCTATACTCACCAGCTCTGTGACGATGATACATCTCGCGGCCAAAGCCTCCCTGATCAGCCTGTGGTACAGTGGAAAGAGCAATGTATTAGCTAATGATGACAGCGGGTGGCATTCACCAAGTCCCAGTGGGGTGCCAGGTTTTCTGCCAAGTGCTTTCTAGACATCATGTCTTTAATCTTCATGACTATCCAGTAGAGTTGAAATTATTCTTCTTCAGTTTGCAGATGATGAGAGTGAGGTGTGGGTGTGGCTACTTGTCTAAGGCCATGTGGCTAATAAGTGACATAGCAAAACCTTTGGTATAAGATACCAGTATTCCATTTTGAACTCTAATGTGGATTCACTGTGGGACCTGGGGCCAGAGCCTCTGCTTCCCTGGGCCTCAGTTTCCTAATCTGTATAATGAGAAGCATTCCAAGGGCCTTCTGAAGCTTCCGTGCCATTCTGATTTGGTTAGATCTCTTACATAGCTGCATTTTCTTAAGCTTTGAGAATTGTTGTTTTGTTTTATAGTGCCAGGCTAGGTGCTATGTATTCATTCTTCAGTAAAAACATTAATATCAGGCAATTAAGAGTAGACATGGTGTAAAATAGTATGGGTAAGTACTGTCCGGTAAAAATGGTCTGTATCAGTCCACTCCGGTAGCTGATAACCCCATATGGCTACTGAGCACTTGAAATGTGACTAGTGTAACAGAGGAACTGAATTTTAAATTTTATTTTAATTCAAATTTAAATGGCCACATGTACAGTAGCTACTGTATTGGACACTGTAGGTATACCTAGTATAATAGTATAAAGCCAAATAGAGTATACAGATTCTTCTGTTCTCATCTTCTCTGTAATATGTCTCCTGTATTCCAACTAAGGCTTTGGATTCCCATGGTTAATTTTTCTGGAGGTTTAATACCTGATATATACTTACACTTGTATTCTGCTTTCAACTTTCAGCCTACTCAAATATACAATATTGCATCATTTTTCTCCTGCCTATGAGGAAAATAGAAAAGATGGATAGTGCTATGTCATTTCTCAGATGGGGAAACTGCGACCCAGAGAGGTTAAATACACTACCAGGAACTGAATAAATACTGTTTGCATGGATAAAGATTTACCTAAAGCCTTTTTTGGAGTTGTAGGCCCAGGACTGGAAACCTAGGTCTTTTGACTTCCTGGCCAGAGTTTTCCTTTATATTTCCTATCACTGGGGTGCCAAGCATAGAGTAGAGAGGCTCTGCTCATTGGAATTCTCTTAATGTTACCAGGAAAACTTTTTCTTCTCATTTGATTCCTTTGTGTACTATTTGATTTTTTTTTATGTCTTTATTTTATGTTTGAGAGACAGAGACAAAGAGAGAGTGAGTGGGGTAGGGGTAGAAAGAAAAGGAAACATAGAATCCAAAGCAGGTTCCAGGCTCTGAGCTGTCAGCACAGAGCCCGATGCAGGGCTTGAACCCACGGACTGTGAGATCATGACCTGAGCCGAAGTCGGACACTCAACTGATTGAGCCACCCAGGCGCCCCACTATTTGATTTTTTAACTCTATATAGGCATCACTTAATTATTAGTAAAACAGATATTTGAAAAAATTATATGAAATATTATGAGGCTGTATAAGGAACTGTCCCTGTTTTGTAGTTGTCAGAGCTGTCATGGCAGTCAAAGACAAGCATGTTTTTCATGTGGATTCTGTGGTCAGAAGAGGATTGAATCTTATCCCAATTCCATTTCCGGTAATGGTGAAATAGTTCTTTTGGACCAGCCCTCCCACAGAAAACAAGAATAAATTCAGACAAAATGTAAAAAAGAACTACCCGATTGAACTGGAGCGTGACCAAAATCAGTCCCATTCTTCACAAATATCAAGGTCCTGACGGTCAAACAAAGACTGAGGAACAGTTCCAGATTGAAAGGATTCTAAAGAGACAGAGCAACTAAATGAAATGTACTGTTAGGAACTGGATTCTTTTGTTCTAAGGGATATTACAGGAACAATTGGTGAAACCTAAATAGAGTCTGAAGTTTGGTTGGTAGTTACATACCAGTGTTAATTTTTTAGCTTTTTAAAATTTAAGTGTTTATGTATGTATTTTTCTTTCTTATTTTTGAGAGAGAGAGACATGCATGAAGAAGAGGGGCAGAGGGGGAGAAAGAGAGAGAGGGAGAGAAGCTCAAGCAGGCGCCATGCTCAGTATAGAGCCTGATGAGGGGTTTGATCCATTACTCTGGGATCATGACCTGAGCCAAAATCAAGAGTTGGATGCTCAACTGACTGAGCCACCCAGGTGCACCAAGTTTTTAGTTTTAATGGTTGAATTGTTGCAATGTAGAGAGTGTTGACAGTTTGGTTGACAAAGACACTAATATATTTTGGAGTGGTAGGGCATTGGTTTGCCTAGTTGCTCAGAGATCACTCAGAAAAAATAGAGAAAGAGGGAAGGTAATATAGAGCAAAGATGGCAAAATGGTAATATTTAGAGAATATGAGTGAAAGGGATACAGGAGTTCTTTGTATAGTTCTTGTAACTTTTCTCTGAATTTATTTCAAAATGAAAAGATTTTTTAAAACTTAATACTGAATGATAATGAAAATAGAACACATAAATATTTGTGGGATGTAGCTAAAGCAATGCTTTGAGGGAAATTTATGTCTTTTTTTTTTTTTTTAATTTTTTTTAATGTTTTGTTTATTTCTAGGAGAGAGAGAGAGAAAGCGTGAGCG
>NW_027529526.1:2437770-2682627 GCF_008692635.1 Crocuta crocuta
TGAGCAGGGGAGGGTCAGAGAGAGAGGGAATCACAGACTCCGAAACAGGCTCCAGGCTCTGAGCTGGCAGTCAGCACAGAGCCCGACGCGGGGCTCGAACCCACGAACCGCGAGATCATGACCCAAGCGAAAGTCGGACGCTTAACCGACTAAGCCACCCAGGCGCCCCGGAAATTTATGTCTTTAAATGTATATATTAGAAAAGCAGAAAGGACAAGATTCAGTGACTTAAGGTTCCATCTTTAGAAGCTGAAAAAAGAAAAATAAACCCAAAATAAGTAGAAAAAGGGAAATAATAAAGATAGGAGCGGAAATTAGTGAAATAGAAAAAAAAAAAACAAAAGTAGAGAAAAATAGCAAAACCAAAACCAATTCTTTGAAAATATCAGTAAACTTGATGAGCCCTAGCTGGGCTGATAAGAAAAAAGAGAAAAAGATCATAAAATAGCAGCATCAGTAATGAAAGTATGTATGTCACTACAGAGTCTACAGACATTAAAGGATACCAAAGGAATATTCTGAAAAACTTTGTGCCAATAAATTTGGCAAATTAGATAAAATGGATGATTTAAAAAAATACAATGTACCAAAACTGACACAAGATGAAATAGAAAATCTGAACAATTATATATCTGTTAAAGAAATCAATTCATTATCAAAAAACTTTCCCACGAAGAACCTTCTAGGCCTAGATGGTTTAACTGAAACCAGATATTTAATATTAATATTAAATAAATAAATATTAATAAATTGTGTAAAAAACACAAATTTTACACAAACTCTTTCAGAAAATAGAGGGAGAGGAACTCATTTTATGAAGTCAGCATGGTTCTGATATCAAAACCTGACAAAGACATTACCAAAAAAAGACTACTATGGACTAGAATTGCTCATTAACAAAGACGTAAATATCTTTAACAAAATATTAGCAAATCAAATCTGGCAGTATATAAAAAAGAAAGTTCATCATGACCAAGTGGTGTTATCCAGGAATAAAAACTTGCTTTAACATTTGGAAAAAAAAAAAAGGAATGTAATTCTCCATACTAACAAAATAAAGGATGAAAGCCATATAATCATTTTAACAGATGCAGAGAAAACATTGAGAAAATCACAATGTGCTTTCACCGTATACTTCTTAAGTATAAGACAGTAAGGTAAGACAGTAAGATGAGAGATAACAAATGTTGACAAAGGTATGGAGAAAAGGGAACTCTTGTACACAGTTTAGTGGTAATGTAAATGGATATATACATTATGGAAAACAGTATGAAGTTTCCTCAAAAAATTAAAATTAAAAATAGAACTATCATATGATTAAGCAATCCCACTTCTGGTTATATATCCAAAGGAAGTGAAATCACTCTCTTGAAGAGATATCTGCACCTCCATGTTTATTGCAGCATTATCACAATAGCTAAGATATGGAAACAACCTAAATGTCCATTGATGGAGGAATGGATAAAGAAAATGTTGCGCGCGTGCACACACACACACAGAGGAATGTTATCCATCCTTAAAAAAAAAAAGAGGATATCCTACCATTTGTAACAATATGGATGAACCCAGAGGACATTAAGCTATGTGAAATAACGAAGCACAAGAAAGGCAAATACTGCATGATCTCATTAAAATGTGAATTCTAGAAAATTTGAATTCATAAAAGCAGAGTAGAATGGTGATTGCTCTGTGGGGAATTAGGGAGTTATTTGCTAAAGGGTAAAAAAGGTTCAGTTATGTGAGATGAATAAGTTCTGGAGATTAATGTATAGTATGGTGACTATTAACTATAGTTAATACTATACTGTATTATATACTTGAAATTTGCTAAGTCGTCTTAAGCATTTTTACCGCACACATGCACACAAAAATAGTAACTATATGAAGTGATGGGTATGCTAATTAGCTTGATTGTGGTAATCATTTCACAACGTATGTCTATATCAGATCACTTTGTACATCTTCAATATATGCAATTTTTATTTGTCAATGATAGCTCAATAAAGCTGGAAAAAATTGACATCCATTTGTGATAAAAACTCTTGGCAAATTAGAAATAGAAGGGAACTTCTGCAATCTAATAAAGGGCATTTATAAAATGCAAATATTATAATTAGTGGTGAAATACTGAAAGTGTTTCTTCTAAGATCATAATAAAGCCAGTGTGTTTTCTCTCATCATTTTAGTTCAACATTATACTGAATGGTTCTAGTGAGTGCTTCAAGTAAGAAAAAGTAATAAGAGGCTTAACAATCAGAAAATAAACAAATCTGTTTTCATTCATAGATGGCATGACTGTTGACATAGAAAATCTTAAGGCATCTGTAAATAACTATTAGAACCAAGAAGTGAATTTAACAGAGTACAAAGTCAACGTTCAGAAATTGATTATATTTTTATATAGCAGCAGCAAATAGTTTGAAGATCTTAAAAGAGCAATTTGTTTTACAATTACATTACAAAACAGGGCGCCTGGGTGGCTCAGTTGGTTAAACGTCCAACTTTGGCTCAGGTCATGATCTCATGGTTCATGGGTTCAAGCCCCACGTCGGGCTCTGTGCTGACAGCTAGCTCAGAGCCTGCGGCCTGCTTCAGATTCTGTGTGTTCCTCTCTCTCTGACCCTTCCCTGCTCATGCTGTCTCTTCCTCTCTCTCTCTCAGAAATAAATAAAGCATTTAAAAAAAATTTTTAAACCATAAAATATTTAGATAATAAATTGACAAAAAAAGGTGTGAAGGACCTGTACATAAAAACTATAAAACAGTGCTGTGAGAAGTTAAAGACCTAAGTAAATGGAGAGATAATATCATGTTCATGGATCAGAAGACTCAATTATTGTTGTCTGTTCTCCCCAAATAGATTTGTAGATTTAAAGCAATCCCATTCAGAATCCCAGGTGGCTTTTTTAGGGATAGAGATTGACAACCTGACTCTGTCTAGCATGCGTATGGAAATGTAATGGACCTTAAATAGCCAAAGAAATCTTGATAAAGTCAGAAGATTCACATCACCTGACTTGAAGATTTGCTGTAAAACTACAGTATATCAACAACAAAAGTACAAATAACTTGATTAAAAAATGAGCAAAGGACTTGAGTAGATATTTGTTTAAAGATGATATACAAATGCATATGAGTAGTCAGCATCACCAGTCAGTAGGGAAATGGAAATCAAAACCACAGTTATCTATGACAATTACCTACGCTTATTGTAGTGAGCATTGTGTAATGATTAGAATTGTCTAATCACTATGTTGTACATCTAAAACTAATATAACCTTGTATGTCAACCATACTTCAAACAAACAAACAAACCTAGAACGAGATACCACCTCACACTCATTAGGGTGGCTACTAACAAAAGCGAGACAAAACAAAACAAAACACAACACAGAAAGTAACAAATGTTGGCCAGGATGTAGAAAATTTGGAACCCTCACGCACGGTTGGTGGACATGTAAAAATGGTGCAGCTGCTGTGGAAAACAGTCTGGTGGTTCCTCAAAATATTAAATATAGAACTACCATATGATCTAGCAGTTCTTCTGGATATGTATTCCAAAGAATTGAAAGCAAGATCTTGAAGAGTGTTCAGAACAGCATTTCACAAGAGCCAAAGGTGGAAGCAACCCAAGTGTCCGTTGGCAGATAAATGGATAAGCAAAATGTGGTATATACATTCAGTGGAATATTACGGAGCCTTAAGAAGGATGGAAATTCTGACAACATGTTACAACATGGATGAACCTTGAGGAAATTGTGCTGAGTGATATAAGTCAATCATAAAAGGACAATACTGGATGATTTCACTTATACGAGATGCCTAGTGTAGTCAAAAATCATAAACACAGAAAGTAGAATGTTTATTTATAGTGGTCCCAAATTGAGAACAGTTCAAGCATCCATCAGCAGGAGAATGGATAAAGAAATGTAGTATAATCATACAGTCCAAAAGGAGTGAAATGGTACATCCAACAACATGGATGACATCTAAGAAACATTGTTCTGAATGAAAGAAGCCTTACACAAAAGACTACACACTTATGATTCCATATATAAGAAATTCTAACAGGCAAAACTAAAACCAATAATGTTAGGCACACATCAACTCTATTTCATAGATGGGGGCACTGGCACTCAGAGAAGCTAAACACCTGGTCTAAGGCTGCACAACAGGTCAGAGGCAGAGCTGGGCCTGCCACCCAGATGCCCTCACTCCCAGCGCACCATGTTTTTCACTACCCTGGCCGCCTTGTCAGCATTCTGGGATGTTAGCACATCAGTACCTTGAGAGGAAGGCTGAGGGTGCAGGGTGGCTTGGATTTCCTCTGATTCCTCTTTTTGATCTGAAAAGTGCTCTTCCAGCCTCCCTGTTGACCCTACTAGAATGGGCTCTTTGATCTCATAGACCCCTCCAGCTCTCCTCTTCTTTGCTAGACTGGAAGAGGAAAGAGCAGCCAGGCTGGCGAGTGCACCGACTGGGTCGTTAGAAAGGGTTTTTAAAATATATATATATTTTAATGTTCATTTATTTTTGAGAAATAAAGAGAGAGACAAAGTGTGAGTGGGGCAGGGGCAAAGAGAGGGAGACATAGAATCTGAGGCTCCAGGCTCTGAGCTGTCAGCACAGAGCCCAGTGCGGGGCTCGAACCCATGAACCACAAGCTGAAGTCAGATGCTTAACTGACTGAGCCACCCAGGTGTCCTTAGAAAGGATTTTAAGGACAGTGTACTGACTGGGTTATTAGAAAGGATTTTTCTGGGGCTCCTTCCTCTGCAGTTAACACCTTTAAATAAAAATAAAACAGTCAAATAACTATGCTCCTCCTCCTTTCCAAACATTGCTGAGAATCTTTGTGGTGATATTCTTGGTTGCGTGTTCCGGTGATATCTGAGCATTATGTGCAAATTGAGAAAGGGACTGACAACACCACTACCAAAGGGGTTTTCTCAAGGGGAATGACCATGTCTAGAACACAACAGCCATCTGCTGCCAGATTGACAGGGTTCCACTGACTATGAGTTTGACCCGGAGGCTGGCCTTTTCTGTGTGTTTGCTTTCTGGGGATACCCCTTGGGTCTTTGCTTCCCACTGGCTCATCAACCCTCTCGCTCCCGCCTCAGGCTAACGGTCTCCCAGGAGTCCCTCAGGAGTCACGCTGCCTGTGATGCCTGGGCGCACCTGATGATCCAGAGGAAGCCAGCAGCACACTGTATTCATGCAGTGAGGTGGCACCTCCGCTTCTATGCAGCGAAAGGGCCAAATTAATTCACCGTTGTTAGCAGTCCTCCCAGCTGAGAAGATTCGTGGCAGTTCAGAATGTTCTGGTGCAAGAGTGGGTGCTGAAGAGAGGTGGATTTNTCGAACCCATGAACCACAAGCTGAAGTCAGATGCTTAACTGACTGAGCCACCCAGGTGCCCTTAGAAAGGATTTTAAGGACAGTGTACTGACTGGGTTATTAGAAAGGATTTTTCTGGGGCTCCTTCCTCTGCAGTTAACACCTTTAAATAAAAATAAAACAGTCAAATAACTATGCTCCTCCTCCTTTCCAAACATTGCTGAGAATCTTTGTGGTGATATTCTTGGTTGCGTGTTCCGGTGATATCTGAGCATTATGTGCAAATTGAGAAAGGGACTGACAACACCACTACCAAAGGGGTTTTCTCAAGGGGAATGACCATGTCTAGAACACAACAGCCATCTGCTGCCAGATTGACAGGGTTCCACTGACTATGAGTTTGACCCGGAGGCTGGCCTTTTCTGTGTGTTTGCTTTCTGGGGATACCCCTTGGGTCTTTGCTTCCCACTGGCTCATCAACCCTCTCGCTCCCGCCTCAGGCTAACGGTCTCCCAGGAGTCCCTCAGGAGTCACGCTGCCTGTGATGCCTGGGCGCACCTGATGATCCAGAGGAAGCCAGCAGCACACTGTATTCATGCAGTGAGGTGGCACCTCCGCTTCTATGCAGCGAAAGGGCCAAATTAATTCACCGTTGTTAGCAGTCCTCCCAGCTGAGAAGATTCGTGGCAGTTCAGAATGTTCTGGTGCAAGAGTGGGTGCTGAAGAGAGGTGGATTTTTCTGTCTACACACAAATGCTCTTGCCTAATGAACCTTGATACATCATTATCTTGGAAGCCAAAGGGCTGGGGAGGGAGGTAGAGACAGGTCGGTGAGTGAATAGAAATCAGAATAATAAAGTCTGTCTTCCTTTTTTTTTTTTTTAACTTAAAAAAATGTTTTATTTATTTCTGAGAGAGAGAGACAGCATGAACAGAGGAGGGGCAGAGAGAGAGGGAGACACAGAATCTGAAACAGACTCCTGGCTCTGAGCTAGCTGTCAGCACAGAGCCCGACGCGGGGCTCGAACCCACGAACCATGAGATCATGACCTGAGCCGAAGTTGGGCGCTTAACCAGCTGAGCCACCCAGGTGCCCCGGGTCTTCCTTTTAAGTTAGAAAAAACTCTTGTTTCCTACCTTGTTGTCTAGCTTGTTTATATGCTTTTCTACTTTTTCTTCTTTCCTCTACCCTCATCTTCCTCTCTTTCTCCTTGCCTCGCCCCTCTCTGTTCCTCCCACCTCTGTCCCATTCTCCAGTCTTTTATCATATGTTTTCTGATAATATGAAAATAAGGAATGGTAGGGAAAATACAGCACATCACCAAACTCCTGCCCTTGCCCCAGGTAACAGAGTCACTATCTTGGAGAAGGAGTCCAGAATGTAACACTCACTCATTTAGAGCTTATCACATTGGTATGCACTGTCCCACACAGTTCACGGTGATGAGAGAAAGGCTGTAGCCAAGCCAGGGAGGACCAAGAAACTAAGGCAGAAATGGATTAGCTTTCCCTAACTCCTTCATTTCTCTTGATACCCCCATGTACTCCTTCCTGTCTTCTTGGTGGGCAGTATAGATGACTGCAGCTTTGTTCAAGCATCTCCTTACCATTCACGTGCTGTGTGGTCACTTTCTTTAATGTGGATCTATGTCATCCATCCTAAAGAAGGAGGGGCTTTTCTGTCTCCTCAACCTCTTATTACTAGCATGTCCTGTCATTTCCTGCTTGCCCTTTGTTAATTATTTCCAAGTCCCAGTGTTATGGTCACTGACAATGTAAAATAACTAAAGTCTCCTGTGATCTTCAGCAAAAAGGCCCACAGGAGGTGAAAGAGTCTGGGGCACCTCGTACTATTAGGGGTTAGGGGTCTAGACTCCTGGAGAGCCAGGTCTTCTCTAATGTATCACATTGAACTGGAAGTCGGGACTCCCGCGTTCCACACCTGGTTTGCCAGTAACTTGCTGCATAGCCTTGAATAAATCACTGTCCTTTGAGTCCTGGTTTTCCCATCTGTCAGAAGCTTTGGTGCCTACAGGGATGTAGGTATAAGTTAAGCTTCTTATACTGTATTGTGACCAATCTACACCCCTGCTCAGGTATATTGTCTTTTAAAACGCTTGGTGGGCCAAATAAAAAAAACATCTGAGGGTTGTATTTGATACTCTCGCTTGTTCTTTCCTCTCCCATGGCATGCCTGGGACCACAACTGCAGAGTAAAGCCTTGGGACCAGTTCAAGTCCCCAGGGATGTCACCATGAGCACTGTGTCCCAGAGGTAGTAGCAGAGGCCCTAGCGACATGTTTGCTGGCCAGAAGGGCCTTTAAGACTTAGGGAGTTAGTAGCTGGTAAGGGGACAGTGGCCATTAGCTGCTAGGGTTGGTCCCCTGTAGGGTCTCTGTTTCTTGGCCACTGGCTGCTTGCTTTATCCTGGAGTGTGAGGGCACAAGGCAGGAAGGGTAGGACCAACCCAACCCAGCTCTACGCTGGACAGCTCTACAACAATGCAGGACACAGCTTGTGGATGGAGGGGTTTCACAAAGGGCTGTAGAATCCCAAGCTACTAATGTCTGACCGAGTCAGGGGCCTTGTGGTCATACAGTGCTGCTTGGGTCCTTTCCCCAGTGATTCTATTTTAAGGTCATCCTTACTGTCAGAAAACTCATCCTTCCTATTTGTTTTTATTACTACTCTGGGAGGTAGTAGGACAAGGATTTTTTAAAGTAAAATTTCAAATCTCTGGTTATAAAAATAGTGCGCGCTCATGGTAGGATTATACATCAAAACCGCCCATAATTTCACAACGTAGAGAAAACTACTTATAACATTCTAATTCATTTTTCATCTTTCATATTTATTTTTTTAAAAATAAGATACTATGTGTATTATGTGTTTGCTTTATATCTAGATTTTCCACCTGCAATTATATTGGGAACATTTCCTCCATATTATTAAATATTCTTTAAAATAATTACTTGACATTAAAAAATAATATTCCATTATTTGAATATTCTACAATTCATGTGATTATTTATGGAAATTTAGGTCCAAATTTTTGCTACTAAAAATTGTGTCATGATCAGCAGAATTACCTCAGAGATATTGAAGGTTTGGTTCCAATAAAGCAAATACTGCAATAAAGCGAGTGAAAGTGAGTGAAATGAATTTTTTGGTTTCCCATTGCAGATAAAGGTTATGTTTACACTACACTGTAGTCTGTTAAGTGTGCAATAGCATTATATCTAAAAAAGGGATGTATGTACCATCTTCACCAGAAGTAGATACCATCTCAAGAAACCACTTTCTTTGCTCAGCCCTAAGAAGCAACTCCTCATCTGTTCCAGTTTTATTATGAGATGGCAGCAATTCAGTCATATATTCAGGCTTCATTTCTAATCTCATTCTCTCGCTGTTTCCACAACCCTGCCATTATTTCCTCCACTGAAGTCCTGAACCCCTCAAAACACATGAAGGTTGGAATCAACTTCTTCCAAACTACTGTTTATGTTGATATTTTGACCTCTTCTCATGAATCACAAATATTCTTAATGACATCTAGAATGACGAATTCTTTCCAGAAGGTTTTCCATTTACTTTGCCCAGAACCATCAGAGGAATAACCATCTACGGCAGCTGTAGCTTTACAAAATGTGTTTCTCAGATAATAAGACTTAAAAGTCAAAATTACTCCTTGACTTATGGGCTGCAGACTGGATGTTGTATTAGCCAGTAGATCTCAACAGTGGGCTTAAAATATTTAGTAAATTGTGTTGTAAACAGATGTGTTGTCATGCAGGCTTTGTTGTTCTATTTACAGAGCACAGGTAGAGTAGGTTTCGCATAATTCTGTTTGTTCATTTATTTATTTAGTGTGTGCGCATGCACGTGAGCACACAAATGGGAGAGGGGCAGAAAGAGAGGGAGAGAGAATCACAAGCTGGCTTCTGCACTGTTACTGTGGAGCCCTTATGCAGGGCCCCCACCAACTGTAAGATCATGACCTGAGCTAAAATCAAGCGCTGGACGCTCAACCAACTGAGCCACCCAGGTGCCCCAGATTTAGTATAATTCTTAAAGGCCCTAGGATTTGGGGGATGGTAGATCAACTGAAAGTACCAGCTGCGTTTGCGTCTAAGAAGAGAGTCAGTCTGTCCTTTGAAGCTTTTCTTTCTTTCTTTTTTTTTTTTTTTAAAGAAATGTTTATTTATTTTGAGAGAGAGAGAAAGAGAAGAGAGAATCCCAAGCAGGCTCTGTGCTGTCAAACTGTGAGATCACGGCCTGAGCCAAAATCAAGAGCTAGACACTTAACTGACTGAGCCACCCAGGTACCCCTGTCCTTTAAAGTTTTGAAGCCAGGCTTTGAGTTCTCTCTAGTTGTGAAAGTCCTAGATAACACTGTCTTCCAATAGAAGGCTGTTTCACCTGCAGTGAAACTATGTTCTTTGGTGCAGCCATCTTCATTAGTTGTCCTAGCTAGATCTTCTGGATAACTTGCTACAAGCTTCTGCATCAGTAGTTGCTGTTTCACCTTGCACTTTTATGTTATGGAGACATCTTCCTTCCTTAAACCTTATGAACCAGCTTCTGCTGGCTTCAAACTTCTTCTGCAACTTCTTCACCTCTCTCAGACTCCATAGAATTGAAGAAAGTTAGGGCATTGCCCTGGATTATGCTTTGGCTTAAGGCAAAGTTGTAGCTGGTTTAATCTTCTATCCAGACCACTCAGACTTTTTCAGCAATAAGGCTGTTACCCTTTCTTATCATTCATGTGTTCACTGGAGTAGCACTCTGAATTTCCTTCAAGGAAGGAAATTTTGCATTTACAGCTTGGTTAACTGGCACAGGTGTCTTCACTTTTAGCCTCTCAGCTTTCGACATGTCTTCCTTACTAAGCTTAACCATTTCTAGCTTCTGATTTAAAGTGACTCTTCCTGGGGCACCTGGGTGGTTCAGTTGGTTGAGCGTCCAACTTAGGCTCAGGTCATGATTTCATGGTTTATGAGTTCGAGTCCTGTGTTGGGATCTGTGCTGACAGCTCTAAGCCTGGAACCTTTGGATTCTATGTCTCCCCCTCTCTCTGCCCTCCCCTGCTCCCTCTCTCTCTCTCTCTCTCTCTTTCTCTCTCTCAAAAATAAACATCAAAAAAGATTAAAGTGACTCTTCCTTTCACCTGAGCACTTAGAGGTCATTTTTGGGTTATTCATTGGCCTAATTTCAATATTTTTGTGTCTCGGGGATTAGAGAGTCCCAGGGAGAGGAAGAGAGATGGGGGAAGGGCTGGTCCGTGGAACAGTCAGAACAAATACATTTATTAAGTTCACTTTCTTATATAGGTGCATTTTGTGGCATCCCCAAACAATTACAATTAGTAACATCAAAGATGACTGATCACAGATCATCACAACAAATGTAATAATAATGAAAAAGTTTGAAATATTGCCACAGCTATCAAAATGTGACACAGAGACACAAAGTGAGCAAATGTTTTTGGAAGAGTAGTGTTGATAGATTTGCTCAAAGCAGTATTGCCACAAACCTCCAATTTGTAAAAAAAAGTATATATAGTATCTGCAAAGGATGATAAAGAGAAGCGCAAGAAAACCAGGAATACCTGTACCTGAATTTTTTATCACATCCCTGATTATTTTCTCAGGAAGCTTTTCTAGAAATAAGATTCCTGTTCAAAGGATATAGGCTTTTTAAGGGCTCTTGACATATAATTTAGTATGACAAGAATTATTAAAGTTTGCCTTTTAGTCCTTAATCCCTATGCTGAACATTGGTAGGATGACAGATGCCTGAATGTCTGAAGCATCTCATTTGAAAATTGCCCATACACCTTAAGTGAGGAAGAGATTTTAAAATGCTATTGTTGGGGTGCCTGGGTGGCTCAGTTGGTTAAGCGTCCAACTTCGGCTCAGGTCGTGATCTCGGCGGTTTATGAGTTCGAGCCCCACATTTGGCCCCGCACTGACTGCACAGAGCCTGCTTGCAATTCTTCCTCTCCTTCTGTCTCTCTGCCCCTTCCCTGCTTGTGCTCTCTCTCTCAAAAGAAAAAAAATAAACTTTAAAAAAAGTTCATAAAAATAAAATAAATACATAGATAAATAATTAATGAAATGCTTCTGTCATCCTCAACCCTATTGAATGGCACTCCTAAATCTGTGGGTCTGTCTTGTGGTGGCTCTTGCTGGTTTTCTTGGCCAGAGCCACACCAGGATAAGAATGTAGGCCCTGAAGGTCAGGAGGCTTCCTCTTATCTTGCATTGACTAAGGGACCAGCCTCTTTTATTAGAATATGGAAAAAATGCTGCCTTGTTACTTGTCAGATGAGAATAATGCATGTGAAAACACATGGAAAACTGTGAAGAACTCTGTAAATGTAATGTTATTTTTAGGGTTACTTTGGATTCAAATAATGCTGATATGACCACTGGAACATTATATGATGCCTTTGGCACATTAGAGGGTATTGATATTTGAATGATGTCATGGAACTTCAGAGAATACTCCTATTTTACAGATAAGGAAAGTGAGGCTCAGAGAACTTAATTATCTCCAGTGTCACACTGCAGAATAAGCGTGGCAGCCCGGTCCCCATACTCCCAGCTCTTTTTTTCTTGCCACATTCGTGGACTTCTAGAGCCAACAACAGTTAGTGTGCTCATGTGCTTCTAATGTACTGTTTCACACTTTTTTTAAACTTGAGATATAATTGACATATATTATTTTCAGGTATACAACATAATGATTTGATGTTTGTATATATTGTAAAATGATCATCGTAGTAAGTCTAGTCAACATTGTCATACATAGTTACAGAATTTTTTCTTGTGATGAGAACCTTTAAGATTTACTGTCTTAGTAATTTTCAAATATGCAATACAGTGTTATTAACGATAGTCACCATGCCATATATCACATCATGGTGGTGTTTGTTTATAACTAGAAGTTTCTACCTTTTGACTCCCTTCACCAATTTTGCCCAGTCCCAGACCCTGCCTCTGGCAACCACTAATCGGGTCTCTGTATCTGTGAGCTTGGTTTTTTTGTTTTGCTTTTTTTTTTTTTAATTTTTATTAATTTTTTAAAATGTTAATCTATTTTTGAGAGACTGAGAGACAGAGCACAAGCTGGGGAGGGGCAGAGAGAAAAGGGATACAGAGTCCGAAACAGGCTCCAGGCTCTGAGCTGTCAGCACAGAGCCCCACGCGGGGCTCGAACCTGCTAACTGTGAGCTCATGACCTTAGCCGAAGTTGGAGCTTAACCTACTGAGCCACCCAAGAACTCCTGTTTTGCTTTTTAGAGTCCGTTATAAGTGAGATCATATGGTATTTGCTTTTCTCTGACGTATTTCCCTCAGCTCTCAAAGTCTATATATTGTCACAAATGTCAAGATTTCTTTCTTTTTCATGGATGAGTAATATCCTATCCTGTGTGTGTATATATCTATATGTACATACATTTGTGTGTGTGTGTATATATATATATATATATATAAAATGTATATCTATAATATCTTCTTTATCCATTCACCCTCTGGTGGGCACTTAGGTTGTCTCTTGGTTCCCTCGTTAGAAATTTAGAATTGTTCTATTTCTGTGAAAAATGTTTTTTGGAATTTTGATAGGAATTGCATTGAATCTGCAGGTTGCTTTGGGTAACCTGGACATTTTAACAGTATTAATTTTTCTAATCCATGAGCATAGAATATCTTTCCATTTATTTGTATCTTCGATTTCTTTCATCAGTATTTTATAGTTTTTAGTGTGCAGATCTTTCACCTCCTTTCTTAAAACTATTCCTAAGTATTTTACTCTTTTTGATGCAGTTGTATGGAATTGTTTTCTTAATTTCTTTATCTGCTACTCCATTATTAGCATATAGAAATGTGACAGATTTCATTGTACATTGATTTTATATCCTGTAACTTTACAGCATCCATTTATTAGTTCTGACCTTATTTTGGTGGAGTCTTTAGAGTTTTCTATAAGTAGTATCATGTCATTCACAAATAGTTATAGTTTACCATTTTTGGATGACTTTTATTTCTTTTCTTTGCCTAATTGCTCTAGCTAGGACTTCAAAGATTATGTTGAAAAAGCTAGTGAAAAAAGGACACCCTTATCTTGTTCCTGATCTTATAGGAAAAGCTTTTAGTTTTTCATTACATATGATTTTAGTTGTGGGCTTATCATATGTAGCTTTTATTATGTTGAGGTATATTCCCTCTATACCCATTTTGTTGAGAGTTTTTATCATAAGTGGATGTTGAATTTTGTTAAAAGCTTTTCTTTGCATCTATTGAGATGATTATGTGATTTTTATCCTTCATTTTGTTAATGGAGCATATCATGCCAGTTGAGTTTTATATGTTGAACCGTCCTTACATACCTGGAATAAATCCCACTTGATCATGCTGTATGGTCTTTTTAATATATTGTTGAATTCGGTTTGTTAATATTTTGTTGAGGAGTTTTGCATCTATGTTCATCTGGTATATTGGCCTGATTTTTCTTTTTGTGGTATCTTTGTCTGGTTTTTATATCAGGGTAATGCTGGCCTTGTAAAATGAGTTTGGAAGTATTCTATCCTCTTTTGTTTTTTGGAAGAGTTTAAGAAGGATTGGTATTAATTCTTCTTTGAATGTTTGGTAGAATTTGCTAGTGAAGCTGTCTGGTCCTGTACTTTTGTTTGTAGAAAGTTTTAAAATTACTGATTCGATCTCTTTACTAGTAATTTATCATTTTAGGGGCACCTGGGTGGCTCAGTCGGTTAAGCATCCAGCTTCAGCTCAGGTCATGATCTCACAGTTCATGGGTTCGAGCCCCACGTGAGGCTCTGTGCTGACAGCTAGCTCAGAGCCTGGAGCTTACTTCAGATTCTGTATCTGCCTCTCTCTGATCCTCCCCTGCTCACGCTGTCTCTCACTCTCTCAGAAATAAATAAAAACATTAAAAAATTTTAATTTAGTAATTTATCAGTTTAGATTTTGTTTTTCTTCATGATTGAGTTTTAGAAGGGTTGTATGTTTCTAGGAATTTACCTATTTCTTCTAGATTGTCCAATTTGTTGTTGTGTAATTGTTCCTAGTAGTCTTATATGGTCTTTTCTATTTCTTTGATATCAATTGTACCATTTCCTCTTTCATTTCTGATTTTACTTATTTGAGCCCTTGTTTTCTTAGTGAGTCTAGCTCATTTTACTAATTTTTGTTTATATTTTCCAAGAACCAGCTCTTGGTTTCATTGATCTTTTCTATTGTCTTTTTGGTCTATATTTTGTTTATTTCTGCTCTGATCTTTGTTGTTTCCTTCCTTATACTAACTTTGGGCTTCATTTGTTCTTTTTCTAGTTCCTTCTGGTGTAAAGTTAGGTTGTTTGAGATTTCTCTTGCTTCTTTAGGTGAGCATTTATCAGTATGAACTGTCCTCTTAGAACTGATTTTGCTGCATCTCATAAGCTTTAGTATGTTGCATTTTCATTGGTCTCAAGGTGTTTTTTTTTAATTTTTCTTTTGATTTCTTTATTGACCCTTTGTAGCATGTTGCTTAGTATTCACATATTTTCCAGTTTTCTTCTTGTAATTCATTTCTAGCTTCGTACCATTTTGATTGGAAAAGATGCTTGATGTGTTTTCAGTATTCTTAAATTTGCTAAGAATTGCTTTGTGACCTAACATATGATCTGTTTTGGAGAATGTTCCATGTGCACTTGAGAAGAATGTGTATTTTGTTGCTTTGGGATGGAATGTTCTGTTTATATCTCTTAAGTCCATCTGGTCTAACATGTTGATTAAAGCTAATGTTTCTTTACTGGTTTTATATCTGCATGATATATCCATTGATGTAGATAGGGTATTAAAGTCCCGCACTATTAGTTCATTTCCTTTTTCCCCTTTAGGTCTTTAATATGTGCTTTACATATTTAGGTGCTCTTATGTTGGGTCCATAAATATTTAAAATGTCATATCTTTTTGTTAGATTGACCCCTCTATCAATATGCAGTACCCTTCTTTGTATTTTATTGTAACCTTTATTTTACAGTCTGTATTGTCTGATATAAGTATAGCTACCCCAGCTTTCTTTTGCTTTGGAATGTCTTTTTTCCATCCCTCACTTTCAGTCTGTGTATGTTCTTATATCCGAAGTGACTCTCTTGTAGGCGGCATATAGCTTTTAAATCTATTCAGCAACTCTGTGTCTTTTGATTGTAGAATTTAGTCCGTTTACATTTAATTATTCCCATTTTGTTAATTGTGTTTTGGCCGTTTTGTAGTTCCTCATATCCTTTCTTCTGTTACTCCATTTCTTTGTGGCTTGATGACTTTTTTTTACCAGTATGCCAAGATTCATTTCTCACTATTTTTTTGTGTATCTATTATATGTATGTGCTTGGTGGTTATCATGAGGTTTACGTATAACAGTAAAACCTTGGTTTACAAGCATAATTTGTTCTGGGAACATGCTTGTAATCCAAAGTACTTGTACATCGAAGTGAATTTCCCCATAGGAAGTAATGGAAACTCAGATGATTCATTCCCCAATTCAAAAATATCCATATAAAAATAATTACAAATATAATATTTTATAATTACAATAAAAATAATAAATAAAATACATATCATAGCATATGTATTAAATTAAATATTAATATATAATTATATATTAATATATAATTAAATATATGATAATATTTTATAAAGTAGTATAAAATAATAAAGAAAATACAACATATAAAGAAAAATAAACAAATTACCTTACCTTTGAAAACCTTTCTAGCTGGTATGAGGAGGGAAGAGAGAGGAAGGTTATTGTGTAGGACGATTTTCACTATCACTAACAGAATCAGTGCTATCTATTGGTTCAATGGACTCTTTTTCTTTTCATGCAAATTTACAAGGAACCTATCCAATGACACTTGATTTTGCCTCCTTTTTAGGATTTCACATAAATGTGACATTGCATTGTTAAACAGATTCATTACTCTCACTGCTACAGCCTTATTTGGGTGGTGCTTTTCTACAAAATTTTGCAATTTCCCAAATTTTACACATCTCCCTAATTTCATTTGAAGTAAGGGATTCCTCCCCCCTTTCCTTCTCCTCCTTTGTAGATGAGATGCAGATGTAGACTTATAAAATCTTGCAATTTTGGCCACTTGCATATCTCGTTCATACTTCTCCATGTTTTTCTTCTTAACTTCCATTCTAATCATCTCCTCACTGTCTTTCTTTTCAACCTTTTTCTGCATGGAGGCCATTGTATAAGCTCGCACGGATATTGACTACAGTACAATATTAATAAACTTGTCATATGCTGTATTTAATGTAACTGGCAATAAGGGCGTGGAGGAAGGGGTCTCTATTTGTAGGTAGCCTGACTTAGAATCTGACTTAATATCTTTTTCTCTTGTGTATACCTACCTAATTATTGTAGTTAAGGTTATTTTTATTACTTTTGTTTGTTAGCCTTCATATAGCTTTATTGTTTTCTTAAAGCTTTATATGTTTTCTTCTTACTAGTTAGCACGCTTTTCAGTTTAAAGATGTCCTTTTAGCATTTATTGTAAGGCTGGTTTAGTCGTGAAGAACTCCTTTAGCTTTTGCTTATCTAGAAAACTCTTTATCTTCTTTAATTTTGAATGATAATTTTGTTGGGTAGAATATTCTTGGTTTTTTCTTTTAGCACTTTGAATATATTGTGTCACTTTCTTCTGGCTTGGAAAACTTCAGTAGAGAAATCTGCTAATAGTCTTCTGAGGGTTCCCTTATACATAACAAGTTGTTATTCTCTTGCTCATTTTAAGACTCTATCCTTGTCTTTAACTTTCGACAGTTTAATCGTAATATCTTGGTGTGGGTCTCTTTGGCTTTATCTTTTTTGAAACTCTCTAGGCTTCCTGGATCTGGATGTCTATTTCTTTTCTCAGATAAGGAAGTTTTCAGCCATTATTTCTTCAAGTAAGTTTTCTGCCTCTTTCTTTCTTCTCTTTCTGGGACTCCTATGATGCCAATCTTAGTCTGTTTGGTGGTGTTCCATGAGCCCCTTAAACTATCTGAATCTTTTTTCATTCTCTTTTCTTTTTGCTGCTCTAATTGGGTGTCTCTTCCTGGTTCACCTACCCTTTCCTCCTTTTCATATAGTCTGTTGTTGAACCCCTCTAGTGTATTTTTCAGTTCAGTTACTATATTCTTCAGTTTCTGTGACTTCTGTTTGGAACTTTCTTACGTTGTTTTCTCTTTGTTAAAGTTCTCACTGTTTATCCATTCTTCTCCCAAGTTCATTGAACATCTTTATGACCATTGTATTGAATGCCTTATCAGGTAAAGTACTTATTTTTGTTTCATTAGGGTTTTTTTTTTCTAATATTTTATCTTATTTTTTTTCATTTGGAACATATTCTTTTGTTTCCTCATTTTGCTTGATTTTCTGTATTGGTTTCTATGCATTAGATTAAACAGCGACTTCTTCAGTCTTAAAGGGTTGGCTTTATGTAGGAAATGAACTTCATTGTTCAACCCTGCCCTAGCTCTTGGTTGTCTCTGAAGTCTTTGTGATTGTCCAGGCAGCCTATTTTATTTTTAATAGCTTCCAATAGTTGAGGGTGTGCCAAGACTAGTTGGTGTCCCAAAGGGGAGGATCTAAGTCAGCACTAGATTTGAGCTTATTAGAAGCCAGACCCTCAGGCAACAGCTTTTAAATAATGCAAATATGTATAGTGCTGTGGGACTGCAAGTGTAAATCCTGCTGGCCCCAAGGGTCAAGCAGTCTGGAGGTGTACCCTGGGGAGCACAAAATCAGGGTTCCAGACAAATGTACAAGATCACTTCTGCGAGATACTGGTGAGCTGAGCTATAGTGAGGCAGAGGGAGAGCACAAAGATGGCATCCCTGATTGCACCTCTGTGGCCTCTCAGTATGTGTCAAACCCAAAACCTACCCCTAAGTTTGAAGCTTGAGGACTAGGAAGTAGGATTCTTTCACAGAAAGGTCACTTTAGTGCCCTGGGATGGTAGCCTGTCAAGAACCATCTCTCTGATTGTTGCAGCCCCTTGGGACCCAGGAACACAAATACTCTTAGTGACCAAAGCAGGGCCATCAAGGGGTATCCCCTGGGTAGTAGCCATAAAGAATAGGGCATGAGATGTAAAAACCGAGGTACCAGACATATATAAGAGCTTCCCTCCAAGAGATGCTGGTGCTCTGGAACATAGCAGAGGGAGACCGCAAAGATAGTGCCTGTCCTTTTGTCCTTTGAGGTCCCAGGAGAGCTTCTGGGTCTGTTACTTTTTGCTGTGTTCTGGGGTAGTAGCTGTTTAAGAACTGTTTCTCTATTGGTTACAGCCCCGTGGGACCCATGAGCAAAAGCCCCGCTTGCTACCAGAGCCAAGCAAGGTAGAGGAGTCCCCTGGCAGCAGCCACAAAAATCAGGGCACCAGTGATGGGAACAAGCTCCTTTCTGTAGATACTGGTGAGCTGTATGGATGAAGAGGGAGAGCAGAGATTGGACACCGGTCTCTTTTCCCTGAGAGTCCCTCTGTAGGCCCCTGTAAGTGTGCCAAACCAGAGGTCTGCCCTTCAGGCCAAAGCTCCTAGACAAGCAAATAGGCCTCTTTCTCAGAAAGACTGGGGTAGAGCTGCTTTGGTCTTTATCTGTGCAGTGTCCTGGGAGTGGTAGCCTGCCAAGAACTGTCTCTCTGATTGTTCCAGTCCTGTGGGACCCAGGAATGCAAACCTCCTCGTCTTAAGAGCCAGGTGATCGAGGGTTATAGTTGTAAAAACCGGGTCACCAGGCTTAAAAAGCAGGATACCAGATGTGTGTAGAAGCTTCCCCCTGGGAGATACTGGTGCTCTGGACTGTGTCAGAGGGACAACGGGAAGATCGTGCCTACTGGCTGGAGGGAGGCAGAGGGGGAGTGCAAAGATGGCACTTGCTGATACAAAGAAAAGGAAAAGAAAAGAGAAAAAGAAGGAAAAAAGGGAAATAGAAAGGAGGAAAAAAGATGGTGTCTTTTGGCTTCAGCAAGGCAGAGGGAGAACATGGAAGATGGCGCCCGCCAGCTGGAGCATAAAGATGGCACCTGCAGGAAAGGGAAAAAAGGAGGAAGAAAACCAGATGGCACTTGGCAGCTTTAGCAAGGCAGAGAGAGAGCAGGAAAATGGTGCCTGCCAGCCTTTGTCGCTGGAGAGCGTCCCAGCAGGCCCCCGTCCCTCAGTCCAACACTTAAAGATTAGAGAATGAGAATCATTCACATAAAGTCTGGGCACTTTTCAAAGTGCTCCTTCTGGGCCCTGAGCAGGTCAGTCTGTGTGTGGGCCCTTCATGAGACAGTCCTTAGTTCACCACAGCCCTGCTGGTTGTCAAAGCCAGGTGTTTTGGGGGCTTGTCTCTCAGTTGCCAGTCTTAAAAGTAGGGGTGCCTGATGTGGAGTATGAACCCTTTACTTGTCTGGGAGAACCTCCAGGTTTTGAGTTCCCTCCTGATTGCAAGTCACCGCACCAGGGGTGGGGTTTATTCATTGTGTCTCAGCCTTTCCTACCTGCTTTGATGTGGCGCCTTCTCTTTTGCTCAATGTGAAAGCATCGCGCTGCCAGGTTTTAGGTTTTCTTCAGAGGAAATTGTTGCACATATAGCTGTAGATTCAGTGTGTCCGTGGGAGAAGGTGAGTTCGGGATCTTCTTACATCGCCATCTTCCTTTTGAACATTTTAACCAAAAAGCTTTACCACCCTGCTTTTTATATTGTACTGATTTGCTTTGTATATCATTTAAAAAAGGGAGAAGGAGTTCTGGGAAACTTCAGACAAACTTACCTTTGAATTATTTCTTCTGAATTAGTAGGCTTGAATTAATGAGAGTTATAGCATACACCCACATATTTTTATTAAGTACATAAAGACCTAATGGCAATGGTCTCTGAGAAAATTCACCACTTGTAACCTCAAACTTTTTCTCCCCGGTCTCCCCAGCCTTCTTTTTTATTGCCTTGTAATATACTGTAAAGTCGTTTCTTATATTTATTATCTGTGTTCCTCTACTAAATTAAAAGTGCCATGAGGGCAGGAATTTTTGTCCCTTTTAATTTCCTAGTGCTTAAATCAGTGCTTGGCGCATAGTAGCATTTGATGAATATTTATTGAAGAAGTGAATGAATAGTTCCTGAATTAGGAATAGGATCTTTGAGGTGGGGGAGACCTGGGATCTAATTCCAGTTCCTAATTGCTATATGAGCTTGGGCAAGTCTTTCTTCTCTTTAGGTCTCCTTTTAGCATCTATAAAATAAAAGTATTGGCTCTCTTAACTTTCTTCCTAGCTTGACAGTTTCATAGTTCTGTGCATTCTTGGTTTTTAAATGCTTAATAGGAATAGAACTGTTTTTTTGTTTTATTTTCACATAAATTTTTTTGCAGAATCTTAAAATGTAAAACAGATAAAAATGGAACTGATCTGATTGAATTGGGAACAGGGATGGGAATGTGGGGGAAGGGAGAATAAAGCCTTATCACTTGGCTATTGCTCTTCATGGTAGCCCCTGGGGTGCATCCAGGGAACACAGGGCTCTGTAGGACACAGTTTGAAAACCTTTTCTCTAGATTAAGTGAGAAATGGGAACTGGGTCATATCTCTGAGTAAAATTTTGTTTGTTCTCAGATGTGGATTTGAAAGAGAATGTTGAATAATGAAAAAAAAGTGTTAGATGATAGACTTATAGATGGAGTTTCCTCTGTACAAATAATTTCCTCTATTATTATACAAAAATAAAATTAGGACAAAGTTTTTGATTATGTGGGTTTATTAGAAACTCATTTGGGGGGCGCCTGGGGGGCTCAGTCAGTTGAGCATCTGACTTTGGCTCAGGTCATGATCTCACAGCTCGTGAGTTCAAGCCCTGCATCGGGCTCTGTGCGGACAGCTCAGAGCCTGGAGCCCTCTTCAGATTCTGTGTCTCCCTCTCTCTCTGCCCCTCTCCTGTGCGCTCTCTCTCTGTCTCTCTGTCTCTCTGTCTCTCTCTCTCTCTCGTGTGCGTGCACTCTCTCTCTCAAAAAATAGAAACTCATTTGGTTGAGGTTACTTAATATATGCTGGTCCAGGGGCACCTGGGTGGCTCAGTTGGTTAAGCATCTGACTTTGGCTCAGGTCATGATCTCATGAGTTTGAGCCCCGTGTCCGGCTCTGTGCTGGCAGCTTGGAGCCTGGAGCCTGCTTTGGAGTCTGTGTCTCCTTCCCTCTCTGCCCCTCCACTGCTTACGCTCTTTCTCTTTCTCTCTCTCTCTCAAAAAATAAACATTAAAAAAAATACATGTTGGTCTCTAGTTTATATTACGTGGCTACAAATATCATGTAGCCTGAGGCCTAGGTATCTGTTTGATTTGTAATTGCCAGAGGATTAAGGGTCTTTGTGAAGTTTTTACATTAAGATGCCCAGTTGTGGCCGCACCACTAGTCCCCTCACATTGAAGTGGACCTGGACCGTTGTAGTTAATAGTAAGTAGGTCTAACGTTTAAACTGTGGGTCTTACTTGGAGGAGAGCTGGCAGGTATGTGGTTTTAATAGGATAGTGAATTAAATGATATGGGCAGTTAGTTTCTTTTCTCCTGAATCTGTAACTGGATTGAACTCTGTCTGGCGTAGCAGCTGGGAAGCAAGCTAAGCTAATATTTATCTAGCTCTGTGATCTGAATTGTTTGAAGGATGGTTTGGCTTGTTTGAATTTGAGTATCCACTAATAATCAGGAGAGATCGAAAGCTCTTGTTTTGTCGAGTGCATATTTACCATGTATTATATTACCTTTTATTAATATAGCAGTTAAAGAAACATTCAGAGTAAATTGTCTATAGACTCATTTGATTGGTATTCCTTCCTGGAATAAGAGCAGTGATATATGTATCCAGATAATACCTTTCATTCAAGGATCTCAACACTTAAAAAAGTATTTTTTAGTGTTTTTTATTATTAAGTTTTTTCTGAAGATCACTTGAATTTTGTTAATTCCATGAACATTTTGAACTGTATATTTCAAAGAAGTTATAGTCATAGCGATGCCACCTGTAGTAGAAACTTTCTTGTGGTTTTCACAGGTAAGGCAGATCCACTTGTTGATGGCTCTTATTGATTGCCCCAACTGAATGGGCCCATTTGTTGCTATGGCATCTCTAGCATCCTTTGGGATTATTCAAACTCGATTTTTCCAAAGATGCTTATTTCCATGGCCCAAAATTTGAGGATGCGACAACACTGAGAACTATTTTTCAGTTTTTCTACCTGCTCAGTTCACCTTGATATCTGTGATCCTTAAAGCAGCATATTTTTCTTTGCCTAATTTTTTAAGGTTTATTTATTTTTGAGAGAGAGAGAGAGAGAGAGCGAGAGAGAGCGAGAGACAGAGTTCTAGCGGGGGACAAGCAGAGAGGGAGGGAGACACAGAATTGAAAGCAGGCTCCAGGCTCTGAGCACAGAGCCCGATGCGGGGCTTGAAGCCATGAACTGTGAGATCATGACCTGAGCCAAAGTCAGACACTCAACCGACTGAGCCACCCAGGCGCCCCTTCTTTGCCTAATTTTAAAAGCTTTTAAAAGTAGTTTGATCTTCAGTAGTTTTGTTTGCTTGTTTGATTTGAATTTAGGGGGCATCTAGATACCATCTCTTTGTAACTCCTTGTTTTTTCATCTGCTAGTCACAACAATGTAGTGAATTATGAGTAGATTATTGTGTCATTTTATATATGAACCTGAAGCCTGGAGAGCTGAAGTAACTTTTCCAGAGATGAGAGCTGGTAGTAGCTAAGCAAATACAAGAACCCAGGTCTCTTGATTCCCTGATTAGTGCTCTTTCCAATAGAAGTCCAACTCAATGCATATCATTTTCCCCCTGCTTGTCATTTGGATGTCTCAGGATGACATTAATCAATCAATAAAGATTAAAATGAGAGAAAATCGATGGAAACTAGTAGTGAATTGGAACAACATTATTAAATTTACAACCTTCCAAGCCTAGAGAATTGTTTATACTTTCATTTAAAGTGAAAGATATTAGAAATGAACTATCTTTAGATGGATTTATGATTAACCATGAGTGTCTTTTCTTTTATGACCTGTAGAGCCTCAGGTCATCTCCACAGGAAATTTGCTGTTACAGTAAAGCTGCCTTTTCATTATTATATTGTTCCTCAGTATTTAACATTTTGTGGTCTGCTGGATGAAAATCGCATTTGGACCACAAAATTAGACCTAAGTTGGCATTGAATTTCATTGCAGGAAAATAGATATTTTATTTTGTTTTATTTTATTCTAAGATTTTTTTTAATTTTAATTTTATTATTATTATTTTTTACAGTTTATTGTCAAGTTGGTTTCCATATAACACCCAGTGCTCATCCCCACAAGTGCCCTCCTCCATGCCCATCTTCCCCNGCACCAGTTTACGTTCCCAGAAAATAGATATTTTAAATCAAATGTATTATCTTAAAATTTAGTTGCAGTAAAATATTAATGTATAACTCAGCATAGTCTTCCTCATCAGGGGTACTTTTTATTACATGGCTGTTCCCACACGTTAGAATGTAACAGTTTTCCTAAGTAAGGTCACTGACTGAGTTAACATGCATAACAACAATCTACTGCTTAGTAGTATGCACTCTGAGACCCGGGCCACCCCACCTGAAGCTGCTCAGCACCGGCATTCCCACCCTATCCCAATGACTAAACAAGAAAAGACTCAACAAAACTTTTGGATGGCAACTAAGCTGTGCTGGGTTGGTTTAGCCACCTGGGGGCAGAAGCCAAGAAATTTCTCAGTATTCCTTCATTACCTCTTTTCTCTTAAGGCTGATCCTGCCCTCTTTTCTCTTTTGTTACTCAGAATTCAGCAAATCCTACTTTATTTAAAAAAATTTTTTTCATATTTATTTATTTATTTATTTATTTTTTACAAATAGTTTGTCAAGTTGGTTTCCATATAACACCCAGTGCNAAATCCTACTTTAAATAATCTCTTTCTCATATATTCCCACATGTTTCTTTTTCCTTCTTAGTTTTAATTCTCCTTTCATTTTTATTATTATTTATTATTTTTAATGTTTATTTGTTTATTTTTGAGAGAGCCAGAGAACACTGTCAGCGTAGAGCCCCCCACACAGGGCTCAATCCCACAAACTGCGAGATCATGACCTGGGCTGAAATCCAGAGTCAGAGCTTAACTGACTGAGCCATCCAGGTGCCCTTCCCTTCATTAAAAAACATTTTTTTTTAGTTTATTTTTGAGAGAGTGAGGGGTGGGGAAAAGTGGCAGAGAGAGTGGAGACACAGAATCCGAAGCAGTTTCCAGGCTCTAAGCTGTCAGCACAGAGCCCTTCACGGTGCTTGAACCCACGAACCACAATCATGACCTGAGCCATATGTTGGATGCTCAACCGACGGAGCCACCGAGGGACCCCTCATGTGTTTTAATGTTCATTTATTTTGAGGGGGAGAGAGAGTGAGCAGGGGAGGGGCAGAGAGAAAGGGAGAGAGAATCCCAAGCAGGCTCTGCACCATCAGCAGAGAGTCCAACATGGGCTTAGTCTCATGAACTGTGAGACCACGACCTGAGCTGAAATCAAGAGTTAGACGTTAAACCCGCTGAGCCACCCAGGTGCCCCCACCCCTTAATTTTAAATTTAGTGACCGCACAACATTTATTATTCCTTGCTTTTTTACTCTCTAGCTTTCTATTTATGAGTCCCAAAACAAGTGGTTTTAATTGTGGTTGCTAGGTCTGAGAGCCCTGTTAATGAATATGTGGGAATATGCTCTGAAGTAATGAGCTGTCAGTGGAAGGGACTGAACAGCCCTATATTCAGAACTGAAGTACTTCACAGGAAAAGGCCTGGGGCCTTTGCTTCAGAGGCTTCTGAATATGCGCAGACAGTCCTTTCTGCACCAGACCCAGCACTTCTGTCTCTTTCTTCCTTCTCTAATAAACCTGTTTTTCTGAAACACCATTTAATATATATTTTTTTTAGTTTTATTTATTTTTTTTAAGTAGGCGCTACACCCAGCACAGAGCCCAGCTCAGGGCTTGAACTCAGAACCTGAGATCAAGACCTGACCAAGCTGGGATTAAAAGTCAGATACTTAACTGACTGAGTCACCCAGGTACCCTCATTTAAGATATTTTTAAAAACCGATTTCTTACCCAATTTTCTTGTTTTTTTTTCTGTTAGGTTTAATGTACAGCTTAGTTATCTACCATTTTTACTGCAAATGTGTGGCAGTTTGGGCGCTCTAAGGATGTGATTCTCAAACTTGAGCTTCAGAATCACCTGGAGGACTTAGTTGTTAAAACAGAGCGCTGAGAGTTTCTCATTCAATAGGGTCTGGGGTGGAGCCTGAGAATTTGAGCCTAACAAGTTCCCAGGTGGCATTTATGCTGATGGTCTGGGGCCACATTTTGAAAACTGCTGCCCCAGGGTTATGTGGCCTCTGTGGTATGGATACTGGGCAATGTTTTACAGTCTACTCTTTGGCCTGAGTGCTTGGAAAGCCCATTTCCTAGCCTATGAACTGGGTTCTAGTTTGCCACTTTGTCTTCCACAGCTGGGACCACTTGACCCGTAGCCTCACACTTTGTTTAAGGACAGAAATTGCATGTTATCACTGTTTCTCCCGCCCTGTTAAGGAGGCCAGGATAGGGACCTGGGTGGCTCAGTCATTTAAGCGTCTGACTTCGGCTCAGGTCATGATCTCATGGTTCGTGGGTTCGAGCCCCGTGTCGGGCTCTGTGCTGACAGGTAGCTCAGAGCTTGGAGCCTGTCTTCAGATTCTGTGACTCCCTCTCTCTCTGACCCTCCCCTGCTCACACTGTCTCTATCTCCCTCTCAAAAATAAATTTAAAAAACATTAAAAAAATAGAATGGCCAGGATATGTTAAAAGGTCCTTTGTGAATGTTGGGTATGTGTTTGCAGGTGAAAGTGGATATTGTTGCAAGGCAGCAAGGCTGGGGTATTGAGTATCATTTATAGTATTGTTTCCATAAGAAAAAGGCTCTGGGTAATGGATGGGTTACATTACTCTGTGTGGCATTATTTCTTTGTGAAGTGTGTATAAATATTGCCCCCATGTCCCTTCTGGTAAATTTTTTGTTTTTGTTTTTTGTAGGACAGACCAGCAATTAATTATAGCTATTCCTATTATAATGGAAACAAAGAAAAGAGAAACTTGTTTTCTGGACATATTTGATTTAGCAGTTTTATTGACTAGTCTTTATAATAGTCCAGCTGTCTTAAAAAAAAAAAATGAAACAGTCTTAAATACCCAAGCAAGTGACAAATGGTAGCTGTTTTAGGGAATTCCTGTGATGATATTATCTGGTAAATTGCAAACGCAGAAGAAGCAGATGCAGTGCTGAATCAGGAGACTAAACAGGCTCAGGAAATACTGTATTAGCTCTTCCTTCTGACCATTTTATCAACTGTGTAATGAAAGTGCTACCTAACGTCAGATCAGTGTATGCATGATTGAAAGGTTCTCCTTTTGCCCACTGATCACAGCTGCTTGGCATGCATTTAGAATCTCAGCTCTTTACTGCTATAAGGGCCCTTAGACATTATCCTAGTCCAACACCTTGTATTTACAAAAGGCGACATGAAGCCTAGATAAGAGAAAGACTTGCCCCAAAGCATGACCCTAATAGGTGGCAGAATTTGGACTTGAGCCCTGTCCTCTGGTTCTAGGCCAAGCCCTTTTCTCATTGCACTGTGCTGTCTTTCCCCTTACTGGTATTATGGTCTTTTATTTTTATTTTTATTTTTTTTTTAGTTTATTTATTTGAGAGAGAGAGAGAGAGAATGCGTCAGAACAGGAAAGGGGCAGAGAGACAGGGAGAGAGAGAATCCCAACATGGTTCTGCACTGTCTGCATAGAGCCTGACATGGGGCTCCATCTCACGAACTGTGAGATCATGACCTGAGCCAAAATCAAGAGTCAGACGGTCAACCATCTGAGCCACCCAGGCGCCTGGGTCTTCTGGTCTTACTCAGTGACTACAGCCTACTTGTAGACCGTTGAGTTACCTTTAGTTTCCTAAGGACAGCATGACTGGGGAGGAGAGTTGTGTATGCTTCTGTCTGAATGCTTCAAAGGCCTTTTCTGGCATGAGGAATGAGCTCGGTTCCTGCCATTTTCTCCTATAGCTGCAGCTATTTGATCTCCACCTGCAGGCTTGGTCCAGGGTCTAGTGTTATACTTTGGTCAGGGAGATTGAAGAGGCTCATGTTCAGAACCTGGGAGTCAGTGAGATGGCTTCCAGCCTGCTACCAGTTCCCGACCTGCCCCAGTTCCTGTCCTGTTACCCTGGGCCTGATTCTGTTTTGATAACTTGTTAATTCCTGTAGGGTGGTACCCTGCCTTGTTGTTATCCATTATTTCTTAACTAGAGAAGAGTTGGTGGTAGGGGGTGGGGTAATGGAGTAATATTTGTTGAGCATCTATTTTGTGTCCATCACTCTACTGACATTACAGTATTTAGTCTTTGCCACATCTGTATGAAGTGTTATCTCCATTGTACAGATGGGGAAACTGAGGCTCAGATCATGGGACTTGGTTAAGATGACACAGCTAATGCATGGAGCTGGGGTTCAAACTGGGGTCCGTTGAGCCCCAAATCCCATACATTCCCCACTATACCTCTTGGGCCTCGTTTGTCCATAAACTCTAGTTCACTCACATGTAGAGTCTTTGTAGAACACTACTACATTCCAGCCACTGTGCTAGTCTCCTAGACTGCCCACAGGGAGCTTACCGTCTATTGGGGAAGAGAAGGTAGAATGTTAAAAAGGAGATGCCATGGGAGCATGTAACAGGCAAGCCTAACCTGGTCCAGGGTGCGATAGCGGTACAAATCAGGCAAGACCTCCTGGAGGAAGAGACATTTAAGCTGAGGCCTATTCCAAAGCCCGAAAGGACCTTGCACCTTGGACCTGAAGCAAAGCTAATGTGGCAGGAACATATTGAGCCCATGTTCTGCCACTTACTAGAAATCCTCCTGCGGCTGCCCACCTGCCTCGCACATTGCCTGGCATATCATGGGTGCCCAGTGACTGTTTGCTGACTGAATGCATGAATGGATGAAACAGTAAATGAGCGGCAATGCTGATCTTATATAATAACATAATAAGTTACCTTGGAATGATTCATAGTTCCAAACAGCTTTTTCTTCCTGCTTCTCTTATCTTTTTGTTGTTTTGGGTTTCCTTGCTATATTTTGAATGTCCTCACACGTGTCCTGCCTTTCCTTCAGAGCCATGGGGTGTCTTCCTGCCTCAAAGAGAGCAAAAGCCGAGCTGCCCTATTATCCTCTTAGTGGCTGCCTTGAGCATGAAGTTTGAAATAGCGTCAGTGATTTGATTTTTTCCTCTGGGGATCTGGCAATTGAAAATAAATGTAGAAAGGGCCCCAAAGGAGGTTTTTCTTGGGGGCATGAGAGATGACAGCACCAGTTATTGGTGCACTTTGACAATGCAGAGTTATATAAGTGGATGAAAAATAGAGGCTATTCCACCAAAGTCAGCTTGCCTTACTTAAATGCTTTTATATTCACAAAAGTGGGTGGCCCAGGGTGGTTGCTGTAACTCCACTATTTGCAAATTCCTAATTCGTGACACAGAGAAATAGAATTCTATAGATTGAGGTTTAACAAATGTCAAACAATGATCATGTGCTAGGTACTTTCGCACTGCATTTAATAGCTAAAATATAAACAGTATACCATTTCTAAAGAAGCATTTCTGATCCTAACAGTTCTGGTAAGAGTGGCATAGAATATTGCAGAACACGAAATAGGTGAGAACAGTGTACTTGTTAGTATATGTTGGTCCAGAAAAAATTCCAAGCCAATTTGAGTCCCAGGTTTTTCCAGAGTTAACTCTCCGAGAAGACCTCCGAGGTCTTCTCTTTCTGTTCTCCCTCTGAACTGAAGAGGAGGCGTAGCTCACAATGAGTTTGAAGGTCAGTCTCAATGGACACAGGTAAAACTGAGGAAATAACCTTTGGTCCTTGTTTGTTTTTCATTGGTTGATCTATTCATTCATTTACTCATAAAGCATTTGTTATTGTTTTTGGCCTTCTATGTGCAGGCCGGCATAGGCATAGAGACCAGTTTTATGGTACTGCTCTCAGAAAGCTTACAGTGCATGGGTGAGACAAATCAAAGCGTGTGATAGGAGATGAGGTGGGGAGTGTTGGGGTGAGCACCTAGTGTAATACTGGGTCAGTGAGGGCATCCTAGAGGAGGTGAATCTTAGAGGCCTGCCAAGAGGCAGCTGTCAGGAGTGACTCACGAAGATGAGGTACCATCCCTCCCTAACTGAGGATTGGGGCAAGCAGTAGTCCATTCTGTTAAGTATTCAGAGCAGTTCTGCCCATGTCCCCATCACAGAGAGAGAAGGACTGTTTAAGAAGGATAATCAGGAGGTCTGCTGCTTTTTCCACTGAGTTCTGTATAAGGTTTAGAGGTCTTAAAGATTGTTTTTTGCAGGCTGAGGATAGCCACAGCCAATGGCTTTTAGCGAATTTTATAGTCATATCTCCACTTGAGATTTCTGTCAGAGTTGTTTGGGGAAATCAGGTGGTCAGAAATTCTCCCAGACGAAGTTTTTGTGTGATCCTGAGATCATAATGTGGAAGAGGGCCCGCTAGCAGGTGCAACGAGGAACTTTGGAGCTGGGCTCTGAGGGTTTTACGTTATTTTTTTACAGTGTGCTTAGGATGTACAATGGACACTATGACATGGAGAGTGCCTCAAGAAGGGGGGCCCTTTCTGAACTGCTGGTGACCTGCACAGCCATCAGGTCCAAGTCTGGCCTCCATTCCCCTCTGTTCTTTCTCCCTCCTGTCCCGTCCATCGCTAGGGAAACAGGCAATGGAGATGTAGTGCTTGCATAGTGGGTGATGTGGCCGTGCGAGCAGACAAATAATTCTACAGTGTGCAGTAGAATCCCATATCCAAGAAGCAAGTGGTGACTCTCATCCAGAGAGAATGGGGCAAGGGCAGGGAGGCTGCCTCCCAGGGTCACGCAGCACGGTAGTGTGTAGCCTCAGGATTAGAACCAAGGGCTTGGGCTGTCTTCTCTGCTCATCTCAAAGTCTCACTGGCTGATTGAGACTCTCAGCTCGGTGGTCACCAAGCCAGAAGCTGGTCTTCTCCTTGGATTTGGAATCAAGGGAAAGGTTTGTTTAGTCTCTGCTCTTTCAGTCTGTAATTCTCCCCTTCTCTTTCTGCCTTATGGGACTGACTTGTGTGGGTCTGTGACCCCAGAGGTTGTGGCCTTCTTCCATCCCTGCCCTGCTGCATTGGCTTGGGCAGTGTTCCTGTGAGCGTGGGCTTGTCTGTGGGACTCCAGCTGAGATCCAAGTTCTGGTAGGTGGGGACCTGTCAGGAGTCGGGTGGAGCGGGGAGAAATGCTATGGTTTCAGAGGTGACCTCTTTGCTGATTTTAGAGTTCTGTTCAGTGCCGGCGGGCAGGATGCCAGTACAGAAGGAGCTCTGGATTCACTAATGCTTGGTTCATGGTTAGACTTCCGTGCATAATTAGTATTTTTAAAGTCATTTTATCTAAAGACTTCAAATTTAGAGACTCTAAGTACTTGAGAGATCTTTTATGGATCACAGCTGAGTCTAAAAGGATCCTGCAGCATCTCTCCCCAGCCTTACTACTGGCCAGCTGCTTCTCTCACTTCAGTAGCGTCCTGTGACTGACTCCTTCTTCCAGCTTCTTGCAGAAGAGGTCATGCTCCAGGTTAGCTTGGTCTTTCTGAAGCGCTGCAGAACAGTGTTTCTCAAGCTTCATTGTTCATGCAAGATCACTTAGGGATCTTGTTAAAATGCGGAATCTGATTCTGTAGGTCCAATCAGTAGGTCTCCTCTGCATTTCTAACAAGCTCTCCCGGGCGATGCCAGTGCTGTGGTCTCAGAACTACATTTTGAGTAGCAAAGAAATTACTGAATGTCAAGCGTAGCAAGAGCCATAGAAATGGATCGTCAGATCAAAGCCTGTGACTGCATCAGGGGGAATATAGAGACTCAGGCAAGGAGAGTGACTCACCTGAGGTCACACGACAAATTGGTGGAAGAGACCAGGACTAAATCTTAGTCACCACTTTCCCTTTGTGTCGGATATGCTTTTCCTCTGCTCACCTGGGAAGAAGTGGCAATAAAGGAGTAAAGAGATAGAAATTCGATTTCCTATTTGCATTCTCAGGTTTAGAGCAACCTCACAGAGCCAAACTCTTCCAGTCTAGACCTGACTGGGGTTCTTCTTTCTTAGGTTTTAGTGAGACATTTTCTGTGTTAACCTCAGGGTCTTACACAGAGCTTCCCTCCTTCTACTCTTGGTGTTCAGCAGTGCTGAACTTGGACAGAGCTGAGTCCCTTCCACACCAGTGCCAGAAGGTGCCAGATGGCCCAAAATGAATCTTTAGACGGAACTAACTCTTAGACCCCAGGAGCAAAGGTGGGGCTAGGATGCTGAGTGAGGCGGCAGACTGCAGACCTGGCTTAGCACTTCGGCTCTTAGCATATACTCATTGGCAAAGGGGACGTACTGGGAGTAGGGTAGGTAGGTTTGACCCAGAGACCCTGCTGGGAACAGCACAGCAGCCAGAGAACATGGCAATAAACAGCAGTACTTTTGTCGATCAAGGTCATGTGTCTGGGGAGGGGCATAGGAGCAGATAGTTTGGAGTCATCCAGGCAGGTGGGCAAACTTTCATTCACTAAATATTTACTGTGTGCCCCCAACATGCCAGAGGCTTGGCTGTGCACTGGGAGATGTGGAGATGCATTCCCAGGAGCTCTGGTCTCCGGAGGCTCGTGGGTAGATTCTACATCAAGACAACCTCTTGGAGTAATAGTAAGGCAGGACTCTGGTCTTGGTGGAATGGGTCACCAGGAAGGGATTCAGATAAAAGAAACAATTCAGGGCCATACTCACTGGTCCTCTGGATCAGAGCAGGGCCTCTTTCCCGGAATGAGGTAGATGCTTAGTAATGAAGACCAAGGAACAAGGTGGGAACAGGAATGGCAGCACAGTGAGCTTGCTTGTGAGTCCCAACCTCAGATGCTTTAAAACCTTCCTAACTGAGGATAGTACTGACTGGTCAAGGCTGGGCTGGGGCTGAGCCTGTGGGTAAAGGTCACCTGGTGAGGACATGGTGCCAAGCACTCTGATACCAGAAGGATATAGACATGCAAGCTTCCCATCTGTTCAGCTGTCTTGGCCCTGGTTGTAAGAATCATCTTATCCTGTGGTTATGGAGAGTAGGGTTCTGGAAGCTTCACAGGATCAAGCCCCCTCGAGCAGCAGAAGTGGCAAGAGGCCCCGCTCCCCACCGTTATTTGTACTAACATGGCCCAGAGTCTCTCGGGGTTGAGGTATCATTAAGTATCTCCTGATGGGGGCAAATGACTAATGCTTCAGTGGGGAAAATACTGGCTGAAGGGGGGCATGGCTTGAGCCCACAGACTAGGCTGCATTTGAAGGTGATACCCAGTGACTGAACTAAAGAGGTGCAGTGGGCTCAATGATGGTAACAAAGGTAGACAAATGCCTGGCACCTGGTAGGCCCTCAGTAAATATTTGCTGATTGAGTAGGTGTTAACCAAATGCTTTATAGTTTTCAAAACACTTCCAAATACCTTCTTTCCCCCAGACTCTGTGAGATAGGTAGAGCATTATACCCATTTGATCCTGAGGAAGTTGAGGCTCAGGGTAAATCTTAGAGCTGACACTAGACCTCAGGTCTTCTGAGTCTCTTTCTAATGTTCCCTCTTTGAAGACACATCTGAAAATGCACACAGGTGCTTCCAGGGATCTTGCTGGTGTACATCTGATTTTTGGTCCTTATTAAACAGATACCGTTTCTTAATGCAAAACATTTTTTTTCAAAGGAAATGTGCCTCTCTGTGTGCATTGTTACCAAATTGAGCCCTTGGGTGTCTTTATTTTTAATAAGGAAGAAACACTTGGGTCTGGAACAGCTGAACCAAGCACCATGGCTGCCTACTCATTAGCTCTGTCTAATTAGATTGAAAGCAAGGAAGGAAGCAGCAAAGGCAACCATTTCGTGTTTTGCAGGAATGGTCATGTAATGGCCTTGAACCCTCCCTCCCTTTCTCCCCTCTCTGGGAGACCATTAGAATGCAGCTCCTTTCATAGGACAGTAGTATGTTTCTATTGTAGAGAAAGAGAGAGAGAGATTGGGAGGGAAGAGGAGGAGAGAGAGAGATTGAGAGAGGGGGAGGAGGAGGAAGATGGAGGGAGGGGAAGAGAATCTGGAGGAATAGACAGAGGGAGGAGGAAGAGGGGAGGGGGCAGGCAGGAGGAAGTTGTGTGTGTGTGTGTGTGTGTGTGTGTGTGTGTGACAGACAGACTGATTTCTGGGACCCTAGAGACTTGGTGAGTCATTGCATCTTTCTGTTGGCACCCAAGCATGTAGGGCAAAGAGGCTATTGTTTTTTCTTTAAGAACAAACTAGATAGAAGCCATTTCTCTGAAGTACTTGAAGGACCTTGGATTCCTGTAAATAGCTTTAAAAAAAAAAAAAAAAGTATACCTGAAAGGTTTTGTTGCTGAAACTTGGGCCCCAAGTTTGCATGTGAGTGGGAACGTGCTGGCCCTGATCCCAGGCCCATTGTAGGCGGTTTTGCCCAGTCGTCACTAGTGACTGTGACCTCTGGGCCTGCTCACCCCAGTCACAGCTTTCAGCTGGAATTTTCCATATTCGTGCTTCTCGGCTGTTGCACAAATTGTGAGGCAGGCAATGTGGAGAGAAGGGGATTTATCTAACTCCTAAAGCCATAGTTTATATGAAGGAGCCTTGAGGACCACCAAGGCCCAACTGCAGTTTTTCTGAATCTCCATTTTTACCCAAGTCCTTGAGCTGGCTTGCTTCATTTCTCCCTTTTCTCTCCCCCCATCTCCATACCCTCCTGCACCCAGCCCACATCAGCTCCTCTCCTTGCCCTGTGTTTCCCCCAGGCTTGCCCCCTTTCCCCACCTTCCACATAGCCACCAGGGTGCCTGTGCCATTCACTGACCGCTCAGAACCCTGCGGTGGCTCATTGGTGCCCCACGAGAAGCCCGTGTCCTCGGCAGAGCATGCAGGGAACTGTTACACTCACTGACCTCTTCAGCCCGTGTGTTACTGCTGCTCCTGTGTGCAAACCCGCCTTGCACCCAGACTGCAGTCCTGGGTGTGCGCCAGACTCTGTCCTGCCTCTGTGCCTTTGCAAATGCTGTTCCTTTGACTGGAGTTTAGTCCTTGAGATTTTAAGTCAAGTGTTACCTCGCTCCTCTGTGAAATTCTCGGTATCTACTCAGGCAAAAGTAGGAGCTCTCTCTCCTTTTGGCTCTTAGAGTAAGTCAAACAAATTCCTGCTGTATTGTTTCTCACATAATTTTGTGGCAGTTTGTTTGAATGTATATCCCTTTCTCTCACCCCTAAATCATCAAGCATTTGCTTTCAGTCGGCTGTGTAACGCCACTGCCACCTCACCATTTTTGAAGTACTGACTCTCAATCAGGCCTTGGGCTAAGTGAGGGGTTTACATACATCGCTCATTTCCTCCTCCTTGGCTGTGGAGATTCTCATTATCTCCACTCTACAGACTAGAAATGGAAGCTTAGAGAGCTTACGTGACTCGGCAAGACCACAGGGCTAGTAACTGGTAGGCCTGGGGCATGTGCTGGACCCCATGCTAGATGCTTAGATCTAATGTTCACTGACTGTGACACCGTCTACCCTCACGGAGCTTGTGGCCTGGCAGGTGAGGCAAGTAAGAGCGGCAGTCCCGGGTGCTGACCCAGCCCTGGGGAGGGTCAGGGGCCTCGGGGTTGCTGCCACCACTGTGTGCACACCTACCTTGGCATCCCTAGCACCCAGCACTGTGTTAAATGATTTTGCCCCGTGACCAGGACTCCACGACTCTGTCACCTTTCTTTCCAATCTCTATACTCTCACGTGTTCGGCCGCAGCACCTTCCTTTACGTGGAGCCTGGGACCTGTACTGCCTACGCCCTGGACCACCCTGTCCGCATGGGCTGCCCCGCTGTGCGAGAAATGTGTGTGAGAGCGTGAAGGTTTCTGGAATACCAGAAGTCTCTGGAGATTGCCTGCGCTCAGCTCATTTGTCATTGCCTCGGCTTCCTGGAGCATTTCCATCCCAGCAAATTTTTTCTTGGCCTCAAGACAGAACTTCTAAGAACATGCCCTAGGATTGGGCCCTCTGGCACCATGGCCCTCTCACCCCACCGGCTCTGGCTGGCCTCGTGCTATGTGCTGGATTCTGTGCTGCTTGCAGAGTGGAAGGCACTGAGACGTGGCCCCTGCTTTCCAGGGGCTCAGGATCCAGTGGCCGGAACCAAGTGAGGGGCAGAGGGCTGGCTAGTCTGCTGGGGGGGTGGGGAGGTGGGGAGGAGGAAAAGGGGGCCCTGGGCCTGTGGCAGGGCTGGACCAGGAGATGGTAATCAGCTGTGAGGGGGAGGGGGTGGCTTGGGCAGGGCAACAGGCCAGCCTCATAGATGAGTCAACTAGTGGGGAGCAGAAGCAGAGGTGTGACCAGGTCGGGCGGACTGTGTGAGGTCTGAGCGAGGAGAGGTGTGAAAGGGCTGGGGTCATTACCGAAGTTTCCTCCCATTAGGGGATCTCCCACGTGGAAGTTAGTGTCAAACCAGGCTGAGGCTCCAAAGGATACTGTTTTGATCTGAAATCAAAGAGGTGAACCCAGTGCCCAGCTGGGAAAACATTCTAATTTGTTTCAGAGGTGCAAAGAAAAGGAGTAAGGGGAGTGGGGAGCAAAAGGTAAGGAGCCCCTCCTCACATGTGCATTGTGCCGGGTTATTATTTAATAATGTGTGTGTTATTTAATTTTCCCGACCGTCCCACAAATCGACATTGACAAGTAAGGAAACAGGGCCTAAAAGCCATGCAGCTAGTAAATGGGAGAGCAGCCTTTGAGGCCAGGGCTTCACCTCAGTGTGCTGCCTCTTCCCAAGGGACTGACAGATACACACCTCTCCCCCGCCCCAGGGAGACCATTGGATCGAGTCCTACGCACCACACAGGAAGCCCCAAACTGACCCGTGTGAAAATGCCAACCAAGGAGCAAAAAGTTGTTAATGAGTTCTTTGTCAGCATGCGCGGCTATACCTTGAAAAAGCCTAGGCTTTCCACAGAGTCGGACTCTTTATACCTTCTCTTCCCTGCTCTGGGCATGCCTGCCTCTTCCTAGGCTTCTCCAAAAGCTCTGGGTAATCATATGACCCTGCGACCTCTGAGAGAGTCTTCTGGCTTGTCCTGTCTGTTGGTGCCTCGATGGATAACCCCAGACACTTTAGGCTGGCCTGCCACAGCCCCGTCCGTGCATGTGTGTGATCCGTCTTACTGCCAGAGCTCATCTGGGCTCTTTTAATAATTGAAGGCCAGTGTCAAACGTTTCCCGGTTTGTCCTTCGTGAATAGGAGTGGTTTTCTGTGTGTAAGTGATAGGCCCTGTGTCCCAAGGACGCTCCATTTCCCCAAGTGCAGCTGATTCAGCATGTGCAGGCATTGCCACTAGGTGGCTTAGGTGTCATCAAATCCTTTTCTTAGGAGAGATCTCTCCGATCTCATTTTTGACACCAAGCATGAGAGGCTGGGTGGCCGGGGGCCACAGGCACTTTACTGTGAATTCGGACTAGGGAGGGTACGCTCCAGGAGACATGCTCAGCCGCTTCCCATCGTGCTGGGGAATCTGTGCATTTTGTCACTTCAGCATGAAAGCGGGGTCATTGCGGGTGTGTTTTTACTGTAGGGTTAGCCCTGCATTGGTCATTCGAGGCCAATTCCAATTGCAGATCTCCAAGTCTTTCATGCTTTTAGGCTTCCCTGCCCTCCTCACCTTTCCCTGCACTCTGCTGACTTTGTTCCCCTTTCTCGCTCACCTCTGGCCTTGCTCTCCCTGAGAAAGGGCTCCTTCTCTGTACCCCGCCCCCAGCCCTGTGTGTCTCCCCTTCTTTCCTGTGTGAGAGTTAACTTGTTTGGTTGCCTTTTGCCAACCAAAGCTCCAAGAGCTCTTTGGAGATGATGGAATCGTGACCAAGTGAACAAATCGAGGTAGTAGTTGGTAAATTCTACCGCTGGGAAAATAGCAATAACAAGTAAGACAGTTGACACTAATTGAGGACCTGTTGTGACCCAGGCATAGGACGAGGTGCGCTATCTCATTCAACTGTCACAGTGGCCTTGGATTGTGGAGGTTTTAGAGGTTATACGAAGAAGTCAAGATTCCTGCAGTCTTTCATCATTATCTTAGTTTTTGGACTGACTCATCATAAACGACCTGCTTTATAATTTAATAATGAGTACTTTTGAAACTTAAAAAAATGCTTTCTTTTAATTTTGCAGTTTCACAGTTTAGCATTGAGTACAATAATGTATCAGATGACTGTCAAAATGCAGAACCAACTCTTTTGCTGGAAATAATTACACTCTGCCAACCCTGTTTATTTTGAGCAGCACCAGTGGTTAATGTGCTGCGCTGTAAGTTGAGCCTGTGGTATATGGATTATGTGGTGGGGGTGGGGGTGGATCAGAGTGGCAGTGAAACCGAGTGCAGACCCCAGACCCAACAGATGAGTGCTATAAAGGGAAATAGAACATGTCCCTTTGTTAAATACATTCCCCTGAAGATAAGTTTGTGATTTGACAATTTAGACAGCTGGAAAAATTAGGAGCTGCTTTGTTGGAGAAGCTGGCCTGATGCTTCAGACTTGCACGTAGGAAATGAAACCATTGGCTCCCTGGCCAGAGTGCTTGCTTCTCAGGCTGTAGGCCGTTCAGGACCCGCACACATGGACCTGCCCCCAGCCAGACCAGGTCTGCTGTCTTGTGGGTTGGTTGCTCTTGGCTGTATTCTCACATTTCTCACTGCTTGCTCATTATATTCTCCCAGAGGGGTCACTGTCCCCTCAGAGGTGGCCTGTCTAAGGCAAGACTCAGCCTGACAGGAAGTTAGAGTTGGACAGATTTGTGTTTGAATTGAGGCTCCCACTATTGCCTGATAACTGTGGTGTTTAGGGAGAGTTGTATTGCCTTTCTGAGCCTCCATTTTCTCATCTCTAAAATGGAGCTGGTATATTGAATGCCGGTTATGTGCTAGCCACTGTTCAAGGTATTGGGTGATAGACATCCTTGTCCTTATGGAATGTACATTTTAGAGGAGACAGATGTGGAACCACAGATGTAATAAATAAGAAAATCATGTGTTAGAAGGTAATGAATACAATAAAAAAGAAGAAAAGAGAGCAGAGGGTGGGGCTTTGGGAACTCTAGAGGGGAGCTAGGATGTGGGGGATGCAGTTTTCGATGCACTTCACTATGGTAACATTGGAGCAGAGAAGTGAAGTTGGTGCGGGACTTGGCTCTGCGGGTATCTGGTGAAGAGCATGTCAGCACAGAGGCCCTAAAGCGGGTGGCATGCTCCGGCACGCTCAAGAGCCCGCAAGGAAGCTAGTGGGTGTGAAGCTAGAGTGAGCATGGACCGGGATGAGAGAAGCTGAGGTCAGAGAGGTAATGGCGATAATATGCCCAGGGTTGTGAGGATTCCGTGAGGTGATATCTGCAAGGCACCTTGCTTTTCCATCCTATGCCTATTTTCCTGTTGGTGTTGTTATCTCCCAGCCACTCGAGCTCCAGACTTAAGTGAGACTGCGATGACTCCCTTCTCTTTGCCCAATTGCCAATTGCTTGCTAGGCCCTGTACCTGAGTCTGTCTCTTCTATCCCTTTCTCCTCATTCCTTTTGAACTTAACCTCTTGGTGGCCTCTCACCTGTCTAATTACAGTAGCCTCTGAACCATTAGATATGCCGCCCCCAGCCTCTCCATCACCACCCCTCTCCTCCCCCTCCTTTCCACACCATGATGCACTACTGAGCCACCCTCTCCTGCTCATTAATGTACTCATGTACTCATTCCTTTGTTCATACATCAGCATCTTTTGAACATCTACTAATGCTCAAACTCATTTGAATTGAGTCTAATGGAGGAAGCCGACTTGAAAATAATTATAATACCAATTCAGAAATGTTTGTTTTCATCCTGGCTGTTTTCAAAAAGGATTTGGAGTTCAATAGATTTATTATATAACATGGTGAGCAATGTGAAGCCGTTCTCTCTATATGTGCAAAGCAAAGTTTCAAGCTCTCAACCTACCATTTAAGTCTCCCTGCTTAGGCACAGACCTGCTTTTCTAGTTTCATCTCCCACCTCCGAGTGACGTGAACCTTTTGCTTCAACCAAGAAGACACCAAACAGTTCTACAACATGACCTTCTCTTTCATACCTCCATGCCTTGGTTCAGACTCTTCCATTTGCTGGAAGTGCTAGTTTTGACTAATCCATGCTTTGGCTCTCTGTCCTTCCACACTAAACTTTAGTTGGCACTTCTTGGGAAGTCTTCCCTGATTCTAGACCTAAGTGATCTCTCCCTTCTTTCAACTTCCAAAGCATTCTCTTCTGTTACTCACCACATTCCACCTTGCATGTTAGGTAGTGGTGTGTGTATGTGTTTCAGCCTTTTTTCCTTACTGGACAATGAATTCCTTGAGGCATGGATCATTTTCACCTTTTATCACCCATAGTACCTGGCATAGCCCCTTTTCCTTAGGAGGCACTCGATAAATCCTTTAGTGAGGGAATGAATGGATGTTTCCTGAGCCATAACATCTGGGGACAGATTTGCTCTGGAGGCACATTCTTCTCTTATGCTGATATGAATGAACTACTAACTAGTTTCTGGAGCGCATAGGTATTGACCCTGCAGGGAGCTCCTACCATCTGGTGCTGTAACTCAGAATGCATTTTCTTGTAGAAGTCATGATGTAAATAGTTTCTGCAAGTAGTTCCATCAGTAGTTCCAAATATCTGACTCAGAAACACACACTTTTGGAGGCTTGCTCCTCCATAAATTGGGGACTGCTTCGTTTTTGGAGTTGCTCCATTTGTACCAGCAGGCAGGTGGTGTCTGCTTAGCCATACTGTCAGCCGCTGTTCACAGGCACCATGGGGCAGAGAAGGATATACAGACTTAACATCACACAGAGATGACCAGCTCTACTACTTCTTAGTTGTATGACCTTCAGCAAATTACTTTACTGATTTAAGCCTCAATTTTATAATCTGTAAAACAGGAATAAAAATACCTACCACTAGGTATAATGAGGATGAATGAGGTAACCTGTGTAAAGGATAGTGCCTGGTAAGTACTTAGAATGCCATTTAACAACCATCAGAACAGTACATTTAGTTCCCTTTTACCTTGTGTTCCTGTGCAGTTCCTGTGGTCTAGGACTGTGGCTGCTCAAATGGTATTGTGCATATGAGTCACCTGGGGACTTCACAAAAATGTGAGATTTGATTTAGTATGTCTGGAATGGGGACCTGAGATTCTGCGTTTCTCATACGCCATGTTGCTGATCCAGGGACCATACTTGGAGTAGGAGGATATTAGGTCAATGGTTCTCAAACTATAGCCTGCCTCTTAGTCACCTGGAAAGCTTGTTAAAACAGATTTCTGGGCCCCACCTTGAATGATGTATTTACTCAGTAGGTCTAGGGTAGGGCCTGAGAATTTTCATTCTAATAATTTCTCTGGTTGTGCTGATGTTGCTGGTTCAAGGACCACACTTTGAGAACCACTGTGCTAGGGAGGTCATAAGGATGAAGTTAATAAGAAATAAGTAATGGCAGTTCTTCTACTGTACGATACTTGTGCTCTCTGCTCTTTTAAGTGTAGATGTCCATATAGGAACTATTACTTGACCAGGCTCTGGAATGTCTTATTAATAATTAAATAACGGCAACAACCAACACTTACTGAGCACTTCCTATGTGCCAGGAACTGTGCCAAAGCTTTATATAATTCCACTTAATTCTGATAATAATCCTATGCAGCGGATACTCTGATTTTCTAGCTTGATGTTTCTCACACTAACCAATTCATAAGAATCAGCTGGTGTGCTTGCTAACAATACAGATTTGTAGGTCTCTACTTTGGTAATTTTAATTTAGTGAGATCAAGTGCTCCGTAGATGAGTCTTATGATCAAGCGAAGCTGGAGATCTTTGCTGTAGTTAATAAGCTGTCTGCTGCTTCATCACTGCCCAGTAGAATATTGCCAATTTTGAAGAAATACCATGTCAGTATTAACACAGTATATTTGACATTAAAAGTTGCACTAATTCACATTTTTCTTTGAGAATTCAGAAAACCCTTCATAATCTCCAGATGCTTCAGGGTTCCCATTTTGACTATCTTTGGACTATAGAGGTGCAGAAAGGCCAGGTGATAGGGCATTTTATTTACTCGAAGGCCAAGGAAGCCCATGCTGACAATATAATACTTGGTTCTCTTGAGGGAGAACATTTTGTTTGGAATGTTATTCTAGGAAATTGGTCTTCATTGCATCCAGATGGATTCTGTGTTTCCACAGGGTTTTAAGAAAAATGAAAAGAAAATGTTGTACTTGCTTCTTGTCAGGCCAGAGCTTGTTTGCCCACATCAAGGCCAGCTGGCCAGCCACTTGCTTGGAGCACACCCCATCTCACTACACCAGCAATCCCAGCCCCTGCTGGGTGATGTCCTTCACCTGGCCGTGGGCTTCGGCTCCTGTCTGGTTTTCCAGCCACTGGCTTCTCTGCATGGCTTGCCCATTTAGCCTATGGTGGTATATTGCATATTTTGTTGGAACTATGGCTCAGGTTGAAAAGGGAAACATTTTAGAGTTGTAGATACAGTTGGAAATTCACCAACCCCTTGCCTGATCTGGGAGGCCCTGTGTACCTGCCTTGATGGAAGTGGTGTAATGGGACAGTGAGGGTGAGGTTGTCTGTTAACTGCACCATATTTTAGCCGACTGTTCTGAAACCAAAGAAAATTGAGGGTTTTTTTGTTCTACTGATACTAATCTGAGTTCCTTCTTGGGCTAGTTAATAGCCCTCAGAATAATTTTCTTTAAAAATTTTTTTTCATGTTTATTTATGTTTGAGAGAGAGAGAGAGAGAGAGGCAAAGCATGAGTGGGGGAGGGGCAGAGACAGAGGGAGACACAGAATCTGCAGCAGGCTCCAGGCTCCAAGCTGTCAGCACAGAGCCCGATGTGGGTCTCAAGAACCGAAAGATCATGACCTGAACCAAAGTCAGACCATTTAACCAACTAAGCCACCTAGGCCGCCCTCAGAATAATTTTCTGATGCTAATGGGAAAAGTGTTTCAGTTTGATGGAATGAGCACTGTACCAGGAGTTAGAGGAGCTGAGGACTCAGGTCAGCTCTCCCTCTGATTTCTTCTGTGATCTTGGCCCACTGATCACCTCTCTGGATATGAGTTTTATCTTTAAAATGAGGAAATTGGGCTCAGTAATCTCTGGATCAGCTTGCTATTCTGTAATCTTGTGATGATTTGTTCCCAGGAGCATGTAGTGTATTTCAAGTACTGCCCTGGGCACTAGGAGGGATATTTCCATAGATAAGGAACACTGATCCATTTGCTCACTCATGCTCTCATTCCTTCATACAGCAAGCATTTATTTTTGTGCCAAGCACTATGCAAAAAGCCATGACAGATACAAAGGCGAATTAGACATATGTTTTGTTCTCAGACATTGTGCTGTCTTGAAGGGGTTCCTAACCACTCTCTCTGAAAGAGGACCTCTCCTTTTAGTATCCATCCCCTTCCCCTACTTTATTTTTTTAATTAAAAAAATTTTTTAATGTTTTATTTATCTCTGAGAGAGAGAGACAGTGTGAGCAGGGGAGGACCAGAGACAGAGGGAGACACAGAATCTGAAACAGGCTCCAGGCTCTGAGCTAGCTGTCAGCCCAGAGCCCGACACAGGGCTCAAGCCCATGACCCATAAGATCATGCCCTGAGCCGAAGTCGGCCGCTTAACCAACTGAGCCACCCAGGCGCCTCTCCCCTACTTTTAAAAGTACCGCCTGACCTTACTGTGCATTATCTGTCTCCTTATCAGAATGTAAGCTCCATGGGAGCAAGGGTTTTATTTTGATCACTGTTATATTCTAGAATGATAGAATATTATTCTATATATATTCTATATATAAATACATATATATATATTATACCTAGAATAATGCTTGACATAAAATAAAGACTCAACAATCTTTTAACAATGGAATATCTATATAAGAGCCTGAAAGTTATATGCCATAAAACATATTTAGACAAAGTGCTGTGGGAACTCAGTGAAGAAAAAAATCACTTCTAACTTGGGATAATGGTTTTAAAATCTGGTTGCATATTAGAAATACCTTAGGAACTTAAAAAAAAAAATCAATTGCCTAATGGCCTACTCCATACTGATTAAATCAGAATCTCTGTGTGATGATTGGACATGATTATTTTGTAAGAGCTCCCCTGGTAATAATGATGGATAGCTAAAATACTGTGAACCAGAATAATCAGGGAAAACCTCATGGAGGAGGTGGGATTCGAGCTGGCTTGAAAATCAGGTAGCATTGGGCTAAGAAGGAAGCATTTCAGATTGAGCACACAGCATAAACAAAGTACAGAGGCAGGAATCACAGGCTGAGTTCAGGGATAAGAAGTCTGGAGCCTGTAGGACACAAAGGGGAATAACTAAAGCAAAGCTATAAAGGTTGACTGGGGCCAGTTTGAGAAGGGGATGTAGGCTTCATTTGGCTTTGCAATCAACGAGAATTCTGAATGACTTTTTTTTTTTTAATGTTGATTTATTTATTTATTTTTATTTGTGGTTCTTTTTTTTTTACAAAGAGTTTATTGTCAAATTATTTTCCACATAACACTCAGTGCTCATCCCCAAAGTGCCCTCCTCCATGCCCATCCCCCCTCCCCCCCACATCCATCAGTCCTCAGTTTTTGTCAGCAGAATTCTGAATGACTTTTAATCAGCTGTGATGTGATCAGAGTTCTCCCTGGCTGCCCTGGAGGACGGCTTGGAAGCAGTCAGGAGGCCTGCTAGGAGGCCACGTAGCATGGGTTCAGCTTTGGGCTACATCGCTGACGTTGGAGAGGAGGGCTGAGGTGGAGCCAGGCTGCACGGCCTGCCCACCCTCAGCCATGGTTCTCCTTTGCAGGCTCTTGGTAAAGTCACTGGCAAGGCAGCGAGCCATACCTTTTGATCAAACCAGGGCATCAGGCTGCACTGGCATCCCTAGACCAATTTTTTCCCTGTGCAGGACTGATGAACTGGTAGTACCCAGGCCTCCTTCCTGAAATGATAGGCCATTTTCTCCAGAGAAGCATTTCTATAGGCAGAATTGGTACCATGCCAACCTACCTTTGAGACAGGTTTCTGTTGTTTTAATACAGCAACGTGTATCTTTGCTTTATCTCAGAATAATTCTAGCACCATAGACACTATGGGTTATGGGTGGTAGAGTTCAGCTCTACCAGAATCTGGAGCTACTGATTTCTTTTCTTTCTTTTTTTTTTTTTACATTTATTTATCTATTTTTGAGAGAGACAGAGATGGTCAAGTGGGGAGGAGCAGTGAGTGAAGGAGAGAGAGAATCCCAAGCGGGCTTCACACTGTCAGCACGGAGCCCCACATGGGGCTTGAACTCACAAAACCATAAGATCATGACCTGAGCTGAAACCAAGTCAGATACTTAACCGACTGAGCCACCCAGGTGCCCCCAGAGCTACTAATTTCTTAAGTTCTGGGTGTACTAAGGACATCCTGCTTTCAACATGTTAGACAGCTTTAAGCAAAGGCTGCGGGCCATGGGCCAGGGGGTGTATTTCCAGTAGCCTCATAGCAGAATGCTCATCTACAAGGAGCTGAAGCTTTTGGGCACAGGACATCTGCAGAGGCAAGGACACCCTATATGTGTGGGGTTGGGGAAAAGTGGAGTTGGCGGAGGGAGGGTGGTGATTGGGTCCAGTTTGCTGATACAGGCTTGTGCAGAGAGGACTGCCTGCCCTTGGCCAGGTGCTGCTGGTAGCTACTGCATCCCCAGGGTCATATACTACCCAAAAGGACAGGCCAGCAGATATTTTTCCTTCCCTCTGTCTGTTTTGCCAAGGCTGACCTTATTCACAGTCAGTCCCTTGGACATGCACAGGCTTGAACAGATTGCAAGAAGCTTTCACCCTCTTTATCTCATTGGAATTTCACAGAAGTCTTGTGAATTAATTATGATAGGAGTTGTTGATCCATTTTACTGATGAGAAAACCAGGGCTAGGATGGGGTTAGGTAGCTTATTCTAAAGTCATGCAGATATCAAGCACAAGTAGCTGAGATTTGTTCGTGTAAGAGCCAAGAGGCAACTTGTCAGAGCTGCTTTAGATAGAATTTCTGCATGTTGCAGTAGAAGTTGTTAACAGTTTAGCTTCTTCATTAACTAGGTGAATGACTTTGGCAAGTCCCTTCTTGTGCATCTCACTCTTATCAGCTATAAAATGAGGATAGTTATATTTACTTAATAGGATTATTTGAAGGTTAAATGATCATTTATTGAGAAGGTGTCCAGTGCAATGCCTAGCATAAATTGTATGTTCAATTAGTTCAGTTCCTTTAAAAAAAAAATAACAACCTTTTTCTTGAAATAATTATAGACTTATAGGAAGTTATAAAAATAGTGCAGGGAATCCTGGGTGTCCTTCACCCAGCTTCCCCCAATGGTAGAATCTTAATAGAGTATAACATCAAAACTAGGGAATTGACATGGGTACAATACCTATTTTTAACTATATACTATACATTTTATTCAGATTCCCTCTATCTTTTCAGATAAAAATTAGACTATATTACTCCTGAGGTTTTTTCTAGGTTCAAAATGCTCTATACAGTGTCTTCATGGTCCTTGACTTTTCTGTGGCATCTCACTTTCTAGAAGCTTTGTCCTCCCCTGGTATATCTCTCATTACCTCCTCATGCTTTCTCAGCCTTCTTCACTGCTTCCTGTCTTCTATTCTGTGTGTCTTCCCAGGTTCTGTTCTTAGTCCCTGTGCTTCCCTGATGGGGCTTTGTCTTGGGTGGAATCTTAATTCCGTCTTTACTCGAGGATTCTGAAATCAGTATTTCCACCTCAAAGTGCCAAGCTTCTCTCCAGTTCCCTGTGTCTGTCTGTTTGCTGAATGTGAGCTCTAGGTTATCATATCTAAAACAAAACTTGTCATTATTTAAACCCTTCTTCCTCTCCACTGGGTACTTCCCAGTTTCTGTCAGTGAATCACCATTAAAACCGCCCAGAGCTGTATGAGGAAATTTTGGGGGGATGGATATGTTTTTTGTCTTGATTGTAGTGAGTGTTTTTCTGGCTTTATATATATATATATGTATATATATATATATGTCAAAACTTATCAGATTGTACGTGTTAAGTAAGTATATGGCAATTACACCTCGATAAAACTTTTTTTAAAAGTTAAAAAAATAGAACTGCCCAAAGTCAGACAGCGTAGGTCTTAATCCTGGCTCTACCACTCGGGCAAGTCAGTCAACTTCTCTGTGCCTCAGTTTCCTTATCTGTAACAGGGGGATAATAACAGTAACTTACTATATAGGATTTGGGGAGGAGTAAGTGAGTTAATTCAGGTAAAGTGTGCTTAGAACATTACCTGCCACAGATTAAGCACTCCAAGAGTTTGTTGTTTGTATCTTATTCATCCCAGGCTTACAGTGTCTGGCACAGAGTACTTGATAAGTGTTTATTGAATGAATGAATGAATGAATTAATTAATTAATTAATGTTGCCATAATCTTGAGTTTGAATTTTTCTTCCCCAGGTTTTCTCCAAATGTTTCTGCTTTTTTAAGGTCCAGCTTTAGTTCTGCACTTCTTTTCCACGCCCCCAAGTCTACAGGGCCCTCCTGGCCTTCCTCCTTTCTCCCCTCCCTGATGTTTTATGTTAATGTTTTTGGCACTGACTCACAGCCAGGTTTGTTTGTTTAAGCAGCTTCATGTATGTATGTGTATATACATACACCATTTCCATCTCCCTTGGACATCTCCTGAGAGCATGTGCCATTTCTAATTTTTCTTCTCTATTTCCCCTTTGCCTATGCTAGGCATACAGTATATGCTCTGTAAAAGTGGAATGAATGAATGAATGAATGAATGAATAGTATATGATTTGCAAGTTGTTATGAAGGCTTCAGGCAGTGAAGCAAATTTCCATCAGCTCATCATTAAGACAAACCCAAAACTTATAAAATTTATCCCCGAAGGGAAAATTTCCAAGTGTACATAGGTGGCAAGTTGTCCCAATTAGACCCTCTGATCTCACCTTCCCTTTTGGGTCTTGAGGGGACTGTAGGCCTCCTTTAACACCTTGGCCCAAGCTCAGACACAGACCTTTCTCTGAGTCCCCTGAACATAGCTGAGGCAGGCTGCTGGCACTGTTCTGAAGACTTCTCTGGCTCACAGTGAAGGAGCCATAGGGAACTCAGCAAAGAGTAGGAGAAGACACTGGGCTCTCGCCCCAGAAATTGGGTACAATTCCCCTGACTCTGGCCAGATCCTCTGTTTTCTAGCTGCAGCCTCTTGCTTACATGGAGGGTCCAATCTGAAAACTAATTTGTTAGGAGCTCTTTCTTGGACACCCTGACATTTTGCATCTAAGACCAGAGAACTTGGTTTCTATTTCTCTTGATACACATTTTGTTTTTCCAATTTGAGATACACACCCAGGATGATCACTATTTAGGCGACACTCTTGACACTCCATTTTTTACAGATGTAGTTCTGGCTTGTCCACCGTGTGAATCTAATAATATAATGATACCTTAGCCATATCATCAATAAGACATCCATACTGTGACAGTTACTCATACAAAATAGCACATTATTCTGTGCCATCCCTGCTGGGGCCTGATCTGGCTTACAAGTTGATCATTACTAGTGCCATTCCTTTGGATTAAGCATTGCCTTTTCCAGCAGCATCTCCTGCTGGGGATGGTAACATATCAGATCTCTCATATCTTGGAGCACATTCATTTATCAACAAGCATTCCTCCCCTTTACAAGAAATCTGGAACAATTTATAAGCACTAGATGTCTCAGGACAGAAAAAACAGCTTCTGGTCAATATTTGTAATAATAGGCTCCAATTACATTATTCTTTTCATTTACAAGTATGGCATGCCTCATATGTTTCTTTAAACACTTCTATGAAATGGGTGTTGTGTTCCCATTTTTACCAATGAAGAGTCTAAGGTTCCTAGAGAAAAAGCTTGGCTTGTCCAAGGTCATGGAGCTGCTAAGTGGTGGAGTGCCTGGCTCCAAACCCTGTTCTCTTTCCATTGTACTTCCTGGCCCCTCCTACCAGTACCTTCTCTTTGATCTGCCTGGGCTTTTTCTGGCTTTAGCCCTAGGTTTTTTCTGTGATTCCAGCCTAAACTATTTATTACTTTCTCTGCTGCTTCTATACCTTTTTAGTCTTGGGAGAGTTCCATAGATTCCAGCAGGAAGTTTATTCCTCTCAGACCCTGAGATTCTTTCATGACTTCCCATGCTGACTGTGGTGCTCCATCTATCTTCCCTAGCTAGATCTCCAGCTGGTCTCTTCCTTCCCACTGTCAAGTTTATCTTTGGTCTGAACCTTAGACCCTGCTTTGTCCCTTGTCTTTTTTCTCTTGATCTGTCCCATAGTTCTTATGGTTCTTCCTGTGAGTCTTGCTTCTTTGACAGACTGAGACTCACCCTCCTATCAGTTTCCCATGTTGTTTGTTTGGTTGTTTTACTCATTTATTCATCAGCTATTTTCTGAGTGCCTATTACAAGCATTGTTATTTAGACATGGGCAGGGAAAGGCGCATGTTTCTAAGATGTTAAAGCATGGTTGAGAAGACTAAAGAATCAGGACCCTTTTATAATTCACTATGTTAATGGCTATGGAGGCATAAACAAAAGATGTCTGTGGGAACTAGGAGGAGGGACATGTAATCCAGACTTGGGGGGGTCAGAGAAGTCCTCTTGGAAGAGATCATGTCTGCACTAAGTCCTAAGGGATAAGTTCAAGTTGGCTCATGGTGGTGGTGGTGGTTGAGTGAGCTGTAGGGAGAGCAGAATGAGCTGTGTATATGCAGACCTGAAGCTGTACATTTAGGGGAATGCAAGCATTTTAGCCTAACTGGAACAGAGATTATAGGGATGGTGAAGGGTGAGACAGAATAGGTAATCTGGAATCAGACTGTATAGGGCTCTTATTTTGTTCTGAAGGTGATGAGGGGTCATGGGACGATCTTAAGTAGAGGAGTGACTTGTTTAGAATAGTGTTTGAGAAAGATCACTATAGTGCCAGGGTGAAGGATGGATTGCAGAGAGACACAGATAAGAGGGGAGTCTGAAGACTGGGGCAGTGATTGAGGCCCGAGTTGAGAACTTGAACTAAGCTATGGCAGTGATAAAGGAGAGAAGTAAATGGTTGCAGAATATAAGGAAAGTGGAATTTCTAGGGCTGGTAGCTGATCAGCTGTCCATAAGAGGATGCATGCTGTTTTGCCTCACCTTTATGTTGGTCTCCCTTGCCTTCTCCTTCATGCAGTCCCTTTTTTACTGTCAGAAGAGAATACTGTCAGAAGAGAAACCTGATGTTTAATTCCTGGTTGGCTCTGATTACCCCTCCTTCTTCCCATACACCATTCTCCCTACAAGGTCCTTCTCCTTTTGGCTAACCCTCCCATTTTCATGGTCTGATCAATGTCCAGGGCATTCTTTCCATTTGCATTGGGAAACCTGAGTGGCACCACAAGTTAACCAAGAGGTGTCACTCAAGTTTCCATCTAGGGAACCTTCATTTCCCCTGAGCCTGGATAGTGCCATCGTCTTTTCAGACTGGTAACTGGGAAGGAGCGAGATAAAAGGTGACCTTATTTGCTGAATTACCTCTAAAGCAGGAAGAGGCAAGTATCTCTCTTGCATTTTTAGAATAGAAGATCTTTCCCACATAGAGTGGGAAAGAACATGTAACTAATTCCCAAGAAGAGAAGAGGAAGCCTGCTGTGGGTTGATTGAAACGCTCCAAGTTGGTGATGTTTGGAACTGTCCTCTCCATGGTAGTGCTGACCAATTTAATCTTTTATGGAATAGAATAGAGCACGAGCTTCAGAAGGGACCTTAGAGTTCATCCAGTTCATCCTCCTCATTTTGCAGTTGAGGACTTTGAAGTCTCTAGGGGTGGTATGGTTTGCCCAAGGTCACAATTATCTGTGGCAGAACTGGGACCAAACCAAGGCCCTCTAGTTCAGTTCTTATTTCACTAGTCCCATGAAAGTACTTTTTTTTTTTTTTTTTTTGTCCTAAGTTTGACAGTTTGACAGTCTGGAGAATAAAGAACAGGCTGTTTTAATGATAGTATAATTTGATAGTCCCCCTTTTCTCAGGAGAAGGGAAGTAGCTTATCCAAAGTCACAGGGTAAGTGAAGGATAGAAGGGTCTCCAGACTTGTAGACTATCACTCTTTCTAGCACAGTCCAAGGTCTCATCCCGGGCCCAAGACTGGGACAGCTTGGCTCCAGTGACACTGAGCAGAATCATTCTTCAAATGCACCACAGCCACAGTCAATTTCATAAGTTCAGAAAGACAGTTTCTTTCTTTTTTCTTTTTTCCCTGAGTGTTTTCCCCCCTCATTTCATAAAAGTGTATGGCTGTGGAAATTACGTCAGTTTAATTAGGCTGCTTGACACAGTACTTTTCCACTGAATTTACTAGGAACTGTGAATTGTTGTAGCAAACTGCACTGCAGGCTGCAGGATCTGATTGGCGTGCCAGGAGCATCACTAGCGAACAGCTAAATAGAGATTGGGGAGAAAACTGGGTCAGGAAACAGGCCTCCTGTACCTGCAGCGGCTGCGGAAGGCGGCGCAGAGGCGGCAGGTGGCCACAGCATGGCACTGTCTCCCAGAGCCTGAGCCACTGAGCACCCTGCCCCCCCCCNCATACTGCAAAGCTTTAATACCTGACAGCTCAGGAATGGCATTTTCTCAACAAAAAAGCCAAAGATTGGCTTAGATGGAATCTTCAGCCACTGGTATTCCAAGTCATGGAGCAAGTCTCTTGGCTCTCCAGAGCTGGGTTTGTCAGGGGGCTGGAACTGGGTTTGAAAGTTCTCTACAGTGATGAGGAAAGGGTTGCAATGTTCCCATTTGTTTTTCTTCAGTTTCTCCCCCCCTGCCCTCCAGTTATATGACATCAGTCTCTGCTGAAAGTCTCAGTGCTGAGCATGAAGACAGATTAGGGGCTTCTAGAGGGAAAAGTGAGTGATTATATCAGAACGGTCAGGGGGAGCTTCTTGAAGGCAATGGAATTTGAGCTAGGCTTTGAGCAATGAATTGGGTCAAGATATGAATAAGTGAGTGGAAGACTCTGGTGGCGACTGCTTTGTGGAGGCTGGAGACCTCCCCAGTCACCTGGGGCTAGAATCTGCACACTGGAGCTGACTGGAACTGTTCATCTAAGCTCCTTGTATTATAGATGGGCAAATGAAGGCAGAGAACAAGAGACCGGACCAGAGACCAGCCCAGTGCTGTTATAACCACACTATGCGCAGTTAGGTACTTGTCCTCATTTTGAAGGGGGCTCTCAGAACATCTACTTCCTCCTTTGGGATTTCACTTCTGTCATCTCTTTTATGACTCCTCTCTTGTGAACTCAGAGATGCTCAGTGGTCTCCACCTATAAATTACCACTTTGGAGGGAACCTGGGTCCTGACTGGCTTTGGATTCCTTGATTACCCAGATCCTTGCTAGACAGTCATATCTGTTCCTTCCTCAGGCCAAGATAGATAGTCCAGGACTGGTTTTTCAGTAGGGCTGGTGCCTCCCCAAGAATGCTTGTTAGAAGTGGGTCTTGCCTCAGAGTGGGGCTCAAATTCTCACAGACAGAAAAGCTGAGTATAGCAGGAATCCAGGCCATTGTACTTTTATGTTATTTTGTGAGAAAATTGAGCTTATTTTGACTGAAAATTGTTTTCAGTGAAGTACACTTAAATTTACTGAAATTTGCTTTATTTTTTTCTTAAATAGTTTATTGTCAAGTTGGTTTCCATATAACACCCAGTGCTCATCCCCNAAATTTGCTTTAAAGACAACTTTTGTTAGACCAGTTAAATTCTCTACAGCGCCTCTTTCCCTTTTTGGCGAGATATCAGAGGGTGGGAATAAAACAGTCTCCCTAGTAATTTTCCCTGAATCTTTTGGATGGTCTCAATTCAATATGAGGAATTCTGTCTTCAGACCAAATACTGATGTTAGAATTGGAATGCAGAAATGTATACCCGTTTTCTGATAGACATACCGAAGTTTGCTAATCAGAGGAACCATTTGTGCAGGATCTTTCAAAGCCAGCTTCAAAGACAGCATGCTTTGGAAGACGGTTGACAATTGAAATGTCAAGTAGTCTCTGTCTTGAGCTAAGTGGAGTGAACAGAAGAAAAGAACATGCCCAGCAGATATCAGACATTCTGACTGTGAAGTCAGGCTTTGATGGCCCTAGAAGTCAGGTGGCCAGAACAGACCCAGACCTCCTCAAAGCAGAGGTTCCCTTATTTTATTTTACTTTATTTTATCTTATTTTATTTTGGGTTAGAGCATGTGGTTTTAGATGCCTTTAAATAATTTCCCTGGTCTTGGAAGGTGTATTCTTTTGTAAATTAGTAGGCCTTGCATCTAGTTGGCATTTGCTAAAAGAGAGAAAGGGGAGAAGGGAAGAGAGGGAAGGAAAGATGAAATGCTTCTCAGTGCTTAGGCAGGTTTCTGCCCAGAGGTTGATACATTCATAGAAATTTCCATATATTCTCATTTTGAGGTCATACTAGGACTTGTCCCCAGAGTGAGCATCATCTGAACAGTTCATAGAAGTGGTTGGAATAGACAGAGAAAAACTGAAGAGAGATTATAATTTGAAGTTTGTCAAGAATCACGTATCTTCCTTGCAGAGTTACATAAAGGGGGGCAAAAGGCAAAAAGGCTACGGTTACAGTGGATGCCCTGGCATGATGGAGGCTCTCTGGATTGTCTTTCCTGAACTTGTCCACCCCTGCCCATAGCCTCCTTGGTCAAGGATGCTGAAGAATGGTTTTTAGTCTTCAACCATTCATGTTGGCCATTGCCAAGGGCAGCTTGGAGAACCCAGACTCTGTTCACTGAGGGCCAGTCTCTACCTGCTGCACTGATTCAGTCTGTGGCCCATACTCTCATCTCCAGCATTGGAAATGCTTTTCTGTTTCTTAGAGCCCTCGTTAGCCCTCCCTAAGGAGGAAAGTATATGGGTCACAAAACCAGGAAGGGTCTAAAGCAGTAGACTTCTTACATTTTCTCCTCTTCCCTCTGCTTTGTCACTCTCTCAGCCCTCGAACTCTTCCCTGAATGTAATTCCCTGGCCCTAGACACCCACCCCCTTGTTCTGATCAGAGAGCAGATGTGGGCCGACTGTTGTGGTGTTTTGTGGTCATGCCTTCAAAGCCCATAAGGGTGAGGTGAAGGAGGGATGGTAGTGCTTGCTCACTGCTGATGACTGTTGTCTGGTCCTTTAAGATCATCCACAGGACCTGGGGACTCCCCTTTCCTTCTCTCTCCATGACTGTCCTCTTGGCTACTTTGGTGGCTTCCCGGTCCTGATGCAGGTTAGGAAGATCAGGCAGCTTCACTGTACCTGAAGTGTACCTAAAATTCATCCCTTCCTTTCATATCCATCCATCCAGTTATCAAATCCTAGGATTCCACCCCTGTAATTTCCTGCACGTCCATCCCCATCTACTCACTTCTGTCATCACCTGAATGACTGCAGATAAGCTTCTCTTCCCAAAGCTCTGCTCTGGAAATGTCTGCCCTGGTTGTAGCTTCCACAGTGCCAGCTTGCACTGCTTGCTGCCCAGGCCCCTTATGATTTAGTTGTTTGCATCTCAGGCTCTTCTATTAAATGTTCATTAAACGTTCTACGATTCATCCAGAGCAACCTTGTCAGAACAGAGAGCGAAAAGGCAAATATCTATCTTCTTTCTTGTCATTTCTCTCAGATGAATGAATTAAATATTTTTATTGCCTTGAAGATTAATTATCTTCTGTCCCTGGGCCAACTTTAATATTCTAGCTGTATCTTCTTGTGACAGGGACCTGGCAATTGGAATTTCTGCCCTCACTCTAAATTTGTGCTTTTGCCAGATTTCTCAATATCTCCACACCATGCTGGCCTCCGCAGTGAGTCGCTGTCCAGGGGTTTGAGAGGTCAGAGTCTGACCTGCAGGATTTAGCTTAAGTACTAGATCGGAGATCTTAGAACCACAAGACCTCCTGCAATCTTCTGGTTCTTTCTGGCACATGAGATACCATTATTACACTTAAGAAATAAAACACCCAAGACCCAGAGTGTTTAAGTGACTAGCCCAAGGTCACCCAGCTCATAAATTTTGGACCCTAACGCCAGACTAGATTTTAGGCTGTAAATGCACTTTATCGTGTCCATATAAACCTTCATTTGGAGAAGGTACCAACTCTCTGAATTTCTCTTTGCAGGTTAGACAACTTGAGACCTGTGTTTTCAGTACTATGCCTTGTCAGTGTAGGGAAAGGCAGCCTAGAAGAAGTGACCTCCTCCCAAGCAGGTGATGTCTGATGGGTAGGCGGACCTCCGTGTTTCTTGCTCCTCAGAGAACTCCTGGAGTCAGTGTGTGGGACACTGGTCCTACATGATTCTTGTTCAGTGAATCCTTGTAGGTCCTCATGTACAAGAGGAGGTTTTTGTTTGTTTCTAAAGTGTTTTCTCAGTCCCTCAGGACCACCACGCACTAACTCCTTATCTCTGCTTGTGTTCCACCTCAAGCTAAAAAATATTAACTTGTGTTCTTCCTGCACGTACTGCTCCCCCCGTGTTCTCCGCCTCCCAGCTGTCCCTCAGTCTTCCAGGTGTTCTTCTGTCCTCCTGATTACCTAGGCTTGGAGCCTCTGGGACTCAGCTTGATGCGAGTCCTCCAGTCATTTAATCAGCACTCACCAACCCTGTCATTTTTTTCCTTAGGCCTGCCTTGGAAATCCAACCATTTCCATCTGCTCCCTTGTGGCTGTCACCAGCCACAGCCAAGTGTTTGTGCCCTCTTCCTCAGACCACTACAGCAGCCTCTTAGTGATCTCCCGGTCGTTCATCTATCATGCACACTGGTAGAGTCTTACGTATTGACCCACTTTTGAGTTTAAAACTCCTTTGAAAGTACCAAGCCAAAACATTCCAGTTCCTGCATGATCTGCCCTTCCATCCCCAGTATGAGTTATTCATACGAGTCACACTGGGCTACTCATGTCTCCTACATATTTGGTGATTCTCTGCTCATTTGTTCCTTCCTTCCTTCTCTCCCCCCATCAGTGAAAAAATATAACTTTTCTTTACAAACTATAAAGCATGCAAGCTTTTATTTATTGAACAAGTACACTGCCATGTGAAAGGGAAAAAAGGGGCTTTAGATTTGGCGACCACCTATAGTGTGCCAATAGTTTACATATGTTATCTTACTTAATCTTTCGATTTTCCTGTGAGTTAGGTTGAGTTATGTTCATATTACAGATGTGGAAATGGAGGCCCTGAGGAGAAAGCATGTGCTCTTCTGCTAAGCTGTGGACTTGGTGCTAGAGGTGGAGTGATTGGTAGGAGCTAAAAACCTCTAGGCTGGTGGGAGGGATTGAGCAACTGTCATGGAAGAAAGTGCTCTTGTCCTAAGAACTGTAGACACAATGCTATAGAAATCCTGAGGATGATGAAATTTCTTCTAACCAGGCAATAGGGAAGACTTCATGGGGAAGGTAGATTTTCACTGAGTGTGAAGGATGGGCAGTAATTTGACCGAAAGAGCTGGGATGCCAGTACAAGAAAGGAGGGACCAGCATAGACAGGCACGGAGAGGGAAATGCCCTTGGTCTCATAGGAGATCATCAGTGAATGGTCCACTTTGGTTTTGTTTTGTTTTTGTTTTTGTTTTTGTTTTATTTTTATTTATTTCTAGGAGAGAGAGAGAGAGAGAGAGAGACAGCGTGAGCAGGGGAGGGTCAGAGAGAGAGGGAGACACAGACTCTGAAATAGGCTCCAGGCTCTGAGCCGGCAGTCAGCACAGAGCCCGACGCGGGGCTCGAACCCACGAACTGCGAGATCATGACCTAAGCGAAAGTCGGACGCTCAACCGACTAAGCCACCCAGGCGCCCCGTGAATGGTCCACTTTGGTTGGAACACAGAGATCTTTGGGGGTGGGGGTGGGGCCTGGAAGGTATAAGGTTGCAAAGGAGAGCTATAGCCTGTTCCCAGGTGGACTTAAATGTCTGGTGAGAAGGCTCGTGGTTTGCTCTACAGGCACAGGGAAGACCTTGGCAGGTTTTGAGCAGGGGAGCTGCTAGTGAAAGCTTGGATTTAGAAAGGTTACCTTGGGCACCTAATGTATTGGAGAGAATGGAAACAGCAAAGAAAGGAAATAATTAGAAGCAATTGCAATTGTCCAGTACGGATGTTCCAAGGGTCTGAAATAGCACAGTGACAATGGGGATGGAGAGGAAGGGCAACACGAGAGCACAACCAGGGGGACAGAATTATAGAAATCGGTGGTTGGTAGGACTGATGACTGAGAGGGGGATCCCCAGGTGATTCTGAGGGGGCTGTGAGGATGGTGGAAGCAGCACCTAACAGAAAGAGGAGGGCCAGGAGGGAAAACAGATTTGGGGTTGGGAGGGATGGGGGTGGTAGGTGGTACGTTCTGTTTTGTTCAGTGGGATTTTAAGGGGCAGGTGAATTGGCTGTGTCTCATCTGTGCTGAGTGGTCTTCACCATGACTGCCACCATTCCTGATCCCCTCTGTCCTTCCTCTTTATTGAGAGAACTTTTGGCTTCCAGTTGAATGAAGCTCTCAAGGGGACCTTATCTTTGAATTTCTGGTGCACCGTCCGTGCCTCTCCATATTTCCTGAGTCCAGTCTCCCCGGTGTGTGGGCCCCCCCACCCCCCACCGCCACACAACTATACATGGAAATGTGGGATGAGGATCTGGTGGTTACAACGAACATAATCACAGCAGTAGTTCATGTTTGTTTAAACATTTGTAGTTGGTAAAGCACTTAGGATAGTCAGAAGCATGTTGCATTTCCCTGCCAGACCCTCCACCCTCCTCCCCCCACCCCTGCCCCCAGGTAGGGTCACTGAACCACTGACTCAATAAGCTGAGAACGTTATTAGGGAATAAATGGTACGTTTTACTTTACTAATAAATGCAGTTGAAGATATTAGCACATACCAAATGGGAGAATTAGGATGATTTGTAGCTGCCATAAAGAGGTAGACTCTGTTAGAAATAATGGTCAAGTTTGAAAATGTATTTCAAATGGTATCAGTGCTAAGATTGATGTGCTCTGGGTATTAAGAATAAAGACTGTTAGCATTGTACTTGTCACATAGCACTCAGTAAATGTTTGATTATATTACTACTGATGGAAAATTTGAAATTGTAGAAGGGGAAAAAGCCATTGTTTAGGATGGGACCAACATTTTTATTAATATGGAAATACAGGCAATGCTTTTAAAGTACCCTGTAGAGGTCTAATGCCATTGCTAGTTGATGACTGTAAAAGTGTTTGTTTGCTCATAAGACTATCATAGCTGACACTTTTAGAGAGGATCAAACTCAGAAAATTTTGGAAGAGTTGGTTTTCTCTTCTAATTTTTTTTTCTTTAATGGAAAATAAAAGAGGTCTGGGGAAAAAAAGATTACTTCCCCACTTCAACAGTTTCCCACTTCCCTCTTGTTTCTCTGGGCCATCAGATCTCCAAATGGATAAAGGGGCAAGTGGACTAGCATAGAAGTGTCTACTTTTTCCAAGGTACTAAATATAGGTAATTGAATTCAATCCTCATGATAGTCGTGTGAGGTTATTGCTTTAATTCCAGCTATGCAGATGAGGAAATTGAGGCTGACACAATCTTAGTAATTTGGCCAAGTTCACAGAACGAACAGGCAATAGGACCCAAAGTGAAGCCTGCTTTCACCCAGGCCTTTGCAGCAGCCTCCTGACAGCCTGTGATGGAGAGCCGTGCTGCTGTCCATGGTAGAGGGTGGCAGCTTCTGTTCACAGCATCCCACTAGAGCTGCTAGAACAAGTAATTCATTAAAAAATATTTGACCTCTGTTTTGCTTAAATGCAGGGCCAGATTCCTGAGTTCCTCAGTCACCATTGCTGTCTGCTACTTATTTAAAAGTGTTAAATTATTTGGAATACTCAACTCTCTCAGGATGGTCCCTCTATAAATGGGATGCATTGTTCAAAGGAACCTGACAAGAGAAATCTACATGGCATAGCTTTCTGGAAACTTCATTACTCCCCTTCAGAATGTGTATTCTAAGGTTTCAAGCTTTTTTGTTTTTGTTTTTGTTAGAACTGTTACTCACATTAGGGGCTAATGGGGACATCTGCTATGTTAGAGTGGCAGAGAAAGAAATGAATGTACAGTGATCTGTTTTGTCAGTGGGCCTCCTTAGCTTCAGTGCTGGACTGAGGGTTCAGGTGAGGCAGAAAAGTCAGACAGGGAGGAGATGGCACCAGTCAACCCACTCACCCCACCCTCAGCTTTTTTTCCACGATGAATTAGATTTGTCTATCTGCTTTCTACCACTATAAATCAGATTTGTTTTTCCTAGAGTCATATTAATGGAATCATGTAGTATGTATTCTTTTGTGTCTGGTTTCTTTCATTGAACAGTGTTTCTGAGATTCATCCATGTTATATATACCAGTAGATTGTTCCCTTTTTTATTGAATAGTATTCCATTATATGATGTACTGCAGTTTGTTTATCCATTTACCCATTGTATTAGTTTTCTCTTGATACATAACAAATTACCACAAATTTAGTGGTTTAAAATAGCATCTCTTTATTAGTTCATAGTTCTATAGGTTGGAAGTCTGCGTGGGCTAACTAGGTTTTCTGCTTAGGATTTCACAAAGCCAAAATCGACTTGTCAGCTGGGCTGGATTCTTTTGCGGAGACTCTAAGAAGAATCTTCTTCTAAACTCATTCTGCTTGTTGGCAGATTTCAGTTCCTGTGGTTATAGGACTAAGTGCCAGTTCCCTTGCCGGTGTTGGCCAGAGGTTGCTCTTAGCAATTAGTTGCTGCTCCCCAGTCCTTGCATACAGCCCCTCTATCTTCGAAGCCAGCTACAGTGCCTCCAGTTGTTTTTGTGCTCCAAATCTTGCTGGATTCTTCTGCCATCAGCTGGAAAAAACTCTGTTTCTTAAGGGTCTGTGTGATTAAATTTGGCCCACCTGGAGACAGCCCTTCCATTTTTTGGTAGACTTTCATTTTTAGAATGGCTTTTCTGCTATTAAGCTGTTCTTTGAAACGTTAAGTATTTGTATCCATTGATCCTCATTTTGCAGTCTCATTCTGCAGCCTGATTCCCCTTCTCCCTGTGCTGTGGCCCTTGTACTGTCCAAGTTTGCTCTTCTCCAGGTTGAAAACACTCACTTTTCCTCTTTGTTTCTTACATGACATGTTGCAGCAAAACAGCAAGTGTGCTCCCTTGGAATCACACATGTGATTGGATTGAAATTCAACTATGCCACCAACTAACTATGATGTTGGACCCATTAATTTCTCTGAACCTTGATTTCCTCATCTATGTGCATACTTTATAGAATTAATTCACAGATTACATGAGCTAATGCATGCAAAGCTCTTAAGCACCTTCCCTGTCACATTATAGACACCCAGTATATGTTAGCCAATATTATTACTTCTATATTGTTACCCTTTCCCCATTTTGTTCTCTTTTCTTCTGGATGTGATATATTTTGTCAGTGACTCTGCCTGAATCATACAAGTACCTTTAAGAGGTTTATAGTCCTTTACTCAATAATTCCACTTTAGAAAATTTATGCCAAAGAAATAATCAGAGATGCAGGCAAAGATTTTTGTTTCAGAATGTTCATCACAACACAATTTATAATGGCAAAGTATTGAAAGCAATCTAAGTATCCAACAGTAGGAAAATAATGAAATTAGGATACATTTCTATAATGATATAAAGGCATAAGTCATAATTTCAATGTAAGTAATGACATAGGAAACATTATGTTAAGTACAAAGGTCATGATATAAAACCAAATATATAGCCCGACCCCAACTATGTTTCCAAAATTATATATATTTTATTCACACACAGATATTGGTAGGGAAAAGATTGGAAGGAAATACACTACATGTTTCTAGTAGGTGGTGGGATTTTTATAACCTGAAAAAATATGAAAAAACTTTATTTAAAAACTATTTTGTGTGTGTTGCCCAGCACGAACCTCATAATCCATAACTTCATCTTGGACCAGAAAAGGTGCAGAGTCACATCATAGATCAAGAAGTTACCTCTGATGGTCACTTAGCTGGGAGCCGGAGTGAAGGCAGTGGGAGTCTAGCCAGCTGCCCCTGGGGACAGGCCGGCAGTGCTCATTAGACTGCTGACTTGTGGGGCTGCACTGGGAAGTCTGGCAGGTTGGGTCACATGGCACCAGTTGCCGCAGATACAATCGTCATTGTTAGTACTGTGCTCATTGTTACACTGCACATACTTGTTATGATAAGCTTTGATCGCTCTGTCACATCTTATCTGCATTCTTGACTTTTTAATCCCAGAGAGAATACAGCTTTAGGATATGGACCTCTAGATTTTGTTTTGCTTTATTCTAATCAGAAAAGCAAAAGTGATCCACTATGTGAGGAGCTCCGCCTGGCCTCTTGGTCAGGGCCCATGTTCAGGTGCTCCAGCCCCATGCCTGGCAATGGACCGGCCAAGCTCTGCTGTGTCGCTACAGCAAAGACGAAGATTCCTGGGCCTTCGTACACATGGCTCAGGGTCAGTCTGTCGGCTTGCTTTTTACTGTTACTATTATTGGGGATAGAATCAAGATAGGAAGGGCTGTGCCATCTCCCTCCACACCCTAAGGGTTCACTTTCATATTGTTTCCACCCTGCGGTATCACTCACGAGCTTCTCCTCAGGCCTTGTGGGAATCTGTCTTGTCTTGGGAGTCCTTCTGTTTATCCACTAACTCAAATTCTAAACATCTGAAGGATAATCTAGTTCCGGAGTTCAATGGTTACTTACAGGACTTCAAGCCTTTAGGAGACTCTGATAAGGAGCTGGGAAATTTCAAGGATAAATCCAGTGTCATTCATCTAGAATGTTCTGAGTACCTTCTCTGTGCTGGACTGTGAGCCAAGAGCTGTGAGAGAGAGGTACGCAGGTGAGTGACTTCAACAAACATGTGGTTAGGATCTACTGTGTGCTCACTGTGTGAACCAATGAGGAAAGAGATCAATGAGACACAGTCCTTGTGCTTAAGAAAGTTAAATCTGTATAATCTGGGAAGAGACACACATGTGAACCACTTAATAATAGGAGGAATACGTGCTGTTTCTATAGCAGAGCTATAATTGCTCCCTTCTGACATGGCCTAGCTCCTTACTAGCTATATGTTTTTAGTCAAAGTATTTAACTAGTCTGGACCTCAGTTAAAATATCAATAGAGGTATAATGAGGTAATTCACATAAAGTGCCTAGAATGGGATTTAGTGGTCCGTCAATGTTAGCAAATCCTCTTGTTCTCCTTTTCTCCTTCCTCCCTCCTTCCCAAGGGTGAATGGTCAAAGTTCCCTGCCCCGAGGGGGCAGCATGAGCCAGGCATGGCGAGATAGTGGGATGCTGTGCATGGGGTCTGATGAGGCTGGCTTACAAGTATTTGTGGATGGTTCTACTGGGGAAAGAGGCTGGAGAACCACACTGGGTCCAAACCATGGGGGATCTTCAGTACCGGACAAAGGAATTTAGGCCTGGGTAATTGGGAGCAAAATAGTCCATGTGTACTTTAGGAAGAGCACTTTGGCAGAGCAGGGAGAGATGGGCAAGGATAGAAGCACCAAGAAAACTGCCGCAGCATTCCAAGCAAGAGCTAAGGCCAGAGCTAAGACCCAGACCATTTCTCTGACTCCTTCAGTGTGACAGAAGCTGAGGAAGAGATTTAATTCTCTTTTTGTGTGCCTGTGGGTTTCTTGCTGAAGGATCATTGGTTTGAGTGACAGTTTATCCTATATGTGCGTTTGTGTCCTCTGTCTCTTTCTTCCGTGAAGATTTAACATTAAGGGAATACTATTATCTAATGCACAGAGCATCTTCATAGTTCTCCAGTTGTCCCAGTGATGTCTTTGCTGGCAGTTTTTTTACTTTAATCCAGGATCCGACCCAGGATCATGTACTGGCATTTAGTTGCCCTATCTTTTTGCTTCCTTTAATCTGAGATAGCTTGTCTTTATCTTTTATGACATTGATATTTTTTTTAAGAGTATAGGACAGTTGTTTTGTATAATGGCCCTCAGTTTGTTTTCTTCTGACTTTTCCTCATGGTTGGATTTCACATAGGCGCTTTGGGCAGGAATGCTAAATATGTGATGTGTCTTTAATGCATTGCACAAAGAGGCACCTGATGTCAGTTTATCCCATTGTTAGTGATGCTGGCTTAGAAGGCTTGTCTACAGTGGTGTCTGCCTCATTTCTCTGCTACAAAGTTACCACTTCTCCCTTGTAATTAAGAAGTAGTCTGTGAAGGGGTACTCTGAAACTGTGTAAATATTCCATTCCTCCTCAGACTTTTCCCAGTAATTTTAACATCCATTCATGATTCTTGCCTGAATTAACTATTACTATTGCAAAATTATTTTCTTTCTCAATTATTCCTTTTGCATGTAGTACTTTTGACATTGTACTCAAAGGAAGAGCTTTCCCTGTTCCATATTTATTTATTATTCAGGAAGTACTTATGAATTTTTATTGTATTCAATGAGTTACAGTCTACTACTGTCATTACTCATTCTGATATTCAAATTCTCCCTGATTTAGCCAGTGGAAAACCCTTCAGGAAAACCTGGCTCCTCATATCCTTTTGACATTTCCCTGCCATTTTTTCATCACTTCCTTACTTCCTGGCACAAATAGATGTTCCAGCCTCAAATTGTTCTTTCCCTGTCCCAATCCTGGAATCAGCCCTTTCACCGGGAGCTCTGATTCTTCTTAGTCAAATAGTATTTAAAGCCAAGATTGGTGCACCAAGTGAACTCACTGCTGCTGAGATTCCATTGCTTCTAGGAAATTTCATATTGGTTGAACTCTGTGTGTGTGTGTGTGTGTGTGTGTGTGTGTGTATAAAACTGTGAGTTCATACTGATACCTTTCATTTGAATCTGATGTCCATAGGGTTTCTCTTTGCTGTGCCTTATTCCATATTTGTGTTTCCTTCATCTACAGTGACAACTCTGGTCCCAGCGACATGAACATATTTTCCCAGTTGCACGGTCCTATAATACATACAAATGCCTTCAGAATTGATACACGTGTACTACTATGGAGAAAAAAAAAAAGAATCCACTAAGTAAAGTTAAAGATTTTTTTACAGCTCTTTTTGTTTTTAAATGGAAGTTATTTAGTCAAAGAACTTTGTTTAAAAGTTACTAGGATTGGTTACTTTTTTTCCTCTTGAGAACAGTTATGTTATTCATTTGAAATAAATTTAGACTAGAGCCATACACTATTTACTCTTCTCTGTCTGGTTGCTTTTGTTCACCATTATTCTTGAAGATTTATCCATGTTGTGAATAGTAGTTTTTCCCTGTTGTTACAAAATATTGTGAATATACCACACTTTATCCATTCTTTGATGATGAATATTTGGCTAATTTTATGTTTTTTATTTATTATGAATAAAATTGCTATGAATATTCTTATATGTGCCTTTGGATGGAAGGGAGTAATCATTTGGGGTACGTAGGTGCCCTGGCATCCGTATCTATGCATCTATCTTTATCTATATCTGTATGCCTAGCTTCTTGGGGACATTGTTTTCCCCATTCTAAGGGAGTCCCTTTCTCTAAGCTACCATGTTGGTACCGGGTGTTCATGCTTCCTGTGGTCACATGTAACAAAGTTACCACTTGGTAGATAATGCCAAATCATTTTTTCAAAGCAGTTGTTGAATTTATGTTCCTACAAGCAATGTAAGCCATTTCCAGTTATTAAACATCCTCACCAGCACTTGGTATTGGCAATCCTTTTAAATTCCAGCCTGTCCTGGCTACTAGAGCAAGGGTTGAATTGTTTTTGAGGAATGTACTATAGGACGTTTGGCCTGAATCTATTAATGACCCGTATTTGAGGTTGTTCAGCTCACATGGTTTCATGCTGTTCTCAAAGGTTTAAGTAACTTAATAGTGTGTCTTTTCTGAAAGCTGGATGCATTGTTGTGTTAGGTGCTTTTAGTTTGTAAGGATCAGAGGTACTCCTAGGTTACTTTAATATTGTAAGAATGGATGTAAGTGGGGAAAATAGGTAAAGCAAATATCTCATAATAGAACAACTAGAAGGTCATTTAGAACATAACTCAGCTCAGAAACCTAGACCTTCGTGTGCCATTAACAGTAAGATCGAGAAATCCATCCAGTGACTTTTAGCTGCTCTCCTCTACTTTGATTGTTCCTCCTGTTCTGACTCTCTTGCCTGTAATTGCTCATTATATTAACGTTTCTTGTGCCTATTTCTTCCAGGTACTGCTCCAGCTACCAACCAGAGGACTCACTCCCTACAACCCCTTTCAGGCAGAATCTTCTAATTAGGCCACTTCATAGGCTATGGCCAACCTATGCATTAACCTACTTTGAGACAGGTGTCCATCTATAGTCCATCCACACCAGTTAGGTGTGGTCACAGGAAGCAGGAGCACCGTGTATTAACATGGCAACTTAGAGAAGGGAATTCCCTTAGAATGGGGAAAACCAGCATTTTAGTGTCTGCTAGTTTAATTGTGTATATTATATTCTAATTATTGTGTATATTGTATTCTAATTCAGTAGACATTTCATAAGCCCTCTCCTTTTCTGCCAGTAGAATAACTCTGTTGAAAAAGGAAATGGTGCGTGGGTGGCTTAGTCGGTTAAGCGTCCGACTTTCACTTAGGTCATGATCTCGTGGTTCGTGGGTTCAAGCCCCGCGTCGGGCTCTGTGCTGACTGCCAGCTCGGAGCCTGGAGCCTGTTTCAGTCTGTGACTCCCTCTCTCTCTGACCCTCCCCTGCTCACGCTGTCTCTCTCTCTCTCTCCTAGAAATAAATAAAAACAAATTTTTTTAAAAAAAAAGAAAAAGGAAATGAACTGTTCGTTGTGAAGCTATGCCATTTCCTAATACTTACAGTTTCCTTTTTATATGTTCCCAAGTTATATATCTGTATGTAATGTGGACACCTATCTGCAGAACAGAGTCAAGCTCCAAGAAATTTTATTCTCTAGACAGCGGGGCATAAAAGACTTCTGGGATATATAACGGTATGGACAAGGGAGAATGGTGCAAACAAAGGCACAGAAGTGGGGAAACAGATTTTCCAGAAACAGAGAAGCTACTTGTGTTGCTGGGTTAGTGGGTTTATATATAGCAAAGGAGAGAGAAAATCAGGTATGGTAGGAAGTTAGGAGGCTGAGACTATGATAACGTCCAAATTAAAAAAAAAAAAATTACATCATGACATGACAAAGAGAAGAAAGCTTGAAGTCATAAAAGAGTCTTGAAAAAGTCCAGGCTGTAGTGAAAAGGACTGAAGAAGGCGGAGCAGCTGGAGATCAAGACGCAGATGTGAGAGACTGTGAGAAGGCAGAGCTAACAGGCTGAAGACAGTAGGGGATAAAGAGAGAGTTGCCGCCTGAGAGTCTGAGCCTTAGTGATGGGGGTTGTCTGGCACCAGTGTCAGAAGAGAGGCAGTATGTATCGTGGTGAAGCTCACAGGCTTTGAATCAAGGCTGACTTGGGTGTACAGCCCCTCTGACTCGGGACCAGTGATTTAACTCCGCTGAGTAAGTTTGCTGACCTGTTGAGTAGGGACACAGATTCCCACTTCCCAGAGTAGCTATGAGGCTGTGAGGCTGTGCAGGTAGAGTGAAACTCTATGATGCCCCAAGCTTGGCATCCAGACACTTAACAAACGTTAGCTCCTTTCCTGCCCAACCCAACCTCTGTTTGAGGAAGTAGTAGAACCTACTTTAAGCCCCTTCTTATGTGTAAAATGTACTTTGAAAAAAAGGAATTGGCCTCAGAGGGAAAATGGGTTCTTTGGGAACCCAATCAATGGGGCTTTGAGTTGGGGGACAGATGGAGCCTTTTATTTTTTGGTCTCTTTTGACATCTGGACTTCAGCAAAAAACGAAGAAGTCCTCGCAAAGGAGTCAGAAGTATCTTTGCAAGACTAGGTACTTCCAAAAGTAAGCAACTGCGCTGCCTCACTGCTGCCACGATGACCTCCACTTGGGGCTCTTTCTGAGCCTAGGGGTAAAAATCCATTGGCTGACAGGACGTCAGTTTGCCTGTAAAAACATGCCCAGCCTCCCAGCCTTTTTTAACAGGTTTGGAAATTCCGGTTGTCTTCTCAGATTTCTACGCACATGGCAACTGGGTTTGGGCCGAGTTGTAGCAGAGGCTGCACTGAAGTGCCCATTCCCTTCCCTGTTAACCCCCGCCATGGGGAGGCTGCCTTTCTGGAGCTGCTCCCAACACGCTTCTCCTCTGGGCCTCGTGCCTGCCAAAGACTCTCCCCAAGGCACAGAGCCCAGGCTTCGAATCCCTCCTCCGAGTCCCTGGCAATGGCCCGCCTCCGCGCAGCGCCTCGTTGCTATAGCATCCGCGGGGCGCCCGGGCCCATTGGCACTGGGCAGGAACCAATCAGAAGGCCCCACAGGCCGCTGTGCTCCTGGATGGTCCCTGGGCTGCTACCAGCTGCTCCTAGGAAGATGAGGGTGGCTCCTGGCCAGTGGGGCAGAATGGCCTAGATCCCGCTTACACTCCTTGAGATCTCAGTGCTACTTCTCAGGAGCCCCGGTCACACTCCTTCTCCCTGCCCCGGATATCCCCCTGTTCAGAGGTGAACAGTCTGGTGGAGTTAGCCACAAGGCGATGGCTTCCACAGGGAGGGCAGGGTCCAAGCTTCCTTGCTACTTCACAGCCGTTCCTCCAAGAGAAAACTCTGGAGCCGCTTCTTGTTTGGGTCCTAGCCCCAGGAGGATGTTGTTTGGGCCTCGAAAGTCTAGGGCTGTCCCAGCTTAAGTTCCCTTGCTAACTGGCACGTGATTACCAGATATAAGGAACTGGAACTGGGTGGGCGGCTTATTTACATCCTGTTTGCCAACAAACTGGTCAGGAGGACAGAAAAGTAGAATCTGAAAGACTATAGAATCCTGCACCTCTCCAAGCAGTAAAATACTGGGCAAGTTACTGTACTCTCAACCCTAGTATCTGAACCCTACATCCCATTTTACATCCTTGTAAATGTAAAGGATGTAAACAAAAGAACCTATCTGCTAGGTTCGGTAGGAGTTTAAATGAGATAATACAGGCAAAGCTGTTAGATACCTGGCCATAAGCACTCAGTAAGGGACAGTCACCTGTGTTTAGAAATGGCACAACAGTCCTGACCAGAGATAGAGTACTTCCATGTAGCGTTTGGCAGCTATTTTCATGTTAATCTAATTTTTGCTTATGCATTTAGTTATCCATTCATTTTAACTCATTAATGCATTCAGCATATATTCTCTGGGCATCTACTCTCCATATCATTCCAATTTTAGTATATGTGCTGCTGAAGCAAGCACATATTCTCTGGGCATCTACTACCAGTTAGTTCATCCCCATCCAACGGTACTTAGTGGGATCCAGCCCCCAGGGGAGTAGAGACTTTCTCCACAAGAACTGATGGAGTCAAGCCTCACAGGAGGCTCTCTGGAAGATCTTGGCACAGTGGGGAGGTAGTTGGGAGTTTGGAAAATGTTTTCTGCACTTCTTCCTCCTGTGGCTGAGGTGTCTGAACAGAGCAGACCCCTTTCACGTTTGAGCTGCACTGAGTCATGACAGGTTTCCACAGCCACCTTTGTTCCCCTCACCGGTGGCGAGGTGTGCCCCCTTTGCCTGAAGTCACCAGTCAGCAACTTGGAACCTGCTTTCTCTATAGCGGGACTCTGTGTCCCGGGGCTGATGTCTTTTGCGGGTCTATTGTATTTTGCTGTGCTGGAGTTCCTGAAACAATTCTACGGGTGTTCATGCTCCTGTCACCTGTATGCTGTGTCCTTGTAGCGCTGTTCCCTTCCTGCCTCACCGTGCATCTCAGAGCTTGTCCCCAGTTGGACCGGGGTTCCACACCGCTACTCACTTGTCTTGGGATCATCTAACTTCTCTGGGCCCCTCATCTTTTTACCCCTTCCCCCTCCAACTTCACGCCCTGTATACTTGGGCTTGTGACAGTGACATTACTGGGGAGGCACTCTGCTGGATGTCTGAGCAACAGAGGTGCTTAACACATGCACACGTCACAAATAGACATCTTATATGTATAAGTCCGTGATGCATGGTGCTGTGGGGTAGGTGGGGTGGAGCAGCCTTGAGAGTCAGGGAAGTCTTTACCAGGAGGTGATGTTTGGGCAATCTTAAAGGATTGAGCTAGGTAGACAGTGGGAGAAAGGGAATTCAGGTCGAGGAAAATAACATTCATAAAAGCCTGAAATTGCCTCATATTCTTAGAAAAAATGTAATGTAGTGTGAATGGAAAAAAAGGGAGATATGTTATTTGGAGTTGAGGGTTCATGAGTAGCAGAGAGAAGTGAGCTAAATAGGGGCCTACTCATGCGAGCTTGTAAGCCAATGGTGGGAGCTTGTGAAGGGCTTTATATAGAGGCATGACATTCAGATTCATATGTAAGGAAGGCGAGACAAATGGCTGTGAGGTGATGGATTGTCTCATTTGTTCTCCAGCAATTCTGTGAGGCACACGGGTTGACACTATTATCTACTTGTTACACCTGAGAATGCTGAGACCTGAGCAGTTAAATATCTTGCCAAAGGTCTCAGAGCCAAAAAGCAGAGGACCTAGGACTCACCTGGCTTCCTGTCTCTGAATCTCTTCCTCCTGGGCATGCTGCCATTGTTAACAGAGTCTTCTAGAAAGCTGCTTGCAGCTGGGTGGTTGGGTATCTGCTGACAGGAGCAATATGAAGCAAATGGTCATTGATACAATCTTGTTGAAGGAGTGTAGCACTGGGATTTTGTGGCCTGTGGTGTTCAGTCTCCTCACCTCTGTGCCGTTGCACAGACAGCAAGAAGCAGTGGGGAGCTTTGAGTCTCAAGCTCTACGTTGCCTTGACAAAATCCATTCATCAGCATCTTGCTCATTAATTCAGAGCAGCATCTGCTGCCTGGTACTGGCATTTGTCAGTGGCTTGTTTCTGGAAGCCCCTGGTCCTCCAGGTTGGTCAGCCCCACAGTCCACAGCCCTGGGGTGAGCCCTGGCAGTCAGAGGCAGGCCCTTTTTCTGTCTGCATTTTGTAAAATGAAATACCTTTATTTAAAAAAAAAAAAAAGTGGCATCTAGCAGTACAGAGCCTAAGCTTGGAGATCAGGCAGACCTGGGTTTTAGTTCTGCTGCTGCCACACAGCTAGCTCTGAAAGTTGTTTAATGTGTATGGGCCTCAGTGTTCTTATCTCTGAAATGAGCACAGCCAAGCCTCCCTGAAAAGACTGTTGTGATGATTAAGACGAGATCACATTGACAGACTGCCTTGGCATGGTGCTTGGCTTCTGCGTATCCTTGATATATGGGGACTTTGATCCCTGGTCCTGTTGCTCCCCCTGCACCCGCGCCCCCCCCCCACCTCTACCATCTCAGTTAAAGACTATTTGAGAAACAGAGAAGAGGAGAAACTGTCTTATAATCCCACCATCATGACGCACTACCGTTACTATTTATTATTTCCTTCAAATGTTTTTTCCTGCAGCTTCAGAGGATATCAGATTTTATAGCCATACTTATTATTTTTACCTCTGTAGTAGGAAATGTATTATGTTTATTTTCCATAGTTCCAGTAAATTTTTTTCTGATCATAAGATTACTATATAAAATTCGAAGAACATGGAAAAAGTAAAAGGAACCATACCATGCATACCTCATTCCTAGCCCTGAGGCTGTCACTATTAACTTTTGATGTATTTTCTTCAGTCTTTCATTTATATTTTATTGTAGAGTTGAGATCATATTACGTATACAATTTTTATGTAATTTTTCAGTTCATAGGATATCATGAGCATTTTTCTTTGCTGTAAGCACTGTTTTTCAAGGCTGCACAATAGTCCATCAGATGGCTCTGCCAAAATTTACATAAGTAGTCCCCTATTGTTAGACACCTAAGGTTTTCCCAATTCTTCAATCTAAGTGGCTTCCTATGACAGAACCTAGGGACCCAGCCTCAGTGTCACCAGAAAGCATATAATGAACTTGTGCTGTGTGTATGGCCCTGGGCGAGACATGGTTGTAAGCCCTCAGATAAATCAGACACTGAGCCTGCCTCAAGGGAGCTCAGAGACTAGACACCTGGAAATACTTATTGGGACAAAATACGCAGTGGTTCTTGGTCAGACACTGTGAGGGAGTCCACCTGAGCGGGTATCTCTGTTTCCCGTGGAAGCTGGGATCTGGAACACACAGCTTTTACAAAGACAGAAGTCTCAGAAACTTTGCTGACCTTTCTCACCTACCAGTGTGTTATTAGGCCTCCACCGCCCAAATGTCTTTTGAGCCTGTTACCTTGACTGGCAGGGGCCCGTGCTAATGACCTTTGAATATCACTTCCAAGCAGTTTTCACTGGGGAGGGATGAGAAGCCACAGCATCAAGAAAGGAACTTGCGTGAAGCTCCGAAGAATCAGAGACACTCTAGTCCTTGTTTCAATGCACACTTGCTCTGGCACCCGCAGCAAATTATTTCCTCTTCCCAAGCATCTGTTTTCTCCTTGCAGCATAGAAGGATTGGATTAGATGATCTCCAGGGCCCTTCCAGCATTGACATTCCATGGAGACCTGAAGCCTTCCTCTTGCTAAGAGCTGAAGTGAGCATCCTGATAAAGGTCACAGGATGCTTCTCCAGAGGCCAGAGTTTCTTTTAATTAGTACCTGGGGAACCACTTATGTTTTTATATTCCCACTTACTTCCTTCTGGTAGCTGTTGGGACGTGTGGAGACTGAAAGGCAAGAAGTGCCGTGCGCTCGGTGAAAACACTAGATTCTGAACCCCAAATAATTCTTTGTTCTTTTATGTATTAGGTATTTTTTCTTTTATGTGCTTGGTTTTTTCATTCATTAACTGAGTCCCAGACCTTGTACAGTTAACTGAGACTCAGCCTTGTTCTCAAAATGCATACAGTCTAGCGAGGAGACAAAAAATGTAAAAGGCCACAGGAGAATTGCTACAGTGGGGTACACACAAATTGCATAAGGAAAGGAGTGTTGAGTCAGCCTAGAAGCAAAGGAGTCTCAGTGGGCACATTGAGACTTTAAAGGATGAGTGGAAGTTTTCTAGGTAGGCAATCGAGGAGAGGACGTCCAGACAGAGGAACCACACATGCAAAGGCCAGGAAGTATGAGAGTACGTGTTGTGTTCTTTGTGGGGCTAGAGGGTGAAAGGGACAAATAGCAGATGAGAAGTCCAACATTTTTCCTTGAACAAAGAATTTTCTTTCTCTAATGTAACTTTTTTTTTTTCTTTTTACAGGTCTCTTGTGGCTCAGAGCATAATCTGGCAGTGATTGGTAAGTAATTGGTATCCTGCTAACTGTGATCTGAAAGTCCTGTGGCGGAGTTAGAGAAGACTTTCAGTTAACCCAGGGCTATGATGTGCATGTGTGCATATGTTGGGGCGAATGCTGGGAAATGGAAGTCTTCGGATAACCAAGGCTTTACTAGAAGCCCCTTTTCTTTTTTTTTTTTAATGTTTATTTCTTTTGAGAGAGAGCAAAAGAGTGAGAGAGAGAGAGAATAAGTGGGAGAGGGGCAGAGAGAGGGAGGGAGAGGGAGAATCCCAAGCAGGCTCTGTGCTGTCAGCGCAGACCCCAACATGGGGCTAGAAGCCCCTTCCCTAAAAATTTCTATCCATATCATTGAGCGTCTTTTTTTTTTTTAAATATTTTTGTTTATTTCTAGGAGAGAGAGAGAGAGAGAGACAGCGTGAGCAGGGAAGGGTCAGAGAGAGAGGGAGATACAGACTCTGAAACAGGCTCCAGGCTCTGAGCTGGCAGTCAGCACAGAGCCCGATGCGGGGCTCGAACCCACGAACCACGATATCATGACCTAAGCGAAAGTCGGATGCTTAACCGACTAAGCCACCCAGGTGCCGCTCATTGAGCGTCTTTTTAAGGTACCTGAGCTGGATCCCCTGCCCCAGGAAGTGGCATTTGAGGATATTAAAGATTTTATAGACTACAGGGACATCATGCGTAGAAAGCCAGACATGAAGGGAGAAGATTGGGCTGCTCTTGTTTCTTTGAATAAATTCCTCACTCCAAGTTCTTTCTACTTTCTTTGGAGATAGAGGGCTCTGCTCACTGCCCTAACTGCCTTGTATTTCATGGCACTCAGGAACTCCCAGATGAAGCCAAGTTTCTGATTAATTGAAGTTTCCTCTTAATTGACTCTGGATAACCAGGGTTGACTATTTTTATAATTAGGCCTATGAGATGGCATGGAGGAGGGCACTTGTGGGAATGAGCACTGGGTGTTATATGGAAACCAACTTGACAATAAACTATTTGTAAATAAAAATAAATAAATAAATAAAATTTAAAAAAATAATTAGGCCTATGAGTAATTCCTTTCAGAAGGTTTCTTATTACTTCTATAGGTAGACTAGTCTTATCTCACAGTGCATTAAAGAGACACCAGTGTGGGGCCCGACTGCCTGAGTTCAATATAGGTTTCCACGTCCTAGCTGTGTGAACTTGGACAAGGTACTTGACCCTTCTGTGGGAGGACAGTAGCATGTACTTCCTAGGGTTGTTGTGAGGGTTCCAGGAGTTAATATATATAAAGCACATAGAACAGTACTTGGCTCCTAGTAAGAGTTTTAGAAGTGTTCATTGTTATTATCTGATATATTTTCTAATTGTCTTCCTCTAGGCTTTAGCTCTTCATCTATAAAATGGAAGGGTTAAGGGGCACCTAGGTGGCTCAGTTGGTTAAGCATCCAACTTCAGCTCAGGTCATGATCTTGCAGTTTGTGAGTTCGAGCCCCACATCGGGCTTTGCTGACAGCTCAGAGCCTGCAGCCTGCTTTGGATTCTGTGTCTTCCTCTTTCTCTGCCCCTCCCCTGCTCGTGCTGTGTCTCTCTCACTCTCAAAAAATAAAACAAAAACATTAAAAAAATTTTTTAACAAAAACAAAAGTGGAGGGGCAAAAACAGAAAGTCAAGATCCCCCTCCTGCTCTGATATTTTAGGATCCTATTATAAACCCCTCACTGCTGGCCTGTTGGTGATTTCTGTCTCTGGCTACTTCTCTCCCAGCCTCTGACTCAGCTTCTGAAGGGCAAGGCCCTTGCGTTTTCCTTCTGTTTTCTGCCGGTTTGCAGCACCCAGAGCAGTGCCTGGTGCCCGGCAGAGACTGGAGCGCTGTGTTCTGAATTGAGCTGAATCTGGCTCAGCCACGTGCAGGGGCAGCAGTTTGAAGCACCACTTTGTAGGCCCAAACGTGATGTGCAAGGAGGCAGAACCAAGGACAGCTGAGGAGGTAGGCTGCCAGCCAGCAGAGCGGGGTGGGCAGGGAACTGGGCTAGAGTCAGAGAAGGAGCGAGAAAATGTAATAGCAGACCTGTACGCTTCACAGCAGCGCCAGATACTCTATTCCGGAACTGCTCCAGCCTGGGTGTAATTAAGACAAGCTACTCTGAGAATCAGAGGTGGTGCCTAGGATGTTGCTGCTGCTGTTGTCACTGCACTGGGGGAGAGGCTGGCTTCCTCTGGGACCCGCACAAACAAGAAGATTGTAGGGAGTCTAAATATGAGAAAGAACACAGTGCAGATGAAGGCGGGGCCAGAGCTGGCGGGTGGCAGGCCCAGCCGACAGAGGCAGCCTAGGCAGTCTGTAGAAAGAGCACAGACTCTGAGGGCAGATGGCCTGAGTTCACACCGGCTCCATCTCTTTGTGAACTTCCATTCCACCCCCCAACTCCCCATCTATGTAATGGGGGATAATTCCCATTTTGCAGGACTGCTGTGAGGATTAATGTATGTGAGATACCTGGTATATGTAGCGAATGTGCAATAGACAGACCAGAGGGGAGGTGAAATAGAGCCTGATGGAAGGACATGATTCAGGACCTGCTCTTAGAATGGACACTCCACAAAGTATATTTGTTGTACCCGTTTTATAGAGGACAAACAGGTTGTCCAGGGACAAGCAGCAATAAATAGTAAAGCTGTCTACTTGCCTTCCAAGATTGCTCTTTCGACTCTCATATCCTATGACCTGATGCATTATGGGTGATGGTTAAGAAGAGCACAGACACTAGGATCAGATCGCTTGGACTCAAATTCTGGCTCCTACACCTATGAACCTTCTCTAAGTGGCTTAACCCCTCTGTGTCTTGATCGCCTCATTTGGAATATATTATTGACCTCGTAAGGTTATGTAGAGTGCTAACAGTGCCTGGCACAAAAGTAGAGACTCGGTAAATGCTAGCTGGTATTATTACCATAATCATTGTCATCATCATATATTAAGGCTTCAAGGAAGGAAGTAATTTGTAAGATGAGTATAAGAAGGCCTGAGGCTCAGGATGGGAACCTCAGAAGCTAGAGAGGGAAGTGTGTTCCCCACCCTTCAGGGACCATTGCAGGATCTCAGCATAGCTACAGAAGGGATTTGTAATTGGAGCCTGGGGACCCCAATCTGGGGGATCTAGAAGTCCAAACAGCCTTAGAAACAGTGCTAGCCCAGATTTGTTCCAGATCAGGATGCTGCTATCTGCTGCCCCAGACAGGGATTCAGATCCTACGTGTTCCAGCCTGAAGCAAAGCCCACAGTAGCCGCATTTCAGGTTTCTTAGGGAATCAGAATAATTCTACTCTGCTACTACTTCTGCTTCCCGATTTCTTTTTTCCCCTTCTTCTGCAGTTTGGTTTGATTCTTTCCTTTGTTTTCCAGTGAGGCTTCTCTTGACATAGTCTGTGTTTGCCCCCAGGCATCACCATGGCTAGACAGGATGGTGAGGTGGTGTGAGTTTCTGCTTCAGAAAAAGAAAGCCAGGCCTAGAGAAGCTCAGGTGACAGTCAGGAAAGAGAGAGCGGAGGCCACTGGCCAGAGCTGGCCTGGCCACTTCTAATGGGTGCCTTGCCCAGTCAGTCCACCTCAGTGAGCCTGATTCCTCATCTGTAAAATCTACCTACCCCCAAAAGTTGTTCTTCCAAACGGCATAGGTATGTCAGGTGACTGCTCAGTGCCTGCCACGTAACAGGTGCTCAGCAGGTGCTCGCTCACTTGGCAGGTTCACTAGTCCCTTTCTTCCTTCCTTCCTTCCTTCCCACCTGGGATTTCCCTCCATATCTGACAGAGCTGGCTGGCTGGCTCCCATTCCGTGGGCATAGACTGAGGTCAGCAGAGCTGACATGAGGGCATTTGACCACCACTTGCCCAGAAAGATCTCTGCCTACCAGAGGCTGGCTCCCAGACCCAGCTCTGTCTTCGGGCCCTCACCTCCATGTCTGGCTGAATTGGCTCCAGCTGTTTTGCTTCCCCTAGGAGCAGCTTATTTTGGCTTGAATGGGCAATTTGTTTGCCTTCTCTCCTGATGCGCAGTTGTTCAGCCTTCCCTTCCTGCAGAGAAAAAAGAGCTGACTACATTTCCTCTCTCCCCGCTCCATGCTCCACGCAGACCTTTGGAAAGGATTTTATTGGTGGCCTTCTCCCGGAGCATTCAGGCTTGCCAAACAGGCATTGTTAAAGGGTTAGATATTTGGCAGGAAAGTGTCATGTCTCCTCCTCCTCCTCCTCCTCCAGGCAAAGCCAGCTCTTTTACCAAACTGGAGCTATAATCTATGTAAGGATCTTTTATTCTCTTCATTTCACTGATGACTTCCAATTATTAAACCTTTGTACCTTTGTAATATGTGTGGCACCGCATCTGACCTTGGCTTGAAACCCATCAAACAGGGTCATATAAGAATTTAATAGTGAAAACTAAATCTTTTTTGACACTAGCTGTTCCTCTGAGAGGCAATACCTCCAAACCCCAGGGCCTTGCAGAGACCTTAGAGGCAAGTAAAAACCCATATGGTCCTATGCACGGTGTGATTGGCAAAGCGTAAGTGCTTTATTTAATCCTAATACCAAGCCGATGAGTTGGCACTCTTGTCAACCCCATTTTCTAGGTGAGGGAAGCAGAATGTAGGCTGAGCAGTATGTTGGGAGGAATCTGCGTGTCAGGTCTTTAACCAAGGCTTCTAACTTCAGAGCCTGTGGTCCACTGCCAGATGCTGCCGACCAGTGACAGTCCAGCCTGTTTTTAACGCCACCGGATAAGATGATGTCATCTCTTCACTTCAATATTTAGCTCCCCTTCATGTCAACAATAACTTCTTCTGTCTCCCAGACCAAATGTCTTGTTTAGGTCCAGCAGTTCTCCATATAAGAACCAGGTAGACTTGTGAAGTTGATGACATTGTTTTGGCAAACTACCCCTTTTAGGATTCTTCTTCCCCCTCTTATTGTCCCTTACCTCTTAAAAAAGTTACTTCACTTATTTAGTTTTTGAATAATTAATACATGTACATGATTCAAACGTAAAAGACATAAAAAGATTTAAAATGAAAAACTTTCCTCCTGCCCTGTCCCCCATTTGTCCAACACCCCAAAATCCTTCTACCACATGTGCAGCTAATGCCTGTTCTTAGTTTCTTCTGTATTTTTCTGGTTTCTTTTTGGATATGTAAGTAAATGCTAAGATATCTTTTTTTTTTTTACAAGAAGTTTATTGTCAAATTAGTGTCCACATAACACTCAGTGCTCATCCCCACAAGTGCCCTCCTCTGTGCCCATCCCTCCTCCCCCCCACATCCATCATAAGATATCTTTTTATCCCCCCTTTTCCATAAATGGAAGTATATTATACACACTTATTAGTGTCTTATTTTTTCTTTCAACAATTTGTCTGGGAGATCTTTACATATCAGTATAAAAGCCTTCCTACTTTGTTATTATATGTACATAATATTCCAGCATACCTATGCACCATGATTCATTCAACCCTTGCCCTATTGATGGACATGTAGATCATTTCTAGTTTTTTGTTATTCTAACAATGTAGTGAATGTTATTCTAAGTAATAATGTAGTGAATAACTTTGTGTGTATATATATATTATTTTATATGTGGGATGTTGAAGGATAAATCCCTAGAAGTGAAATTATTGTATCAAAAAGTAAGTGTATGTATTTTACAAGATAGGAACGGCTTTCATGAGAATTATACCATTTTTCACTCCCACTAGCATTATATGTTCTGCAGCCCCCCTAATAGTGTGTTAAGAAACTTTGGGGTTGGGGTGCCTGGGTAGCTCAGTCAGTTAAGCTGACTCTTGATTTCAGCTCAGGTCATGATTTCACGGTTTGTGAGTTCAGACCCAATGTTGGGGTCTGTGAGCACAAAGCCTGCTTGGGATTTTCTCTCTCCGTCTTTCTCTGTCCCTCCCCTGCTCACATTCGTGCGTGCTCTCCCTCTCTCTCTCAAAAATAAATAAACATTAAAAAAAAAAGAAATGTCAGGATTTTTGCCAATCTGATAAGTGAAAAACTACTAAAGGTGGTTTTTGTCTTTTTTTACTTTTTAAATTGAAGTACAGTAAAGTGTATATATCTTAAAAGTTCAGTTTGATGTGTTTTTACATAGGTGTATACCTAAGAAACCACCACCCAGTGCAAAACACAGAGCATTTCCCACACCCCAGGAAGTATCCCTTGTCAGTCAATACCCCAGCCCTAGAGTTAACTACTCTTACAACTTCTGTCTCTAGTAATGAGTTTTGCCTGTGGTTGGACTTCATATTAACAGTGTTATGCACTGTGTACTCATGTGTTCGGCCTCTTTTGTTTAACACGTTGAGTCTTCCATCTTGTGTGCAGCAGTAGTTCTTCTTTACTGATGATAGTCCACTGAATGAACATGCCACAACTTACATGCCCATTTAACTGTTGAAGATTTGGGTTGTTTCCAGTTTGAGGATTGTGAATGGGCTGCTACGAACATTCTTATATGTGTCTTTTAGTGAACGTGCACATTGATTTCTCTTGAGTACGTAGCTGAGAGTAGGATTTCTGGATCATATCCTTAGCATTAGTGGATACCTTCTCAGCAGTTTTCCATAGCAGTAGTGCCAGTTATATATTGCCCAGCAGTAATATATGGGAGTTCCAACTGTACCATCTCCTTGCCAGGTATTTTCAGTCTTCTTGATTTAGGCCATTCTGCTAAGTGTGTAGTGTGGAACCTCACTGTCATTATAATTTGCATTTCTCTGATAACCAGTGATGTGCAGCACCATTTCATATGCTTATAGGCCATTTGACTAGCTTCTTTTGTTAAGTGCAAAGGCTTAAGTGCAGATACTTCAAAGCGGATTTTGTCTATGTTTTTCTTAATAATTTGTAGGCATCCTTTATCTTATGGATTCAAGACCTTTGTTAGATATATATATATATAGATATATATATATAGATAGATATAGATATATAGATATATATATAGATATATATATATATAGATATAGATATATCGATATATATATATATCTCTAATGTACATCTTTTCCCAGTCAGTGGCTTACTCTTTTGCTTTCTTAATGGTGTCTTTTGATGCATAGATATCCTTAATTGTAATGAAGCCCAGCTTATCAATGTTTCATTTAATGGTTTGAGGTAACCCATTAAATAGAGCATATTTAAAACATTTTTGGAGCGCCTGGGTGGCTTAGTCAGTTAAGCATCCGACTTTGGCTCAGGTCATGATCTTAGTACATGAGTTCGAGCCCCACATCGGGCTGTGTGCTGACAGCTCAGAGCCTGGAGCCTGCTTCACATTCTGTCCCTCTCTCTCTGCACCCCTTACCCACTTATGCTCAGTCTGTCTGTCTCTCTCAAAAAAAAAAAAAACACTAAAAAAAATTAAATATTTTTGTCTACTCCAAGGTCATGAAATGAAAATATTCTTTTTGTGTTCATCTTGAAACCTTATTATTTTGCATTATACATTTAGACTTAAAATCCATTTTGAATTAGTTTAAACACACACACACACACACACACACACACACACTGCTCTAAAACCATTTATTGAAAAGTCTGTCCTTTCCCATTGAAATTAGAGGCTCCTTTGTTGTAAATCAAGAAACTGTCTATATGTGTAAATTTGGTTTTGGACTCCTCTTTCATTAGTCTGTTTTTCTATGTGCATGCTAGTACCATACCACCTTGACTGCAGATTTATAATAAATTCTAATATCTGGTATTGTTAAGTCTTCCAACTCTGTTCTTCTTTAAGGTGATTGTGACCTTTTCTAATCCCTCTAGTTTTGGATGTCGTGAATGAAGATTGAGCACCTTTTTGAAAGTTCAGGAGCTATTTGTATTTTCTTATTTTAAAAAAATTTTATTTATTTTTAATGTTTATTCATTTTTGAGAGACAGAGAGAGACAGAGTGCAAGTGGGAGAGGGTCAGAGAGAGAGGGAGACACAGAATCGAAAGCAGGCTCCAGGCTCCAAGCTGTCAGCACAGACCCTGACATGGGGCTCGAACCCATGAATTGCGAGATCATGACCAGAGCAAAGTTGGACACTTAACTGACAGCCACCAGATACGCCTGTATTTTCTTCTTTATGAGGGGTTTCTCCATACCTGTATTAATTCTTCATTGCTACTATAACAGATTACCAGAAAATTGGTGGCTTAAAATAACGCAAATGTATTATCATAGAGTTTGTGGTCAGAAATCTGAAATGGTCTCTCTGGGCTAAAATCAGGGTGTGAGCAGACTGCATTATTTTCTGGAGTGTAGAGGAAGTGAGTGTTTTCTTCCCTCTTCCAGCTTCTTGAGGCTGCCTGCATTTCCTGACTGTGGCCCCTGGCCATCTTCAAAGCCAGCAGTGGCTGATTGAATCTTTCCTGAATCATATCACATCACATCATATCATATATCATATCATATCATATCATATCACATCACATCACATCACATCACATCACATCACATCACAGACTTTTCTGCCACTCTCTTCCACATCTAAAAATCCTCATGATTCCATTAGGCCCCCTCTCCTGCCCTGGATAATCCAACATAATCTCCCTATCTTGAGGCCAGCTAATTAGCACATTTAATTTCATCTGCTACCTCAGTTCTTCTCTGACGTGTAACACTCATAAGGCTCCAGGAATTAGGACTTTGGGAGGACATTGTACTGCCTGATTCAGGGTCCTTTGCCCTTTTTTTCCAGTTAGATTGTTGATCTTTTTATGATAAATTTCTAGGACATTTTGTGTAGTACGGAGATTAGGTCTTTGGGGTTCAGACTGCAAATATATTTTCTCAGCTTTTTTTTTGTTTCTGCTTTTGGTATTTGTGTTGATTTTGTCTTGTTTTTGGGATGCAAATTTTTCTTTCTCCATAGATGAAATTTATCAATCTTTTCCTATTTGGCTTCTGGATTCTGAGTTAGAGAAACCCTCCGCACTCAAGAGTATAAAGGAATTTCCTCATATTTTACTCTAGTGCTTTCAAAAAATTTTTGTGTTTATTTATTTTTGAGAGAGAAAGACAGAGTGTGGGCAGGGTAGGGACAGAGAGAGACAGAGACACAGAATCTGAAGCAGGCTCCAAGCTCCAGGTTATCAGCACAGAGCCCAGTGCAAGGCCCGAACCCATGAATCATGAGATCATGACCTGAGCTGAAGTCAGACACTCAACTGACTGAGCCAGCCAAGCGCCCGACTCTAGTACTTTTTATGTTTATTTGGTTTTTTTAACTTGTAAGTCTTTGATCCATTTGGAATTTATCCTGGTACACAATGTCAAATGTGGATTCAACTTCATTATTTTTCCAGATGGCTACCCAATAGTGTCTCAACACTATTTATTGAATTCCCTTTCTTTGGCTGCCTTCCTGGGTCCCACTGCTCCCAGAGCAACCCTAAGGCCTAAAGAGAGGCAGTGACTTATCCAAGATTGCCAGCTATTCAGTGGTAAAGCTGAGGAGAGAGCTTGGGTCTAGCTTATGCTGCTTGGTCTGAAGCTGGTGGCTAGTCTCAAGGTGCTTGCCCAGGTGGCTGTGACCTCCTGGGCTGTTTGCTGAGTCAGAGCAGCCCCCTGGTTCCATGATCGGTCAACACTCCGTCCCAGGTGGTGCTTCACTCAGCTCTGGAGTGAGGTATAGTCATTGCCACCATCACACCTGGCTGCTCCAGGCACTGCATTTTCTTCTCTACCAGGCCAGAAATGTGATAAGATTGGCATTCAAGGGAGATGTTTCACAATTAATGCAGAGATGTTTTTACAGACCATTGATTATTGTTTGAATTACATTTCTGTTGAGTCATTTGTTTTTCAAGGCATGGCCTCACATCACAAGGTGTGCTTTCTAGCCTTCAGTAAAGGTGGGTTTTTTCACTATTATTCCTAAAGAGGCATAGTTTGTATCACTCCACAGGAGTCAGTCTGTAGGAGACCACAGGTGAGGGCGCCAGGCTCTCAAGGAGGATTGCATACTTGGTAAACTACTCACTCTCTCATTGCAGCCTTTTTGGGCACAAGAATGATTACCACATTTTAGCACAATGCTTTGGTCCTTTGAATGTTGCTTATAGTAGCAGAAACTACAGTTTGTGTCCCACTATACTTGTTTACAAATACTCATGGGCTTGGAGCCTTGCAAAGGTAAATCTAATAGAGGTGGTGAGCTCAAGGTAGAACTTACAAAGAGGTAGAGTGAGCTAGAGCAGCCTTCTGCAGCGGAAGTCCTGAGGTCTGGTCCCACTTTGCCTGCCACCAGCCCTCTGTGTGATCCTGGGCAGTCACTTTCCCTCTCTGGGCCTGACAACCTCCATGAGAGAAATGTTTCTAAAGTCTCCTGCACCACTCAAGTGTGTCCTCATGTCCACAAATTGTGTTGCACATCTTTTTAAAAAAATTAATTCATTTTGAAAATGTTATTGCAGTGAGAACATTTAATATGAGGTCACTCTCATAACAGATTTTTAAGTGTACAATATAGTATCATCATCTGTAGGCTGGGTGTTATACCGCAGACCCCTAGAACTTACTCATCTTCCTTCCTGAAATGGCTACTTTTCTTGGCGCCCATGATACCCTGCTCTCCTGGTTTCTCCTGTTTCATTGGCTGTTTCTCTTTAGTCTCTTTCTTGGGCACCCCCTCCCCTCTGCCTGAACGCTGAAGGTCTGAGCACTCGGGGCTCTGTGTTAGTCTTCCTTCTTTTCTCTCTCTGCAAGTTTTCCAGTCAACTTTATTCAATCCCATGGCTTTAAACTTTTTGTATGTTGACGGTTTCCCAATTTTTATGTTCAGCTCTGACCTCTCTTCTGAGCACCAAATTATATATCCGGGTCACCATTTGACATCTCCACATCAATTTTAAAATGGTATCTCCAATTTAATGTGCCCAGAATAGAACTTTTGTCTTTGTCGAGACCCACTCTACTGGGTCTTTTTCTCAATATTTGGCATCACCATCAACCCAGTCACTTAACCCCCAAATCTAGGGGCCCATCTGGATTCCTCTTCTTTTCTTATTCATCCTCATATCTAATCCCTTAGGAAGTCTTGCTGATTTTACCTCTAAAAGTATCCTGAGAATATCCACTTTTCTCTGTTTCAACTGCTACCACTTAGCTCAAGCCACCAGAGTCTCTCCTCAGGACTGTCTCTATAATCTTAACTATACCAGGGTTCCCTTCTCTTCCTGCCGCCGGTACAGATGGAGCCCCTACAGGATGGGTATATGGTAGCCAGAGTGCTTTTTATATGTTTTACCTCTTAATAGACCAAGTTGTCTCTACTTGCCTTGTCTGCAGGGGGTGCTTCACATGTTTGTTAAATACCGACTGATTCTTACACACAGTATTGTCCTCGTTCCTTCCCCTCAGCCTCACTGGTGGCTGACAGTATGCCGTGTGACATCCTGGGTGCTGTGGAGGGATACAGCCAATGCTCGTTACCTCATGGAGCTCACATCTAGTGGGAAAAAGACCTATGAATGAAGTCTGGCACATAATATGTACTTAATACTGAATGAATCCCAAGCAGAGAGTGATAAGAACTGGGGAAAAGGTGAAGAGGAAGGAATGATTAATTCTGGAAATCCTCATAGAAGAGGTAGCTTTTGAGCAGAGGAAGGGTAAAGAGACTTGTGTGCTGAGGGACCAACATGAGCAAAGGGAAGGAAGGCTTTAAAGAGTGAATCATGGCTGAGGGACAAGTGGCCAGCCATCAGGACGGCTGAGGGTCAGCTAGGGCCAGGTCTCTAACAGCATGCTGAGGGGCATCGACTTTATTGTATAGACAGTGTGGAGCCATTATGGGTTATTTAAGAAGACCTTTCAGAAGCTGACAATTATAGCAGAAAATAAAAGGCTTTAAAACAATAGATAATGCCTTTTTGTAGAGAAAAGAGAACTGACAATAGTTGGGTACCTACTACATGCTGGCACCACTCTGAGCGTTTTGCATATATAATTTCACTTCATCATCATCATGCAAATTAGAAAGTAGGCAGATGGGAAATGTCCCTGTGTTTCAGATGGGAAACTGTAGACTCAAAGAGGTAGAGCCTAGGATTCAGACTGATATCTGTTGACTTTGAAGAGGTCCACACATCTTATCTTTTATTTTTTTTAATGTTTATTTATTTTTGAGAGACAGAGCATGAGCATGAGCAGGGAAGGGGCAGAGAGAGAGAGGGAGAAGAAGAGGGAGACACAGAATCTGAAGCAGGCTCCAGGCTCTGAGCTGTCAGCACAGAGCCTGATGTGGGGCTTGAACTCATGAACTATGAGATCATGACCTGAGCTGAAGTCGGATGCTTAACTGACTGAGCCACCCAGGCACCCCGCACTTCTCTTCTTTTTACCTCCCTGCAAGGGCCAGACTTTGGCTTAATTAGCATATCAGGCAGCACCAACTAATCCTATAGTGTGCAGGTGACTTTGGAAGCCAGGAAGAAGCAACAGCAGAGCTAGTACTGATAGTACTTGTCTACAGGGACAGAGACCAGCCCTGTTCCATTGTCTGTCCTCAGAGCATTGCACCTAGGGGGCCATGTGCAGCGTGGGGCAGCTTTGACAGTGACCAAGAAGTCAGGCATGTGAGCCTTCTCTGTCCTTCCTTAGGAACAAGCTTCCTGAGCCTGGGTGGCACTATGCACATGTAGACTCAACTCGCAGTGTTGCCCCTTAGCACCCACAGGGCTTGGCTCGCCCTGTGGCTGCCGACCCGGCTCCACTGGTCTCTTCCGCCCTCTTCCTCGTGGATGCACCAAAAGCCCTTAATGCAGAATAGCTGTGATTGTTCATTCCAAAGTGCTCTCTCTGGGCAGGCCTTCAGCAATGCTCTGTCTGCCCATTTGGCCATTCATGGATTTATTGATTCAGTTAAGAGGCCTGGGCCAAGGGACCTGAATGCAAGAGTAGCTCCTGTCACCTTGGGCAGGCCACTTTCCTTCTCTGGGCCGCCTTTTCTTCATGGGTAAAAGAAGAGAGTTGTATAAGATAATCTTCAAGTTCTCTTCCATCACTGACGCTTTCCGGGTTTTGTTCTTCTCTAAACTCACACCTTGCCCCTAACATGGCGTTAAGTGAACAGCTTCTTAGAAGAGATCATGTTTAAGGTGGGTCTTAAAGGATGAGGAGGAGGAGGAAGGCATCCCGATGAATGGGATCAGCATGAACGAGAGCATGAAGTCATCACAAATTAGGGGGAAAGAAGGGATAAGGAAGGGAACAGAGCAGTGGGAGACAAGGCTGCAGGATGTCTGCAACCAAGTCACAGAGGCCTTGAATGACAAGCCAAGGAGCTGGGATTTCATCTTGCATGGTAGCAGTAATGTATCATGATACACCTCTTGTGCTATACTTTCTCTTTCCCTGGGGTTAAAATTGCCTGTTTTTTCCCCTCTTCCTTTGATTGATTCTCTTCAATCAAAGGAATCCTAGAAGAATGGCAGTGGCTTTGATTTTGTGGCTTTGTAAGATGTTAATTCAGTAAGCTTGTGCTTTTCTGCTTGAAAATCCCCATCAGACTCCTTGGCCCAGACTCTGTCCTATCCTAGATGCACCTGTAGGTGCAGCTTGTGGCTAGTCCTTTTCCTGTGGTAGCCAAGAGGCTGATGGACAGGAGGCTTGCAGCATAGCCCTCGTGTGGCATGTGTGCAGACATGTGTGCCTCTGACGTGTTCATGGGTCACAGTGCCCAGGGCTCTCCAACTCACCTGTTTTTATTCTCGCAGCTGCTTGGAGGTTCTCAGGGGAGATTCAGTCCCTATTGCAAAGGGGCAGACAGGGAGCCTCGGGAAGATTGCCTGATTTGCCCCAGGCACTGTAAGATAGTGTAAGGAGCCTGAGGTGTTGGAGTTAGGAAGCCGTGGGTTCTAGCTCCAGCTCTAACTCTGTGTGACCAGGGGCAAGCTGCTGCCCTCTCTGAACTGTGGGTTACTCATCTTTCAAGATCAGGATAATAGCTTCTGTAAATGCTTGTCACTGGAGTGAATTGTGTGGTTTCGGGAAAAGCTCTTGGCACAGAGTAGGTGCTCAGCATGTCTGTTTCTGACTCACTTCAGGGCCCTTTGTGATATTTCACCTTGCCTCCCATATGGCCCTCTTTGTCATCTTGCCCCTCCCTTCGTAAGTTACTGCCACAGACGTGTACTAGTGAAAATACTCTTCCTGTGTACCTGGTGTGAAGCCGGGCCCTGTGAACGGGGTGTGAGGACACAGGTCATGGTCCCTGCCCTCACTTTGCTTATCATCCCGTTGGGTGTGTGTTGAACCACAGTTGGGTGTCTTTCATTCCTGAAACAGAGCCATGGTGATGGGACCATCACGTGTGCCGGTGATCTTCCTCCTCAGGAAATTTGCCATGTGGCACGAGCCAGACTAAGCTCTGTGCGTGTACATTGTCTCACGAAGCTCTTGTGGGAGGCCTTACCTACTCTCCTAAATACTCGTGTGCTTGCATCTTACATACACTTACACTGTAACACACAATCCTGCTTCACAGGTGAGGCTCAGAAAAGGTAAACATCTTGTCTTAAGATCTTACAACTGACACTCGGTGGGACTATTTGAATTAGGTTATCTAACACTAGAGCAGGTGCTTTTTTATTAGATCACTGTTTGTTTATTACTGAATAGTATGTATATATGTATATACATACAGACATATACATACTATGTCTGTTAAAAAGTAAAATACTAAAAGGCTTAGTAATAATCCGAGACTCATTCCCAGAGCCAGCTTCAAAAAGTATTTATACCTTTGTTTTTTAAGTCAAATGCTTATTTAAAATATTTTATTTTTTAATTTAATTTATTTTTTTTATTTCAAAGGTTTTTTGTTTTTTTTTTAAGTTTATCTTGAGAGGGAGCAAGACCATGGGGGAGGACAGAGAGAGAGGGAGAGAGAGCATCCCAAGCAGGCTCTGTACTGACGGTGCAGGGCTCAAACTCACAAACTGCCAGATCATGACCCGAACCCAAGTCGGACACCCAACCAACTGAGGCACCCAGGCGCCCCAAGATATTTTAATTTTAAATAAAACAAATATTATCTCTTGATTTTCTTACTATAAATAGAAGTTTAATTATCTTACATCACCACTTCCGTTTCCTCTCCCTCCATCCTCCCAACTGTACTGAAATCATTAGTCCGTTATTATGACCCGTGTCAATCTCTCCCTGCTGAGCCAAGTAACATATCATGATATAGCTTCTGTGCTGTATTTCATCTTCTTCTGGGGTAAAATTGCCTGTTTCCTTCCCTCTTCCTTTGTTTGATTTTCTCTATACTAACCACTGTTTTTTTCCCAAATGCCCCCAAAATATCTGTAAAACACCTCTTTACCTCTTGATACTCTTTTCCATATGGTCAAATACATCAACTCTGTTAGCAGTGTCCCCACGCCAGGCCTGCACAGGGCGTTACCCTGTGACTTCTCTTTCCTGCTGTCCTGTTATAAACCCTGTCTCATCTGCTCCCTGTCTTCCTCCTTCTTTAGATTGTTCTCTTATTTTGGTGGAGCACATGTTCCAGTAGCTTCCCGGGAAAGAATAGTTGGAGATAAATTTTTTGATTCTTTGAATTTCTGAAAATACATGTACTCTGTTTTCACACTTGATTGACAGTTTAGCTGTGTGTAGGATACTAGGTTGGAAATCCTTTTCCTTCTGATTTGTGGGGGTTTTTTTCCATTGTCCTGTAGCTTTGAGTGTTACTATTGAGAAGTCAGTTTTTTTCTAATTTCCGATCCTATGTAGGTCACCAGTGTTGTTCCCCCTCCCGCCCCCTTGAAACTCTCAGGAGCTTCTCTTTCTCTTCATTGGTTTGAAATTTTGTGATGATAGGGGTGCCTGGGTGGCTCAGTTTGTTGAGCGCCCGATTTTGGCTCAGGTCATGATCTCGTGGTATGTGAGTTTGAGCCCCGTGTCAGGCTCTGTATTGACAGCTTGGAGCCTGGAGCCTGCTTCAGATTCTGTGTCTCTCTTTCTGCCCCTCCCCTGCTTGTATTCTCTCTCTCTCAAAAATAAATAAATAAACATTAAAAACACATTCTATGATGATGTACCTTGGTGTAAGTGTTCTTTTATTCATTGTCCTGGTACTCATTGAGCTCTCTCAATTGGATGTTTGTACCCTTTAGTTCTGGGAAATTTTTCTTGAAAGAGTTTTTGATAATTTTTTTCTTATTTGTCTCAGTTCTCATTTTCTGGGGCTTCTTAGATGTATATCAAATCTCCTGGACTTATCTTCTGATTTTCTTAGTTTTTCTTTCTTTTTGGACAGCTCGTTCCTTTTTTGATCACTTTCTGGGAAATTTCCTTGAATTGATCTTCCAGTCTTTGTAATGACATTTTTATTTTGGCTATCATTTTTTTAAAATTTTTATTTATTTATTTTGAGAGAAAAGAGAGAACACAAGCAGGGGAGGGGCAGAGAGAGAGGAAGAGAGAGAATCCCAGGCAAGCTCTGCACTGTCAGCCTGGAGCCCCACACGAGGCTCGAACTCCCAAACCGCAAGATCATGACCTGAGCCAAGGCTCCCTTTGGCTATCATTTTTAACATCCAGGGGTTGTTTCTTCTTCTTCTTTAATCCTTTTTAAAAAAATAATTTTCTATTCTTGATCATATTGTAGCCTTGTCATCTATTATTTCTCAATGGATATTATTGTGAAGTTTTGAAAACGTTTTCTTTTGCTCTCTGCCTTGTCTCTCTTTCACTTTTTCTTCCCTCATTCTTTGAGTTTTGTCTCACCTGTTGGAGACTGTGCTGGATGTTATGTGTTGCCCTGCAGATGTGCTCTCCGCACCCGCTGTGTGCCTCCCAGGAGGCTGATCCCTGTGGCCTGCATCAGCAGGCTCCCTCGCCCTCTGACTTCTGGTGGGATTTGGCCAGTTGAGAGGCACAGCAGGCGATCTGAGGGCTGGGAGCAGGTGAGGTTAGGGCATGTATTTTACCAGCTTGGATCCCTGCTTGGTTGCCACAGCTCCTGCCACCTCGCATCCCTCTCCATAACCCTACCCTCTCTGCTTCTGCTAACCACAACCTTGCCCTGCCTTTACTAGCTGAGAGGCGGTAAAGCGCTCGCTTTGCCTAGTGGTCCCGGGGCACAAAACTATCCCTGTGGGTTTCCCTAAACATTGTCCCTGGCTCTGTGAATGGTTCCTTTATAAAACTCTTCCCTGCTGCTCCTTTGACGTGTAGCCTGTCTAGTACTGAGACCCTGACTGTTAACAGAGGTTTTCCTCTGTAAAACTTGGGTGATCTTCAGCTGTTTGTATTGGAAAGTGAGACATTAAGTGAGGCTTTGTGTGCATGAAGAGGGCTCATTGACTGGTACACTTCCTTGTAAACTGTGGGACAGAGGAGTGAGGGAAGCTTTTTCATTTGTAGTCCTCCAGAGATTGGTATTTATGAGATTTTTTCTAATGTCTTGCCATGGAGTATATGTGCCTGGCTGTTGACTTTCTAGAACAGGATGAAGGAAGGAGGCTTGGGTCCCATCACTAATTTACAGACTGTCACTGAAACCATTTGTTTCGTCCTTATCCTCATTCCCACCCTTCCTTCAGTGCATCTGCTTTTTCCTGAGTCCAGGACCTCCCTGGGTCAGTTTCTCCAGAGAATAAATATCTAGTGTCCCTTAGGGATGGCAGGAGGTAGGTTGCCTGGTTGTGTGTGTTGGTAAGAATCTGAGAACCTAACTGCCTGGTACATATTCTTTCACCCAGTCCCTCTGATTTCAGCTCTGTCTTTAACCCCACTTTCAAAGGCACTTGGTACCTCTCAGTCCTGAGGCTTTCCAGACTTTTGCAAGAAAAGTGGGTTCCATTTTTACTGTCCCCTTCAGCCTGCACTGGGCTGCAGCCTCCTCCACTCTGAGAAGTCAGTTACCTCCTCCATCTGTTCTTCATCTGAAATGTGTTGCACTCTCTTGTCTGCTGTTGTCTCCCCTTCTATTCTCCTTTCCTTGTGGATTTATGCTTTCTTTAGTTCATTCCAGTCAGTTAAATGGGGCTTTGGAAGGGAGTAGAGATAAAAGCCTGGGCTCGATCTGCCCTGATCAGTGGGATTTCTAGCTAGTTTTTGTAGCCCACAGCTGCAAAGGGCAGAGGAAGTGGCCCCAGAGTGGCCCGGAGACTGAAAGGCAGGCTGCAAGTTGATGGAAGGGAAGCCGCCCAGAGGCTGAAGCCTCAACACTGTGAGGTTTGTGATGGTGGGTTTTGTGAGTGTGTTCATTTTATTCAGGTAGCACCACTTAGATAAATTCCACATATGAAGAGAATTTATTTCCATCAGTTAGGAACTGACTTGTAAAATATTCAACAAATGACGTCTCCTAGCAGAAGGCAAACAACAACAAACTCCGAGTAAAATGACAGGGATTATTGGACAAATGCATTTTAAAAACTTAATTTGCCCAATAGAGTGGATGGCCAGAGGTTTATGAGCTTCTACTGTGGGCAGTGCCGGCCTTCCTGAGGGAGGGGGGCAGAATTTTCACTGCTCTAATCTCAGGAGAAGCCTGGGGTCATAGACCCACATACTTTAAAGGTAGGGGAGACTTTAGAAACGGTCATATCCTCACAGGAGAGGAAATGATTTGCCCACGGTCACACAGCGAGTCAGAGGCTAAGCCCGGGATGACAGCCAGCTCGTCACGACTCCGGCTGGCATCACACCTCTGGAGACAGAGCATCAGCAACAGTGTGGTGAGCTCCAAAGGCCCCACGCTTGTCACTGTGACTTGGCCGCCACGGCATGGGGAGCCTTGACTTGGCTCACTTCTTGGTAATTTCTGTTGCTTGTCCACACTGGGCACATCACATCCTCCATTTCCATCCCCTTCAACAGCTTACAGGTTTTCAGTTCGTGCCGCCCAGTACAAGACAGAAATTAGACCCGTTACCTTTTATTCCCCAAGTCTGAGGCTCTCTCAGGAGTTGCTATATGAACTCAATAGCAGTTAAAAAAAAAAAAAAAAAAGGTAAAAACTTCAATAATTCAAGTTTGGGATTTGGGGAAAAGTAAGGGAAAATAAGCCAACACAGTAAATTACCAACTTTCTAATGTTTACTGACCATAATAGCAGTAATAACTGTCATTATTGGCCCTTACCATGGACCATGTATGATTTTATACATTTTATATGCATTATTAATTCATTCTTTACATGAAGTATAAGGTAGGTACTGCGATGCTTGTTTCACAGATGGGGATACTAAGGCACAGAGAAGTTAAGTAACTTGCTCAAAGGAGAAGAACATTGTCCTGGGTACCCTACATTGTAAGGGGCTGGGTATCTAAAGTGGTAGATGCATAATAAGCAAATGATATTCTCCCAAAGTATTCAGTATTAGATTGGTAAGAGCTGTAAAGAGAGCTCTTGTGGCTGTCAAAGGCTGCAGCCTCAGACTATCCCCATGAAGGCAGAGAAAGAGTGTTCCACCTTCTGAGATCTCAGAAAACTGGGAGAATTTCTATATGCAAAGAATGACAAAATCAGGAACAAAACAAGAATGGAAATGTGAGCTGAGGCCAACAAAGCAACATTTAACTAGGTATCAATGTAAGAGTGGGCTTAATGGTAGAAGTTCTGAGTCTTGGGTGTTGGCTGCCTAGATGATTCCCGGCCAGCCTGCAGTGAGGTCAAGGCCCGGGAGCCAGCCATGGTAGTGGAGATGTGGGCGAGGAGAGAAGACGAATTTGGTGGCTATGTTGCCTTTAAACTGTCAATAGGACAGGCAGTAGACCGGTCCTGAAGACAAAAAGTGAAAGGGGTCTTGTGAGGACATTTGTGGGCAGGGGTAGGGATGCAGTTTGGAGTACCTCAGGTTATGGCGCTGCATCTCTGTGGCCACACTGAAGAACATCTGTTCAGAGAGAGCCCGCAAGGTGTGAGCATACTTGGGAATGTTGAGTTTATGGAATTGAAGTAGGTTGGAGACGGCAAGGACCCCAGAAGCCTTCTATTCCACTCCTCATCTGTGAATGAAATACGTGAGACTTGGAAGGGGCAGTGATAGATAGTTTCCAGTAGTGAGCCAGCCAGAGGCCCACACAGATTAAGAAAGCCAGTCTACCACCACTCAGCCCAGAACCCTGTGCTTCAAACCATGAGTTCTCAGGAGAGAGTATTTGAAACTGTGTCACCTTCTAAACTCAGGACTGCTCGTCCCCTAGGGAAGATATCTTTTTAATCTGGCTCTTTAGACTGTTCTGATGCTTTTGTTAATCTTGTATTCTCTGTGACTTTAAGTAATTTGAATGCCCTCCAAGGGCTGTGATTGAACAACTGTATAAAGGTAATAATCTGATTCCCCCTCTCTTGCATTATAGTGATTTCCTGATGTTGTAAAAAGGATCACTATGATTAGAATAGAAAGGTAATAATTTTGCATAAAAAGCAAAATGGAATAGCATGGTTTTAATAAATATTGTTTTAACATCATTCTCAAATGAATATGATGTAATTTTGAGGGGGACACTAAGTCCATGAAAGAAACTCACTAGGTTTCAAATGTCAGCTCTGCCACTTTCTGTCTGTGTTACTTTGAATGAATTACAACCTCCCTGAGCCTGTTTCCTTACGTGGATAAAGAGAATGAGAATGCTCAAAGAGTTAGTATGACAATTAAATGGGATAATATATGTAAAGGACCTAGCTTAATGCCTGAGACATGAGACCAGAAGTACAGGAAGATGTCTGTAGCCCCACATCCTTGCCAAAACTTGGAATGATACAGCTATTGATTTTACTACTTTAATAGGTTCTATCAAAGTAAGAATTTTGTTTTAGAGCCAGGGTATATCAGCCCAGGCTCAACCAGAGAAATAGACCCAGCAGGAGACACATATTAAGAGATTTAATGCAAGGAATCGGCCTACATGACTGTGAAGGGAACCTGGTGAGGCAGGTCTGAAACCCATAGGGCAAATCTTCAGGGCAGGCAGTCTCCTGCTAAGCCTTGTCCTGGGGGTGGGGGGACTCCCATTTCTCTCTTAAGGCCTTTCAGCTGATTGGATCAGGCCCATCCAGATTATCCAGAATAATCTCCTCTACATAAAGTCGACTGATAATAGATGTTAATCACATCTACAGAATATTTTCATAGCAACACCTAGAGTAGATTTGTGTTTCTATGACTGGTACAAATTGCCTCTTAAAACTGTCACGCGGTCCAACTTGTACTTTATTTATTTTTTTAAGTTTACTTATTTATTTTGAAAGAGGGATGGAGGGCCAGAAAGAGGCAGAGAGAATCCCAAGTAGGCTCCATGCTGTCAATGCAAAACCCGACTTGGGGCTCTATCTCATGAACTGGGAGATCATGACCTCAACTGAAATCAAGAGTCAAATGCTTAACCAACTGAGCCACCCAGGTGTCCTGTCCAACTTGTATTTTAAGTCACTCTGGAGACAGGAGGGAGGCTGCATTAAAGGCAAGAGGGTCTGGAAGCTGAGAGATGAGTAGAGAAACCAGAATATTACTTTAAGGGAGGGGAGATGAGGACCTGAAGTAAGTCGGGCAATTGAGATGGAAAGTAAGAAGATATTTGAAAGACCAAGCTCAGTTTATTGGGGGTTAAGTGACACAGTATGAACAGGGTTGAGAAGGGAAAGAGAAAAACGGGCAGGATCACGGATGGTATCTGTTCATCTACTTGGGGACTGGGTAGATGTGCCATCACTGACTGAGAAGGGAACTGCATGGAAAGAGAAAAGAGTAGACTTTAGGCCAGGTACTGAATTTATTTTTGAATGTAACCGAGTGTGAGATGCCTGTGGGACATCCAGATAGAACTAACCAGGAAAGAGATTGGGGTGAAGACTTTTAACTCTTTAGAGAGGTTAAGGCATTTCTGTAGAGAAAGGTTAGTGAAGCAGAACTATCTGAGTAGTTTCTTCTTCATGTATATATGGAAAGTGTTTCTGCCAAGTGGCCCTGCTTTAGGGTGTGGTGGTGTCATGCCTTTGACAATGTTGCAGCAGTGTGACCACTCCGTGACTCTTCCTGCTCCCACAGTAGTTTGGCCCAGGGCAGAGACTGCTTTCCTGGCCACGTTTTGCAGGGATCTCCCCGTCCCTTAAGACTTTCTCCCTAGGTGTCAAAAAACCATTGTGAGGGTTTGGTCTCCAGTAGGAGCCCATACATGTGAGGGCTGTGTCTCCTTGAGGAAAATCCAGGATGGAGTCGCTAGTTTCTGGGGAGTGACCTGAAGGCACAGAACACAAAGTATGATTAATGACTTCATGTAGCAGCTTGCTGCCCCAGAAAACAAGGCCAGCCCAAACAGGCTGCCTAGGAAGAAGCACCCTCTTTGCTCTCCCATTTTCCAACCCTAGACCTCCTCTCAACAGGTCTGCAGATGGTGGGTGGGAGTTTCTGCCTGGGAGATATGGGAGCTTGGGGATGGAGGGGGAGCACTATTCATTGAGCACCTCCTTTGCGCCAAGCAGGGTGCTCTGGGCACCTTCCTTCGTGAAGATAATGGTGAAAACAGTGACGATTGACTTCATTGCTACGGCAGCAATGTAAAATAGGTACTATTATTAGCTACATTTTACAAGTGAGCAAATCAAGGCAGAGAGATTAAGTGGCTTGCTCAGGGTCACACAATTAGTAGATATCTGAGGTAGGATTTGAAAAAAATGTTCCGATACGAAGCCTAGAGTTTCAGACTCAATACTGTTTCTCTCTGGCCCTGACACAGCCATGCTACCCTCCCTGGTCCTGTCATTCAGAGGAGTGAGACTACAGGGCTTTTCTTGTTACAGACCTCACAGATTTCTGTCTTCACAACTTTAAGGAGTGGGTGGGTTGGGGGAAGCTGTTGGATGTGAAGTAGGAGACATAGATTCTTATCCCAGCCTCTGTCTGACCTTGGACCTTAGATATTAACCTTTCGGAGCCAAATTTTCATCACCTATAAAATGGAGATACTAACATTTACCTCCCAAGGTGTTATGTGCATTGGATGAAAAATTGCTAAGAAAGCATTTTTGTAAACTATGGGAGTTATTCTGGTATGTTTGTACCAACTGCCCAGCTTTTCAGAAAATCCTCTCCCGTTATCTTCCCCAACCCTGAACTCCTCTTGTCCTTTATTATGATTTATGGCATTCTTATCACTTAAAAGTCTCTGATAATCATACCTTGAGGCAGGAGGCCACTGAAATTCTTATATAAATAATTCCACCTCCCTGAGCCAGCTGGAGGGGGTGAGGTGGTAGAGCAGATTTAGCAGCTGCCAGAGCTATAACCAAGAGAAGTCTTCTTGTCAGTCAAAGGAGTGAATCATTCAAATGGCTTCTTTGCTGCGTCCTTCCCAGAGCCATAAGGTAAATTAGATAGCACTATTGCTTTCATCACTCACAAGGCTTAAAAGGAAGCTCCACTTGTGTCTTTGAAATGTAGCAGACGTGTGTATTTGAAAGAGCATAAGTCCTAGAGCCAGAATGACTTGGGTTCTGTTCCCAGCATCACCAATGAGTAAACTGAATGACCCTGAGCAAGTCGTCTCACCAACCTGAGGCTCAGTGTTCTCATCTGTAAAATGGGAATGATAATACCTACCTCATAGGGTTGTCACGCACCTCAGAGGAGATCACAAAGGGCCCACCATGATAGCAAGTGGTCATTAGACTCTCAGCAACACTGGACTCACAGCTCTATTTTTAGTTCGATCCCACCTAAGCTTTAGAAATGTGGTGTCTGCCTCAAGTGTCCCTTCATCCTTCCAATGTAAGAGTGGGGGGCCAGGGTGAGGGTGGGCAGGGGACTGTGCCACTTTTCCAGAGGTGCCTATCCTTCTTTCACACTCATCCCTTGCTCCTCATCAATGTCCGTCATGGTCCCCCTGAATATAAGCTTCAAGGAAGCCGTGCTGATACTTAGACACGAGGGCTCGCCCTGGTCTTCAGCAAGGTTCCCTCACTCCCCAACCAGGCTTCAGCTTTCTCCAGCTGTTACAACTTGGGGAGATTTCCTCCATCTCCCCTGCCCATGTTCACTATGCGGCTCACTTTACGAATTTGGGGAGCACAGCAGTAAATCTTTTTCCAGCGGTTCCTGTCTCTCCCCTCCATTCTCAAGATGCACATGTTAACAGTGATAAATGTTATTTCATGTCACCTTGCAACAGCTCCCTATTGGGCAGGAATTGGGTTTGGTGGTGAAGAGCACACGGTTCAAATCAAAGAGACGAGGGTTCGAGTCCTAACTCGGCAAATGAACACTGTGTGGCCTGGGTCAAACTACTGAACTCCTCTGAGTGTAGATTTCCACATCTGTCAAATGGAGATAATAGTACCCATCTCCTAGAACCGCAAGGATGAGTGAAAAAATGCATGCAGAGCCTCAGCACAGGCCAGGCACACAGCAAGTACATAACACATTGTAACTGGGGCACCAGTGTTAGAGCAGAGGGGAGAACAGCCCAGGGAGGTTAACTCATTTGTCTAGGATAGGCATATGCCTATTTTCTGTGAGAGGAAACTGAGGCTGAGAGGTCACGGATCTTGCCCAAGTATACAGCTAGTAAGCTGCAGAATCTGAACTATAAGCCAGCTCTCCTGACACCTCAGCTGGGTCTCCTCACATTTTACTAGAAGCCTCTGCAAAACTGGAATTAACGCCCCAACTCATTTATAACTGGCCCCCTGGCGGTGAAGTCTGAGCTCAACCTCCCTTCTGCTGAATCCTGCTTTCTAGAAATGGGCTGTTGGTAAAAGACGTGTGTGCGCGCACACAGGTTTGTATACAGATACGTACATATAAATGATGGAGCAGGAAAATGTCTTGGGAAATCACGATTCCCTAGAGTACTCCAGGAATGCAGTATTTTGGCTGCAGTATTTTCTGAGTATTAACTTCTTGGTTTCAGGTCTTGTTACGGGTCATTATGAAATGCATTGCAGCCAACCACTTCCCTGGGCTAGAACAGGCTGTCTAGTGAATGTAATTAAATCCTTCTTAAACAACAGAGGATATTGGCAGGATCTCCAGTCATTGCCATCATGACCAGTTGTAATATTCAGGACTCTAATAATCTGTCTGTCTGGATATCTTATATTCGTTGTGTCATCGAGTCATGGCAACAGCTCTGTGTGCATGTGCATGTGTGTGCATGTATGCACTCGCATGCGCGCATGTGTGTGTGTGTGTGTGTGTGCATGCATGTGTGTGTTGAGAGTGAAGGCAGCATGGGGAGACAGTTATCCCCATCTCACAGGTGAGAAAGCTAGGACTCAGCATGAATCCTCATTGGGGACTATAGAGCTTGATCACGGCAGAGCCAGAATTGAAATGACATTTGCTGAGACAGTGTAGTAAAGCAGAAAAAAAAAAAAAAAAACCAGTTGGTTTTTTTTTTTTTTTTGAGTCAGGCATACTTGGCTTTAAGTTTCAGTTGTCTAATGGTGTTGACCTTTGAGCAAGTTACTCAGTCTTGCAGTCCCAACATTCCTCATCCATAAAATGGCAAGAACAAGATTTCCCTTGTTGGGATTATTTTAAGCTTGTTCTAAGAAAGGTATGTGAAGCCACTAGCATCATGCCTGGTCAGAGTAGGTCCTCAGCACAGAAACTATTACTCTTCTGTCTCCTAGTCTGGCACCCTTTCCAGCCTACCAAGATGTCTGTCTGCTGCTATGATCTGGGTGGTATGGGGGATTGGACTGACCTGTCTTGAGCCCATTAAACTCTAGAAGTGCCTTTTTAAAGTAAATCTATTCTTATTAGCTTCAGGAGGGTGGGGATTTTTCCTTTGCCTCTAATAACAGAGGCTTGAGACAGACTTTTATTCCATAGATAAACTTAAATAATTTTACATCAAAACCATAGGTGCTATAAAGCAATAAAATAAGTGTCATATGTGGGTGTTATAATGGTAAATGTCCACAGTCTAGAAATGTTTTTTGGATCATGGAGGGTTTTCCGTTATTTTAAAATTCTTATTTAAAAAATTATTTAATGTTTATTTATGTATGAGAGAGTGTGAGCAGGGGAGGGATAGAAAGAGAGGGAGACACAGAATCTGAAGCAGGCTCCATCCAGGCTCTGAGCTGTCACCACAGAGCCCAACGTGGGGCTCAAACCCATGAACCGTGAGATTATGACCTGAGCTGAAGTCGGATGCTCAACTAACTGAGCCACCCAGGCAACCCTGTCTTTTAAAAATATGCATAGAATTTTAATAGGTGAACAGGAGACATTTCCTGTAGAGTCAAAGATGCAGAAGTAAAACAGTGTAAGGTGTGCTTGGTTAGAACAGAAGCTGTCATTGCTGGAGGAGCATACATAAGGTTAGAAAAATAGACCCTCATATAGAGCTTCACATGTGTATATTTGTGCATAAACATACACATATTGGGGCACCTGGGTGGCTCAGTCAGCTGAGTGCCCAACTCTTGATTTTGGTTCAGGTCATGATCTCACAGTTCATGGGATCAAGCCCCGTGTTGGGCTCCAGCCCCACATTAGGCTCCACACTGACAGCATGGAGCCTGTTTGGGATTCTTTGTCTTCTCTCTCTCTGCCCGCCTCTCTCTCTCTCTCAATCTCTCTCTCTCTAAAATAAATATATTTTTAAAAACATATTTATTACTCTAATATCCTACCATGTACATTGCTAGCCTACAACCTTAATTAGAAGTGATCATAGACATTGGCTGAATAGATCTTACTGCTTTCAGTCCTAAGCTGAAGGAAGACAATGTGCTGTAGAAAAAAGAACCCTTGACCAGGAGTTAGGAGGCTCAGATATTGCTCTTGGTTTCACTTCCATTCATCAATGTGACTCGGACAAGACATAACTTCTTGGGGCCTTACCACCTCATTTACAGAAACAGGCCACTTTTGGAAAATCCTTTGGAACTATTTATCAAGAGCCTTGAAGATGTCTGTTCAGTTTCATTTATGAATTCATATCCTGGAATTGTCTCCTCAGGAAAAACCTTAAATATGGAAATAGCTTTAGGTTAGAGCCTTTGTATGATTTAATAAAATTAGAAGCTGCCTAAACATCTAATAATCGGGATTAGATAAATTATGGTTAATCTCCTTGGCTAATTTGTAGTATTTACTAAGAGTAACAATATTGGTAAAGTAAAAATAAAAACAGAAAAAGCATATATAAGAAAAAAGTACTGGAAAAAACCATACTTTCCAATGTAGGCAACATTGTTGATGTCATCCAGGATCCTTCATGATCGTTCACACCAGCTGCCCTGTGCCACCACTGTTTGCCTCACATGGTGACCTCACTATGGTAACCTTAGGACATTTTCCCAACAAACACTGTGCGTGCTTTTGTATGTCCTGTTTGTTGCTTCTGAAATACCTTCCCTCTCTTGGCCAGCAGGTGAATACTTAACTCTCCTTCCAGTTCAGCTTTAGGTTTCTCTGACTTCCCAGAAAAAGCAAATTGTACCTTCATCTGTTCTGTACGTTTTGTAAGAGGACTGTAACATGTCTGTAATCGTGTTAGTCTTCCATGTCTGTTTCTGTTTCCACACATAGACTGGATGCCCCGTGAGGGTCAGAACTGCGTTATGCCAAATCCCCAGTGCTTACTTAGCAGAGAGCCTGGCATTTAATGGGCACTCGATACATGTTGGTTGAATTGTTTTTCACTTTTTACTTTTATTTTTTGCTTTTCCATGTTTTCTGCATATTTTATAATAACTGCATTATCTTTATACTGGAGGAAATATAACAGTAATTCATTTACCCATTTTTTTTTTTTTAATGTGACTGGCCTAACTCAAAAGTTCTCAAACGTGTCAGTACATCACAAATACCTGGAAAGCTTAGTAAAATGTAGAGTCCCGTGTCCTGAGACAGGTGTCTGGAATCCCAAAATCTAAGGCAAAGACCTGGAATCAGTATTGTCAACAAGCCACTTTGGTTACGGTGATGCTTAGCCATGCATGGGAGCCCTTGACTTAACTAGCTCTCAGGTGCTTTCAGCGTAAAATCTGTCTAGTTCTGAGGGTGGTCTCCCAGCCCTTGTTCCCACTGCCATGCGAGGCTTCAGCTTGAGGGCCTTGGGGAGCAGCAGGCCGGACAGTGGAGAATAACTGTCCTTGCTTCATTATCAAGCAGCTATTCTTTGCCAACAACTGCTTTACATACAGCATTTTTTATCTGTAAATACCTTGATGTTGGTTTTCTTATCTCCATTTTATGGATGAGGAAACTGAGGCAAAGAAAAGTTAAGTGTCTTGCTCAAGGTTAAATAGTAAGAATGCAGTGGAGCTCATCTTTGAATTTAGTCCCTATCAGATTTCAAAGCCCAGGAGCTAAAACCCCTGTGGCTGCCCCTTCTCTACGTCCCCACCCCCACAAGGCATCCCGGCAGGGCAGCCCTGCTTTGTGCAGACGTGCCCAGTAGAGCAGGGTGGGCACTGGAGCCCTCTGCCCTCTGCGCAGACGTGTGGAATTGGCACACTCAGTGGGCAGCCATGTGCCACATGAGCGGAGGCTCCTGCTCACCAAATGTGTTCTGATGCCCACCCACCTGCTTCCAGGGTGCAGTGAAGCAGTGGAATTCAATTTGCAGCAGTGACCTAAGAGGGGCTATTTTTAGTAAGAAAGTAGGTCAGGGTCTGCAGCGGTGCTGCCTGAGAGATGAGCAGCCTCCCCTCTCACCAGGAGGCTTCTTCACTTCTCACGCAGCCAGTGTGGAGGTGAGGACGGCAGATCTGACATCCTCACATGACTGCAGTTGTAATCGTCACTGTGGAACCGCTTGGGGGAGGGGGGGAGTGGTGGGGAGACACACATAAATATCTGAAACACAGAGGTTCTTGTCTGGGATTGCCTAGGGTCCTGGCCTCAGTCTTCCTCAAGAGATTAGAATCCCTCAGAAAACATCAGGAACATGGTAGGAGGCTCATGAATGGTACAGCCGCTACATGCCAGCTGCTATTCTGGGTTTGATATGCATTGTCTCATTTAAACCTTACATCTACCTCTACAAAGTAGGTATTCTAATCCCCATTTTGCAGGTGTGGAAACTAGACCCAGAGAAATTAAGAGACTTAGTCAAGGTCACACAGCTCGTATTTAGTAGAGCCAGGTTTTGAATCCTGTTTGAAACTTGAGAGCTGATAATAGAAGATCAGTCCATCAAACCACGTTGGGGGTGATTTTTTAACTCTCACTCTTCTTGTGCCCCATTTTGTTTGGTACTTCAGAGAAAATAGTACAGAGATGGCTTCCTCTAGCTGGGCTTACCCAAGTCAGACATCCTTTTCCTTCCAGGACAGGAAAGGGTACCCAGGACACAGACTTATTCCCCCAGAGGACAACGTACATCCTTACATACTGCTGCCCAATCACTGAGGCCAGGAGTTGCCAAAACAAACTAACCATCTGATTTCCCTGGGCCTGGAGTGTCTCAAAATCCTCTGCCCCACTTGCTCTGCCACATATTAACTGCAGACCTGTGGCAAATTGCAGGGCACTCATTGGCGATGCACAGGCGAACATGAGCTTGTTAACAGAATGTAGTAATTGACATATCGTGATTCATTATGCGCAGCACGGAGGACTGTAGCAGAAGCCCACTTTGTGGCCAACCGCTGCTGGCACCACCAGCCTTGAGAATTTGTTCCTGGCTCTGTTCTGGCTCTCCAGCTGGAGAGCACCATACCTTCAAGGGCCAGAAGCAGCCCGAGGCTTCTGTCTTATCCTGCTCCCTCCCTCCAGGCAAGGAGTGAGGCTATTTCTCCCTGCCTCCAGGCTGCGTGACCTTGGAGGTAGGTCATTTGTTCATCCATTCATTCAACAAACATTTTTTGAAAATGCGCCAGGCATGCAGTGGGGAATGAGACAGATAGTCCCAGCCCTCACAGAATTTATAGTCCCTCTCTGAGCCTTCATTTCCTTATCATCAAATGGGTAGGAAAGAAAGAACTGGATTGGTCAATCTCTTCTAGCTCTAAGATTTCAGAATCTGTAATTCTGGGTTATAAACATTTATTATTGAGTCATAGTGTCAATCTTAAGTCATTTGTATCCAGTGCCAAAAAGAAAAAATAGAATTTCAGAATCTGGATGGGAACCATGGACACAAGCTAATTCAATTTCTTCACTTACAAATGAGAAAAATGAGGCTAAGAGAAGGGTGTGACTTCCCCAGCATATCAGTGACAGAGCCAGGATGGGGAGGCCAGTCACCTGAGCCACATCTCAGCCTCTGAGAGGTCCTCCTGAGGCCCCCTCCCCACTCAGCACTGCTGCTGCACCCCTCCTTGGAACCCTTTCTACATTTAGTTTCTCTAACACGGAGCTCTGCTGACTCTCCTTTACCTACCTCTCTAACTACTGCTTCCGGGCTCCCTTACCAGCCTCAGAGCCTGGGGCCTGCCAAGGGGAAGAGCTAGGAGTAGCTCTGGTAGCTGGACCTCACTAGGTAAATGGAATCAGAGTTCATTGTGCCAAGACTGCCAAAAAGCAGGACATGAGGAAGTTGAGGCAGAGTATGTAGTGTTTGCTGTCAGAGTTCTTGAACAAGCAGTATGAGCAAACCTCCGTGAAACTGGAAAAGGAGACCCAGTGGAGGTGGCTGGTGAGAAGCTGCTCAGTGAGCTCGGAGAACACCTGCAGAAAGACCTGCCTCTCCTCAAGCCTCAGAACTTCTACTTTGCCTGTCGCCTACATTTAGCCAGCGGAAAGGATCTAAAGCTGGAAGGACAGAGGATCTTCTGATATTTTAGGGAGGCAAGGGAATTGAGCTGCCTGTGGAGAAGTCAGTAGCGAGAGGCTCTTCACTTTTTCAGTGACCAGAATGCTCCCTCCTGGGTGAAGAAAGTTGGCTATAAGGTGTAGCAAGACTTTAATCAACTACTGAAGTTCTTCTTTATCCATTGCTTTCCCCTTCTCTCCATCACAGGCTAGGAGCCCATACCCTGAAACACTGTTCTTGATTAATTAATAAAGTTTATTGCCCTATAGTGATCCCCTAGGATAGAGGTGGTCAGAGGTAGGAGAGGGTGGAGGATACTGGTTATGATTATGAAAACCTGTATCCATTGTATGTACCTATTTTAGTCTCCTAAATTGATGTTATTTTCCACACTGTACTTGTAAAAAAAGTAATATTCCAGTAGGCACATTACATTGCCCTGAAAGAACTACCCAGTACATGTACATAAAATATATCACATGTACATTTATACAAATATATATATAAAATGCCTAAAAGTAAATCATTCTGAATTATTGAAAAATGACTTCAAGTCATTTGGCTGTGAGCCAGAAACCTGAGTCTGAAGCATTGACTCTTGTGTGTCCTCGTGCTAGTCGTGTTCCCTTTCTGCCCCTCTGGTCTTGTATCTGCAGAGAGCAGGGGCTGGGCCAGCCATTTTATTCACCTGGACTGTGAACCAGTTCTACCGAATCACTTAGGATAATATTAAATGTACTGATTCCTGGGCCCACTTGCACATTTGTAGAATTGGGAAATGAGTGCTTGGAAATGTTTAGTTCTAATAATGTTCCAGATGATGCAGCCAGGTTTTGAGTAGTTGTCTTCCAAGAATCCCTCTGGTTCTGATGTTTTAGAATCCTCCACCTTCTCTCTCTTCCTCAGTTTTCTGGTTTTGTCTTAGCCTTTTTCCCCTGCAGAACCTCCGTCATTATACCATGATGCTCCCAGGAGCAGGATCCCCGTCTTGCCCACCCCTGTTTCCCTGGCACCCAGCACAGTGCTGGGGAGGTGCTCAGTAAGCAGAAGGGCGGAACAAATGGGCTTTCATGGCTTCACTACCACCTATGCACATCCAGGTAATTTCCAGAATTCTTCCTATAGACTCAGTCATTATAAATCTTCTGATAGGTAAATAGAATACAGATTTCAGAATCTAACAAAACTGGATTTGAATCTCTGTTTCACCTCTTACTGTGTCATTTAGTGTCTTTAAAATATAGTTTCCATCATTATAAAATAAGAATAATAGTACATCTTGCCCATGATATTTTGATTAACTTACTGTATGAGAATATGCATGTAAAAGTTCTTGACATATAGCAGGAACTCATTTACTTTGGCTGCTTTCTTCCTTTATATGGCCAATGGTGAGTGCCAGCAAGAGCGGGGACTCAGAAGAGTGATCATCCCCAGGCTGGCTGAAGAGGATGACATTGGGTCCTTTGTCATCCCCTGGCTTCCTGGGACCCTGAGGCTCCTGACTGAGCCCCTGGCACCCAGATGGCTCCCTGCTTGCTTAGCTCTGGGCACCTTAGAATTCAGACTTAGAATCTCACTCTGGATACAGATAAGTGTTCTCCCTCTTACTCTGCTACAGGGATGTAGAAAAAGACGTAGCAAAAGAAATCCAAGGAACTATTACAGGTTTAGGCTCCCCATGCAGGCGTGATGTCTGGGCTTATAGTGAGAAATCCAAGTTCATTCAGAAAGGTTAGTTCCCAGGGCTGGTTTTGTTAACACATCAGCTCCCCTCTCCACATACTCTGTGTTGGAACTGCCACAGCATGCTGTTTTTCATACAAGTCTCTTTTTCAAACCAAGTCCAACTGTTTCAGCCTCAGAAAGGCAGCCAGATTAGCTCTCTTCTGGGCAAAATGGTAAATGATCACCCTCTCCCACCCCCACAGTGCCTCCAGCGCCACAATAATCATGACAGCCACCCCTTACCCAGCACCTACTGTGCTTGAATTTTCATGACATCACTGTGAGTAGGTATGGTTAGCTCCATTTTACTGGGCAGCAGGTTGTCGTTAAGCCTATAGACTTTAGAGTCAGCCTGAGGTGTAAATCCTGGCCCCACTGTGTTTGAGCTAGCCCCCTCTGAGTCTCAGTTTCTTCATCAGCAAAGTAGAATTAATAATGCATACCCCATAGTACTAGGAGGACTACGTGAATACCACAGACGTGGTATATTAAAATAATTATGCCAGTCATGTGAAATCACAAACTAGGATAAATGCTATGAGAGAAAGGGACAAGCTGCCATGAGAGCATATAACAGGGATCCTGACCTGTTTGCTAAGGAGCAAAGATCTGAAGGGTCTTTAGGAGTTTTTTAGGTGAAGGGAGTGGGTGGGGTGGAGGAAAAGCTTTCTAGGCATATGTACCAATATGGCCCCTAAGGTGAGAGGCAGCCTAATGTTTTAGAGAATGGAAAGGCTCTGGGTGCCGGGGTGGCTCTGTTGGTTAAGCATCCAACTTTGGCTCAGGTCATCATCTCACGGTTCGTGGGTTCGAGCCCCGCATCTGGCTCTGTGCTGACGTCTAGCTCAGAGCCTGGAGCCTCCTTCAGATTCTGTATCTCCCTCTCTCTCTGACCCTCCCCTGCTCATGCTTTCTCTCTCAGAAATAAATAAAACATTAAAAAAGAGAGAGAGAGAATGGAAAGGCTCAATATGACTTGAGTGTAGAGAGTGGGGAAGAGTATAAGAGAAGAGGCTGTACAGGGAAATCGGGGTCTTGTTAAGGATTTTTTTCCTCTTTATCCTAACAGCATTGGGACTATTGAAGCATGTGGAGCAAAATACACGTGTGTTGCACATGTGGATAGAGGGGTGACTGATTTGGAATTTACAAGAGATCTTTTGTTGTTTATTTATTTTGAGAGAGAGAGAGAGAGAGCGCGCGCGAAAGCAAGCACATGTGAGTGGGGGAGTGGCAGAGAGAGAGGGAATCTTAAGCAGGCTCTACACTCAGCACAGAATCCAACATGTGGCTCGATCTCACCAACCGTGACATCATGACCCGAACCAAAATCAAGAGTCGGCCTCTTAACTGACTGAGCCACCCGGGTGCCCCTATAAGAGGTCTCTTTACAGTGGTCTTGAGAATGGGTTGGAGGGTGCAAGAGTGGTTGTGGGGAAACCAGTTCAGATGAAGCTCTGCATCTGTCCCAGTGAGAAATAATCTTGGGTAGAGCCAGAGTAGTGATAGCAGAGACGAGGCATTGAGGGGGGTTGAGATATTTAGAGGTAGAATTGCAGGACTTGATGATGGCTTGGCTATAGCGATGGGGAAAGAGTATAAAGAGTAACCACCAGGTTGCCTGCCATTTTAAGCTTAAAAAACAAAAAAGGTGGAAGAAAACCTAGTTTGAGTAGAAAGATATTGATTTGAGAATTTGAACACTGCACTTGAGCTGCCTTTTGTACATGCAAATATAAATGTTCCATGCCCAAGGCCATCAATGGTAGAACACGATGGTCTTGGGATGTCTTTGGACCATCTGACCCAGATCCAGCCTCTCTGGGGGTCAGGCTTGTTTTAGTTCAGTTGATCTGAGGACTCGTGGTTTGCTCCCCACTCCTCGTGGTTCTGTTTCCTTACCAGAATATCCTGAAAAGGGACACACGAGAGAATTCAGCCCACAAAGTCTGACCCATGAACAGTCTGGAGAGAATCTGCTTTTTCAGGGGAAACAATTCAGATATTGATGCATGTTGTTTGAGGTGCTTTCTTCCCAGATCTCTGGGTGAAATACTTGTGTTTGATGTGTGTCCTTTTATTCATTTCTTTATTCATTTATTATTAAAATATTTGCTATTAATACATATCTATGATGTGGCAGGCATAATGCCAAGTCAGAAAAGACCCCTGGTTCTTTGGGAAGTGACATCCCCAGAACCCCTTTGGCACTGCTGTTCTTGTGATCCTGAGGATGCCAGCAGGAAGCTGCCCTTTCTCTGAATGCCAAATCTCCAGGATGCTGAGCTGCTGACTCTTATCGAGGGGGCGTGTCCTGGAGTTCAGAGAGTTGGTTTGCCGGGGGCTCCCTGTGCAGCCTCAAGTCCCAGGTCTGTTTGGGCCTCCTATCTTTTGCAGACTCCCTAAACAGTAACTACATCAATGCCAATTTTTCGCTTTGAATGGGGCTCAGCTGGGCAGTCTGAGCCCCACCGCCCACCCCACGCCCTTGCCATGTGTTCTGGTTCACTGCCTGAGAGCATCTCTTTGTGTCCCCGTGAGGGGAGAGACATGGCAGAGCAGGCTTTGTGTCCTCCCATGGAATGGTCGAGCAAGTTCAACCAGCAAGCAGGGCCGTGGTGGGGGAGGGGAGCAGAGGAATGACTCATCCAGCCTTGGCACCGCGTGATAGGAGTTATGAATACCCAAGTGGAATAGATACGTGCCCTAAGAACACGTCTGCCTTGTGAAAATCTAAACCATGAGCTACATGAGTGATTACTATCATGAAGGGGAGCACGGTGTCCTTTTAAAAATCCTCTAGTATATTTAACATGCAGTGAGGGAGGGGAAGAACTATGCCAAGTCAGGCACTCAAGGAAAGCTGACATTCTTTGTGTCAGTGGAACAAGGAACTTCTTACAACTGGAGCAGATGGTGGGCCCCTGTTAGGGGAGATATTCCTGCAGAGGGTTGACCACGTGTCAGGTGGGGCAGAGAGACTGCTTCCCACGGGTGGGATGGTAGGCTGAGAATTGCATCCCTAAGCTTCTCGGATTCTTGACTTTGCCTTTCATCTTCCCAAGTAAGTCAAGGACTTGAAGGGTCCTTGAAGTCAGAAGCACCTCCACTAAATCCCAGCTCCACCTCTTCTAACTGTGTGATTTGGGCGAGATGCTCTCTGCACCTCCTTCTCCCAGCCTGCCGAACCAGGTTCACTGTACCTTGCCGAGTTGTGTATGGACGAGGGTCAAATGGGTTAAGCCTAGCAGCCAGCACCCTAGGATGTAAGAGGAGGAGAAGCCTGTGGTGCCGCTGATCCGCTGTCAGCTCTGTGGTGTGTGTGCGCGTGGCCTGGATCTGCATGCTCGGCTCTGAACGTTTATTGCTCCCAGAACACGTATGCAGGCCACGCGTCAGCTCACCGGCAGCCTGGGGCGGGCTGGGACACACTGTCCTGCTTCTGCCTGAGGAGACACCCGCTCGGCAAGCAGTGAGCCCACCCAGCTTGTTTTCCCCGAAGAATTCCCTCAGTCTTCATTACAGAAAATCCTTTCAGGTGCCCAAGGTGGCACAGTGCTTGCAATTTGACCCCCTTAAGAATTCTGGCTATGTCCCTTTATCATGCCAGCTCTCTCCTAACGCTGATTTTGTGAGGAGTTATTTTCCTAATGTTTTGGATAAAGTCCTGCAGCATGTTTCTGATGGTGTTTTAGCGAGTTCACACTGCTTTTATTTCCCAGGGGCACGTTAACAAGCTGTGGACTAGCCTTTGAAGGGAGCTAGCACGATCACTGTAAGCTCAAGGCCATTTGCGGCCTGAAAGATCCTTGGCACCCAGGCGTCACTCTGGCTCCGTATGTCACCATGTAACCCACTTGAGTCATGCCAGCCTGAAGACACTCGCCCACTTGGGGTACCCACCACAGATATCATGGTTCCCAGCTGCACACGCAGGGCAGAGTTAGGTTCATTGGTTATTTTCTCCTCTGGCATCCCTGTAGGCTCCATAGGGTGGCGTCCTTGGCCCCTTTATTCAGACTAAGAGAGCGTGGCTCTTGCAAGGTGCAATAGTTTGTCTGAGGTCACATAGCTAATTATCGGCAAAGCTGTGTTTCAAATCCTGGTTTTCTAAGGGGCAGCCTGACAGTGAAGACACCGTCTTTTTAGCATTGGCATCTCACCTATGATGTTCATGAACTGTGTGACCTTGCACAAGCTAGAGATTAAATATTTTAAGTGGTTATTAACAGTAACAGTAACATTTACAAAGCAACTGGCACAGTGTAGGTGCCCTCCACCATCTCCTCACATTAGACTTGTGAGATGGGTTTTATTATTACCCAATTTACTGATAAGCAGCCTGAAATTCAGAGAGCTAAAGTAACTTGTCTGAGCCTCAGTTCCTCTATAAAACGAGAATATTGATACCTCCCTGGGAGGGTGACTGTGAGGACCGAATGAGGTCGTGGGGGTGCACTGCCTAGCTCCGAACCAGCTACGGAGGAGGTGGGTGATCAGTGCTTCTTTGCTTTCTGTGCTTCCCCCTCTGAGTCCTACTCCAATGGTCTTCCACTACATTTCATTTAATGCATTTAGAAGCTAAGGTCATTCTGAAGTCCTCTCCCTAGCTTTCTTCATCACGCTTCGCCAACCCCCCAGAGGCTACTTCCAGTGTCTGATCTGAGCTCCCTGTCAGATACCGCCTGTTTAGTCTTATGCCAGTTCAGGAAACACCATCCTCCCCTGGCATGCCACACCACACCCCTGACATTTGCTGCGGGGCTGTGTTCTGGAATGCTAAAGCCTGCTCCGGCCTCTCCAGCTGCAGGGCTCTCCCCTGTCCTGACTTTCTCTAAGGCAAATACAGGTTGTTTTCCTTATTTTGGCATCCTTCCTGGACCTTTCAAGTTGTTATGTTATGTTTTGCGAGGGGTCACACATGGAAGTGACCTCAAATACAGGTCTCCTGACATCCGGCATCATCATTTAATGTGTAAGAGGAATATGCAGTAGGTTGGAGGAAAAATTGAAGGCTGTCTTTGGGGATCTTCAGAAATGTATTCATTTGACTTTCAATAAATAGTTATTTATTCAGCACCTACTTTCAGCCAGACCCCATGTTAGACAGTAGCTATGGCAGTGAAGGAGGCAGGCCTGTCTTTAATGGAGCTCACATTCTAGTGTAAGACTGTTTTGTTTATAACAAAAACATAAGTAAGTCGGTAGGATGATTTTAGGTTTAAAGTGCTATGAACGAAATAAATAGAGCTTTGGGGTGGAGAGTAACTAGAAGATATTTTATGCATTTTGGATAGGATGGTCGGGGAGGGACTCCTTGAGGAGGTGACATTTTGAGCTGAATTCTCAAGTGAAAAGTCAGGGCAAGAGCATTCCAGGCTGAGGGAGCAATGAGAACAAAGACCCAGAGGTGGGAAGGGCTTTGCCATTTGAGGAAAATGGAGATCAGGATGGCTGGGACACAGTGCGCCAGAGGGAGGAGCCCTAAGGTCACAGAGCATGACCTGGATCATGTTGGGCGCTGGAGGCCATGGAGGAGTTTGGGGTTTTCTCTAGAATCAATGGGAAGCCATTGAAGGGGTATAAGCAAGGGAGTGTTATGGTGGAGAATACTGAGGTGGCTAAGTGGAGAATGGATTGTAAAATGTGAACAGGGAAGCAGAGCTACCAATTAAGATGCTGTTATAGGGGCACCTGGGTGGCTCAGTTGGTTGAGCGTCCGTCTTTGGCTCAGGTCATGATCTCACGGTTCGTGGGTTCCAGTCCCGCTCGGGCTCTGTGCTGACAGCCAGGAGCCTGGCGCCTGTTTCAGATTCTGTGTCTCCCTCTCTCTCACCCCTCCCCCGCTCATGCTTTGTCTCTCAAAAATAAATAAACATTAAAAAAATAAAGACGCTGTTATAATAGCTCAGAATAGCTGACAGTGGTCTGGATGAGGTTATGACATTGGAGACAGAAGCAGATAAATTTGTGATTATGTTGAAGTTAGGGCAACAGGGTATGAGGAAGGATTAGATGAAGTAATCCATTCTGCCCAATCTACTCAATACCCGATTAGTGTAGATCAAAGTGATCCCTAGTTTCAGTTCCTAAACTGGGGGCAGGGGGCAGGCATCTGGCAGCAGGTAGACTTGACAGGTGACAGACCTAACTGCCAGCATGCTCCTCTCCAAGTTTGGGAGACTGTAGGCAGAAGCTATTTCTTGCATCTCAGAAAGTGAAAAAGGGAGACATTTTCAAAGAATTCATTCATTCAGTAGTCCCATAACAAGGGCCTTATCTGTGGCTGGTGTTCAACTTTTGGTGAATAAGTTAGGGCTCTGCTCTTAAGGGCCTCCCCTCTTGGGGGAGGTAGAAATATAAATAGATAAATCTCAGTATATTTAATGGCAAAAAGGACAAACAAGGGGGTGTGGGAACATGAAAGAGAAGGTTAACTTTTCATTGGGTAAGGGAAGACTTCATAAAGAAACTTGACATTAAAAGAGGTTAAAGAGACAACTATAATTTAAAAAGTAATTACAAGTAGTCAAAATAATATAACTAATGACCAGGAACAACTCAGTTTATAAACATTAATATCTACCCAAAAAAGGGGGGGGGGGCAAGGGTGGTAAGAAGAGAGAGCATTCCAGAAAAAAAAGGAATAACATTTGCAAAGGCCTAGAATCTGGAAGGAGAGGGGTGTATTCAAGAAATAGAAAGCACCTCCATCTGGCTAGGGTATGAAGTGTGTGGGGCAGAGGTGCAGGCTGGTACCTGAGGTTGTTGACTGCACTGTGAAGGGTCTTGTGTGCCATGTTGACAGTGTGGGACTTAATCCTTTAGGCACCTGGGAACCAGCAGAGATCTTAAAGCCACGGGTAGTTGGCGGAAAGCAAATAGCTTCCCCATAGACCGCCAATCCATCAAATCCCCGTTTCCTACTGCGTCTGGGTGCAGCCTCAGGAACGCTCTGAACACAGTATTCCAGCCAGCCAGAACTGGCAGAGGAGGAGGTCTACCCACTATTCCCAAAAGAAGATGCGTCTGTGTATGGTTTTAGAGACGGAAGTCTTTAGGACCCCAAACTACCTTTTACAGTTGTCTCATCAGGCACAAGTGTAGGTTGGCTACACTGTGTAAGACATGGTGGAGGAACCTGAAGGAGAAATAACAATGTAGTCTGAAGGAAAATATTTCTTTTTATTTATTTATTTATTTTTATTTTGAGAGAGAGAGCGATAGTGATAGTGACAGCGTGAGCAGGGGAGGGTCAGAGAGAGAGGGAGATACAGAATCCAAAGATAGGTTCCAGGCTCTGAGCTGTCAGCACAGAGCATGACGCGGGGCTCGAACCCATGAATTGTGAGATCATGACCTGAGCCAAAGTTGGACGCTTAACCGACTGAGCCACCCAGGTGCCCCTAAAGGAAAACATTTCTGAATGTGGCCATGGTTGTATGATTCCAAGTGGGCGGTGCTGAGGCAGAAAGTACTAGGCTTGCAAGGAATTCTAGTTCACTAGCCCTTGAATGGATGCCCTTGACCTATAGGAAAGTTCAGTGCTCTGGTAAATGGAAGGCTTTCTTGTTCAACAGTGGTCCTTTCCTCAGGAAGCTGTCTTAAAGAGGCCATATAGCTCCTTTGAAGAAAATAAAATGTCCTTGGGCCAAGGAACCAGGAAGTGACCATTAGTCTCAGAGCTCAGTCATGGTTGTGATCATCTATGCCAGTTCCATATCCCTGGCACCTAGCACAGGACCTGAGTCAATGAATAGGGAAAAGAAAATAACCAACCACTAGCCAACCAAGTGTGGATTCTAAGCCCAGCTCCTGCACCTCCATTTTCTCAACTATGTTATGACCTGGTCAGTCGCCACGGCCCTTTGCTGTGCTGTCCCAGGATGCTAGGATGATGCATAGAATGGTTCAAAGCAAGCCGAATCATCACTCACATTTCTGATGTGCCCCAAATATAATCAGAATAACATCAAAATTAAGCACTACTTTACAACATCTCAGATATGCCTTCTAAAAACAGAACCTGTGTCTGTTTCTGAGATGTGAAGAAAATATATTAGGTTATATTAAACAGCAAGATTGTCCCTTTTGTAGGGAAAAAAAACCCATATGAATTAAATCTTGTCTTCTGACTGGGAATTTGAATTGGGATCTGAGTCAATCTGATGTAAATCTGAGCATCCATCCAGAGAACATTTATTGACATCTGCTCTGAGCAGGGCTCTGTGCTAGGCATGTGGGAGATAGGAGGATGAGCAAGATGCAAGATGAACAAGATCCTTCCAGGCAGAAACTGACAGTCTAGACATGGAAATAAAACATGTACATACTTGACCGTGACCTTAGGTGGGCAGATGATAAGCTGGGACAGGCCACATCCAGGGCTAGGGGAGGTCAGGGGAAGAAATCCCTTCAAGTACATCATTTAGGCAAGAAGTCTGTCTTTTACCACACTGTGTTGGGCTGAGAATGCACAGAGCCACCGTGGCCATGAGGATGTGCTCCGTGGCTGCCTGGATCTCCCAGTCAGCCTGCTGCCACCAAATCGAACCCCTTACCCCAAGCTGTTGTTGGCAGGGAAAAATTATCTCAGGCGCTCAGCCCCTGGTTTTTATGAGCAACAAGTACACTGCCTTGCCAAGCTTGGTGGCCCCTTTTTATGGCTCACACCCTTGGAGTGGATCTCAAGAAAAAATCGTTGACTTTAACAGGAATTTCTATTCTTTCTTTTGTAAGATTGGAAACTGTTTGCCTGTGTGACCCTTATTGCCTTGTCTGCCACTGAAATTCAGGATCCAGCTACAATGGGAGCATCTGCTTTCTGACATTGACCCAGCAATTACTTGTCAAACCCTTCACTGTGCAGGGCCCTGTGTACAGTGGGGAGGAGACTCGCACAGGCCCTGCCTTCAAGGAGGGCAGAAGGGTGTGTGTGAGCCAGGCCCAGGAAGAGCTACAATACCAGCTGCAAGAGAGGGTCCAATGAAGTACCAGCAGTTAGAGGAGACAGTTTGCTTTTGGGCTGGGGCATAAAAGGAAAACCTAAAAGAGATCTGTGTGATTTGGACCTTGAAAAGTGTAGGGATCATCCACATTGAAATAGGTGTAATAGGCTTTCTAAAATGTCAGCAGCACTGAGGAAGCAGAAAACTCCAGGCATGTTTAGGAGACTGGGAATACTTCAGTTTGACTCTAACAAAGGGAGCGTAAAGGGATAATGCTTTCTAAAAGGTAGGATCTGTCTAAGTGAGTTCAGACTGCTATAACAAGATATCATAGATTGGGTGGCCTAAAGAAAACCTTTATCTCTTATGGTTCTGGAGGCTAGAAATTCAGGACCAGAGTGCCAGCATGGTCAGGTTCTTGGTGAGAGCCTTCCTTGTGCTTCACAGATGGCCATCTTCCTGCCATATCCTCACATGGTGGACAGCAGAAAAGAGGAAGCAAAGCTTTCTTCTGTGTCTCTCTTTTTTTTAATGTGTATTTATTTTGAGAGAGAGAGAGAGAGAACATGTACAGGAGGGGAAGAGAGGTGGCGGGGGGGGTGGGGTGTGTGGGGAGAGAATCCCAAACAGGCTCCTTAATGTCACCACAGATCCTGATGCAGGGCTTGATCTCACCAACTGTGAGATCATGACCTGAGCCAAAATCAGGAGTTGGATGCTTAACCAACTAAGCTTCCCAGGTGCCCCTGCATTTCTTCTTCTTCTTTTTTTTTTAATGTTTATTTTTGAGAGAGAGAGAGACAGTGCAAGCAGAGGAGGGGCAGAGAGAGATTGAGACACAGAATGTAAAGCAGGCTCCAGGCTCCGAGGTGTCAACACAGAGCCTGACGTGGGGCTCAAACTCACTAACCATAAGATCATGGTGGGGCCCAAACCCACTGGGAGATCATGACCTGAGCCACCCAGGCAGCCCACCCCTGTGTTTCTTCTTATAAGGACACGAAGTCCATCATGAGGGCTCTACTCTGATGACCTAGTCACCTCCCACACGCCCCACCTGCAAAAACCATCACACTGGGGATTAGGATTTCAGCATATGAATTCTGGGAGGACACAAGCATTCGGGCTGTGGTAGAGCCACATCACAGAGGGCTTCCTTGAATGTTCCAGGGTGAGGTAATTATATATTTAATTCTACAGGCCATAAGATGTCACTAATAGGATTTTATTGGAAAGGACTTTGGAGATGAGCCAAAGTCTCATTTTGTCTCACATGTAAAGACTGAATCTCAGAAAGAGAAGTGAGTAACTCACAGTCAAATGGGGCTGGACCTGGAGCTAGGGCCAGAACCAGATCTCCTGGACTCACATACAGTGGTCTTATACTCCAGAACGAGATCCCATGCTCTGGGGAGATTAGTGAGTCTTTCTGGTGGTCTTTAGTTAGGTCTGAGGCCATGGGTGATGGGGAAGGGCTGATGGGAGAGACAAGGCAGGCATCCAATCAGAAGGGTTTCAATGTGGAAAGCGGACAAGAGGGAGACAGTCTACTTGTACTTTCTTTGGTTGCTGCTCTTTATTGGATTGTCCAATTGGATTCCTTTTGTTAAGCTGCCTCGAAGTGGGAAAGAAGGGGTACAAATCCAAAAGAAATATGTCAAACACATTCAGTACTTCCTAAGTTGAGCCTTTTGGTAATTTTTTTCTTTCCTTTTCCTTTTTTTTTTTTTTTTTTTTTTTTTTTTTTGGTCCCTCTGTCCTTTTCCAGAACCTGGACTTCTAGGTCTTAAGTCTTCAGGAATGTGATCCACTTCTCAGCCACCAGCCTGGCTTCCCAGTTTTATGCATAGGGTATGAGAACTGCCATCATTTTCTGAGTGTCTCTAGTTTTGGGTTTCCTGCCAGGCCCCATGAAGGTGCAATCCATATGACTTGCCCCTCATCCCATGCCTCTAAGCTTGGAACCAAAGCCCGGAAACAACCTCCAACAGTGACTGAGCTCCATAATATACCAGCCAGCCCGAGGAGGGCACTGAGCTGAGCTCTAGTCTTCCGAGGGCCTGGCCCCAGGTCTGTATACCCTCTGCTCCAGGACCTGGGGANCTGGGTCATAGGGGAGTTCTATTGTTAGTTTCCTGAGGAACCTCCACACTGTTTTCCAGAGAGGCTGTACCAGTTTACATTCCCATCCTGGGCTCTGTCTTATACCTACTGAATCGGAATCTCTGGAGGCAGGAGGCCAGGACTCTATTTTTTGACAAGTGCCCCAAGTAATTCATATGTACCTAAAGTTAGAGACTCTGCCTTAGATCACTTAATTTTTTTCCTGGGCTTCAGTTTCCTTGTTTGAAAATGGGGAAATTATGTATTTAATTACTATGAAAATAGAAAAGCACTTTGAAAAAATGCTAAAAACTTTATCTATACATATATATGTATAGGTATAGAAAACTAACATAGGTTGTGTATGTGTGTGCATATATATGTATATATAATTACTATATATATTACTAAGCTGACAGTGTTGGGGCCAAGAAAGTTTAAAACATTTCTCAAACAAAAATACACTGAAAACTGCTAAACGGTCTGAGTGTTGACACTTGGAGAATATATGTTTACCAAGAGAATGAATATATAAATGAATACCTCCAGGAATGATAAACCTTGAAGTAAGGTTATTAGCTTGCTCTTCAATATCCTCCACCTCATGCACTCAATCAGCATCATTCACTGGGTGCCTAATATGTGTCAGTGTACTGTTCTAGGCTGCGAATATGGAGATAAATAAGACACAGCCCCTGACCTCAACTGGTTGGAGATCAATATGGAAATGAGCATTCAATACAGTATAATAAGCACCAGGTCTGGGGGTGGGTTAGAGAGGCGGTTGTAAATGCTTTAGCTTTTAGAGTAGAACCAGCTGTCAGGGTACGTGTCACCAAGGAGGTGATCCAGGACCTGTATGTTGAACACAAGTGTGATTTTGTCAAGAAAGAAGGCATCTTTCACAGTCCTTGCCACTGGCTTCCTTCTTCCATTCCATCAAATTCTCCTATCAGTTTCCTCCCTTCCTGCCCCATCAAACTAGCCTCAGGGACCCAGTGGTCTTGGCCACTTCCTCCTTCACCCTCCCAAAACCTGCCTTCGCTCTAAGTCAAGACTTCAGTTTAGTCCTAAACACCTGGGTTTAAAACAATGCCTTTTTGTGTGTGGAGGGGTGCAGTTTATATGGTTACCCCCCAAGTTTTCATCTGAAGTGATTTTAAGCTCTATTGGAGATGTGTTTGTTTGTAAATTTGCCTTTTTCATCAGCCAGCTGATAGGAGAGGTGTTGTGCTTTGTAGGTTAGTTGTTTTGTGGGGGAAAGAGGATTGATGATTAGTGATTTTCCCCAGCCTTTGTTATTTTACTAGATAAATAATCATAATTTGGCTTACCTGTAAAGAATCAAGGATTAATACATAGTCTAAGTTGTGTTGTAGAATTACCTTCTTTGTGTTTTAAGGTAGAACAGCACTGGGTAAGGAATCAGAACTTAAACTGACATAGCCCTTCACCAAGTACCCTGACCATGTAAATCCTTTCTACTCAAAACGTGATCCACAAACCACTGGCCTCGGCCTTGGGTGGCACTAATTAGAAATGCAGAACCTCAGGCTCAAGCTGAGATCTGCTGGGTCAGAATCTGTATTTTTAACAAGATTCCCTGGCAATTCATTTGACATTAAAGTTTAAAAGAGACCATGAAATTAGTGATTTATCCCCATTGATTAAGACATTAAAGTCAAGAGATTGAGGAACTTACCCAAGATCACATAACAAGTAGCAGAGCCAGGATTCAAGCCCTGGTCTGTTCAGTTCCAAGTTCAGTGCTGCCTACTCCATCCAAGTGCTGGGCTTTTTTGTGCCATATTAATTAAAGAGCACTTATTTAATGGTTCATGTCCAGTGAAGAGGGGGACACTTTTTGAAAGTACAAGTGCATCTTCTTGAGAGCTGCAGGGGACAAGGAAAGTCCAAAGGGAGCTCAAATACTGAGCTTTGACTTTATGCCATACACTTGGACAAGTTTGCATGACGGATAGCCTTGTCTCCATTTTACAGATGGTAAAAACTCTTTGCATTTTCCTCAGTGTGACCAACCAGTAGGGACTCTTAGCAAAGCAGAAATTGAAGGTGTTATTAAGGTCTGATACTAGGACTTCCTGTGTCAGAGGTAATTGAATCAGAGATGTTGTGAGCACTTTTTTTCTTTTCTTTTTTTTTTTTTTTTAATCCTGAAAGTAAGATCCAATTCCTATATGAAGCCAGCTTCTTCCTTGATTGGTCAGGTTTGGTAGATTCCTACTCTTTCCAAAGTCAGGAATTCAAGCTTCGGTCACTTGGAACTCCTCATGATTTATGAACAACTCTGTCTCATAGAGTAAAAGAGGTTTTCCCAAAGAGGAAAAAATAGCTTAAAGAAGGCCTTGAAGAATCAAGATGACAAAATGTATTATTTATAAGGACCTAAAATAAGTGCTGGATCCTCCACTCAAAGTGAGCAGACGACAGCCAAGTGCCGTTGTGGAGTGGAGCCCAGCGACTCCAGCTAGATCCATGTGGCAAGGCCGGTCAGCCAGGGCCCCACTCAGTATTCCAGGGGTCCTTCTCGGGAGGTGGCTCCTGCTTCTGATACAGGGCAGCCTGTGTAGCTCATATGAATGGGTCCCAGTTACAAATGAGAACAACAGATCAGCTGAATGAGGAGATTCTTAGAGAATGGGAGAAAGGCAGTGAGAGTCTGTGAGTGTGAACACACACACACACACACACACACACACACACACACACACACCATTTGTAGGATTATACTGAGTTCCTGACTTAAGAACCCAAGGCCACAGGGTCGTACTGGGAATAAGGAGGAGGCCGGGCAGGACAGGAGTAGATGCAGAGTATCTTGCCTTCGCTGGCCCCGTAACGGGGCCTGCAGCTGCTAGTGATGCTGTCTGCACAGAGTAGGCCCTACTCCATCCAAGAAACAGCCACTTCTTGCTGCATCACAGATCTTTTGTTACTCAAGGCTTGGCTCATCATTTCTGAAGAACTTAACAATAATTTCTCTGTTTTCTTTTAAGAGAATGTTTACAAACTCCACTCCTACACAAAGCTCTCCTGCTCTGGAAGCAAACTCAGGGTCAGCAAGTCTACATTTTGGCCAGTGGGAAAGAAGCAGAGTTAGTGTCTAGTAATCTCTGATCAACAGCTGATATTATTTAAAAAAAAACCCACATCCCTGTCACTCATCCCTTGCTTGACTCTGCCATAGGACCTTTGTTACCTGGGTGCTTATGATACTGACTTAGACCTGAGGACCATTTCTCAAATCCATTTGTCGAAAGAGAGCAAGATTCAGTGGCAGGAGGGAGGTCACTGAAAGATAGAAGGTGATGCCAAGGGACTTCTGAAGAAACACAGGGACTCATGAGATTATATTCTGGCTTCATAGTGACCACAAGTTTGCTTTTACCAACAGAATAGTGAGCTAGGATTTGAACTGACGCCATAGCCTTCAGAACCTCTCACCTGTCTCTACTTCTTCCAGTGCTTCATCTTCTTCCCTTCATCTCTTCATCTCTTCTGGGATGTGGTGACAACACTGAAGAGGGTTGGGGGAGATTCTTTCAGTAGCTGTTGCTGTATCTGGAGCCTGCTTTTTGTTCTCTGTTGGCTGATGGCCTCCTCCCCAGCCATGGGAGCTAGCTGTGGTCCATGGGTCCTGATACCGTCCCCTGGTAGCATTAGCCTATATTTCCACTGCTTCTAATCTCAGAGGTCTTCTAGTTTCCTCTTACCGGAATGGTTACCCCTGGAGTTCAGAGCACCCATTCAGAAGGGCTGGATTCACCTTCATGCCCTGGCAGTGTAGGCAGCCTTCAAGAAGATGAACATCTGACCTTCCTTTACCCCACAGCCCAATTCAGAGTAGTAAGATTAAAAGAAATCAGCATTTTAAAGATTTTTTTAAATGTTTATTTATTTTTGAGAAAGAGCACGAGTTGGGGAGGGGCAGAGAGAGAAGGAGACAGAATCCAAAGTAGGTACCAGGCTCTGAGCTGTGAGCACAGAGCCCAACGCAGGCTTGAACTCTCAAACCGCGAGATCATGGCCTGAGCCAAAGTCAGGCACTTAACCAACTAACCCACCCAGGTGCCCCTTATCAGCATTTTAAAATCCAAATAGCTACTTAATATTTGAGTGAGAGGCAGCATGGTATAGAAGGACATGGTATTTTGAACTGGTTTGGTTCATATTCCACCTCTACTACTTTCTAGTTGTGTGATCCTGGGCTAGTCACCTGATCTCTCCAAGTAAGAAATACCTTGAAGAGCCCTACTGGAGAATAAAGATAACGCAGACAAAGTGCCTATATATATAATGTGCTTGATTCGTAGTGGGTAATATCATTATTCTGAAAACCAAAGGTTTTCAAACTTATGCCTTAAGAATACTGAGTTCTTTCCTGCATTTTCCATCATATATAGGTTTTAAACTACTCACTACCCTGGTTTTTCTATTTTATTATTATTATTACTACTACTACTACTATTACTATTAGTACTACTACTACTACTATTACAACTTTTATTGTAGTTAAATACACATAATAGAATTTACCATTTTAATCATTTTCACTGTACAATTCAATGGCATCAGGTACATGACATTATTGAGCAGCCATCTCTACCACCTGTCTCTGGAACCTTGTCACCCTCTTATGTCCCCATTCCCCCCTTTTCCCAGCCTGGTCACTCTCTTTTCAGTAGCATGTTCCAGGTTTTCAGTGTCTTTCTTCCCATTAAATAGGGGGTGGAAAGGGCCTTTTGGTAGGGTTTTCTTTGAGTTCTGCAAACTCCCACTGGGGAGCCTGAGAGTTAAAGGTCTGTGCCATTTGCAGCAAACTTTGAGGATTGCAGATGGTTACAAAATAGATGTCAATACAGCTGCTTTGCATAGGATAGATCTGCAAAGAGCCTTCCAAGGACTGGTACATTTCTTCTAAAAATATCCAAGGATGTGGCTTGGCATAGCTTTGAGGAGAAACCAACAGTTTTTAAATTCTTCAATAGCATCTACCTTATGGTGAAGATTAAATGAAAGAATTTGTGTTGAGTTAGTATAATACAGTGCCTGGCACAGATAGGACCTTCATATGTAGGCTGTTGTTACTGTTATTGTGCTGTGCCAGAGACATTATGTATAATGTTTTGGCATTTAAGCCCCACAACAAATAGATATCATCTTCATTTTATATGAAGAAACTAAGGCTCTGAGGTGTTAACACTCCCCAAATTATGGAGCCTATAAGTAGCAGAGTAGCAGAGGGGGGATTCAAACCCATACTCTTCCTCTCATATGAGGCCACCTGTTGTGGCATACCAAGAAAGGAACTCCATGGGTGAATCATCTTGACTTCATTCTCAGCATTTCATTTTCCACCTGTCCTGGCCTTTCTCTGGACTGCTGTCTTCTTGCTATTTCTTCGTAAAGTCATATACCTAATGCCGAAGGTTCAGAGCTTTCTGGATTTATCAGTCCCAAGTCTCTGCACCATTTTGAAGTCATCACTCACAGTCTTCAAAAACTCTCTGCTCTAGAAAAAGAAACTGAAACCATGTGTACAAACCATGGAATTCTCTGGCTTTATTGGATGAGTATCTAAGAATTAATGAATTCTGTATGGAATTCAGAGCAGTCATTGTGGTTTTGGTCAGAGAAGGGTGCTTTCCAGGATATTTAAGTCACCCAGAAGCACTGGGTAGAGTTGGTTCAGAAAAGAAAATGCTTACATTTGACTTCCATGAGGGACTGGGATTCATTCTTTTTTCAGAAAACAAGACCATGTCACTGTTTTGCTCCTCATCATGGCTCCTAAGAAACTCAAAGCCAATTTGAATGCTCAGTCACACACAGCATGTATATAAATAACCAGGGTTGGCATATTTGGATATTCCTTCTTGTCATGGTTTTAAGTTTCCATTTTTCTTCTACTTAGTATGTTATAGGAATTGTCCTTTGGGAAGTGATGAGCTTAGAGTAAGTAAGTCAGTAAAGACTCTAAGTGCTTAGGGGTCAGGGACCATGTTTGTTTATCATAGTGTCCCCATCACATAGCCCAGTATCTGGAATATGGTAGTTGCTGAATAAATGTTCTTAAGTTGAAAAAATGAAAGATATTACTGAATCAGCAGTCAAAATAACTTAAAGTGTGGCATCTTTGGCACTTTCATTTGGACTTCCAGTTCCCAAGGTCATCAAGGTGGAAGCTTTAGAAGATGTTCCTTAGATTTTGAAGGTCTACCAGTAAGGAACTGTGTGTGCCTGCTAGTAACAGACACCAGAAATAATAATGACTTAAACAGAAGAGAAGTCTGTTTTCTCTCACCATTGTGGACTTGAATGGTTTCTGCCATTGGTATGGTATGCCATATGCCAATGGTATCAAAAAAATCCATAGATTGAAGCCCTTAACCCCAAAATGATATATTTGGAGAAAGGGCCAAAGGATGGAGATAGGGGCAGAGGATGATAAAGGTTAAGTGAGGGCATAAGGATGGAGTCTTCATCTAATAGGTCAGGTGTCCTTCTAGAAGAGGAAGAGATACCAGGGATCACTCTCCCTTCATGTGGGCCCAATGGAAAGGCAATCTGCAAGCCAGCAAGAGATGGTTCACCAGAAACCAACCCTGACAGCATCTTGATTTTGGACTTCTAGCTTCCAGAAATGCAAGAAAATCAATTTCTGTTCTTGGAGCCACCCAGTCTATGGTATTTTGTTATGGAAGACTGAGGAAACTGCTATACTCATATATATTTAAGAAGATTGGCAATATTCATTCCAGGGCTGATGTCGTAGCTGTGTGAATAGCAAGGGCCCGAGTTCTTTCTCTCTCTCTGTTCACTTCGCTTCATCCAGGCTTTCTTCTTCAGGGTTTTCTCATGGTCCGAGATAGCTGCTAGGGTTCTGGCCATCACATCCCCATTCAGGCAGGATGCAGGTAGAGGGAGAAAGGACAAAAAGTGGCCCTGTTAGGTGGTACCCAGCCATGTCCACCACAGCTCATTGGCCAGAACCTAGTTACACAGCCACACCTAATTGCAATGAAGGCTGCAAAATTAGTCTTTTAGCTAGACACATAGCTTCCCTGAATGAAATCTGGGGAGAATGGATCTTGAGTAGATAACCAGTAGTCTCTGCCTTGAGAAGCATGAGCAGTTTGGGGAATGAGGAATGTGGAAAGGACACAGTCACAACAATAGTCCCCACTCCTCACAGAGCCTGTGAGCCAGCACCAGTGCCATGTGGAGATGGCTCCTGTTGTCTGCAGAGTAACCCCAGCCCTGCTTGGCTGAGGAAACCACTGTTTGTTCTCAGCCACCTTCCCAACCTTTTCCTTCCCATTCACCAGCACCTTGTCCCCAGCCCCGTTCCCTGAGTATGCCTGCACTCGCCTGCCTTACTGTTTCCCTCCTCCTGAACTGTGCCCTGTGCCCTTTGACACCCCAATATCTTATCCATCCTTTCCAACCCACCCAAACTCTTCCTCCTGGAAGTTCCTGAGGTGACACAGAGTGCTTCCTGTCCTATATTCCTGTGCACTTTGCCTGTGTGTATATTTTAATATTTATTCTGGGCTGCTTGCAATTAAGTTATGTAGAATATTGTCTCTACTTCCGTGTATGTTTGAAAATTTCCATAATAAGTTTTTCATATGTGCCTGCCTCAGGGCAGGGATGGCATCATCTTGTTGCCATACTTCCAAGATTTTTACAAATATTTATTGGGCACCTACTAAGTGTCAGGCATTCTGCTTGGCCCTAGGGACATAGCAGTGAGCAAAACTGTCCCTGACCTCATGATGCCTGCTAACCTGGGGACACAAGGAGCAGCAGACGTTAGGCAACAGGTTGATAAATACATAAGACATTGATAAATATATAATTGCAAATTGTGAGAAATGCTGCCAAGGAAAAAAGTAGGATGCAATGAGAGGAAAGCAAAGGGGCATATTTTAGGTGGTATGTCACATAGACCAGAATTTAAATTCCTATTCTCCCTTATAGAATAATTCCACACAATTTTTGTAGCTACTCCCCCATTAAGGAGCTGGAACTTAACTTCCTGTTCCCCAAGTGTGAGCTCTGCTCAGTGACTTGCTTCCAAAGAGTAGAGCCTGGAAGAACCAGGGAGGGGCAGCAGAAGGGCACAGAAGTCTACAGTGAAGAAACCGAGCAAACGTTACGAGGCCAGATCAAGGTTAGCAGCATCAGCGATAAACTGTGTTGATTGATATTATGTACGTTGTACATAACACAGTGAGGAGGGCACTTCACCTCCACGAATTCCAGCCTAACCATGAGTAAAACATCAGAGAAAAACACACTGACTGAGGGGCATTCCACAGAATACCTGGCAAGTACTTCTAAAGCGGTCAAGGCCATCAAGCACAGGGAAAATTGGAAGAACCGTAACAGACCTGAGGAGCCGAAGGAGACGTGAGAGCTGAACATAATGTGGTGTCGTGGATGGCGTCCTGGAGCAGAAGTCAGTAGGGGAAAACTCACGAAATCTAAACAGAGTGTAGCATTTAGTTAATAACAGTGGCCCTTGGTTGTGACAAATATGCCACAGTTAACATAAGATGTAACAATAAGGCTCCCCTGTTAGGGGAGAGGCGTTTGGGAGCTGTACTATCTTTTCAACGTCGCTGTAAATCTAACACTATTCTAAAATTAAAACTTGATTAAAATAGGTCCCTGCTCGCTGCTCCCTGGCTCATATGAGTTGGGTGTGTCACTCTGGCCTCAGTTCAACTGCAGGATGGGGGAGACGGCTCCGTCACCACAGGATTGAGAAAAAGCTTCAGGGCACCAGTGAGTGGCTTCGGAAACAGCGTGCCCACATCACTGCTCAGCGCGCAGGTTCCCCTCCTGCCCCTGCAGTTCCGCATGGGGAGGCCCTCCAGAAGCTTCCCCAGAGGCTGCTGCTCTGTGGCACCCAGTGGGACCCTGTCCTTGCCCCTTCGAGTGTCTTTGTAGCCAGATTTCTGTGCAGGAAACTTCTTCCTCACCTCTCTTGACAGCTTACTCTGAGGGACTAAAGCTGCATTTTTATTTTCATATTTCACTTGATTTCTCCCTGCCCACCCACCCCCCTCCCCAAATTTAGTCTTTCTCTTCAGGAAACAGCATATGATTCAAACCGCCAGTTCTAAATTTAGTATTGCCTGTGATATGGAGAATGCATTTAGTGCTGCCTGGGATATGCATTTGGAAATAATAGTTTTATTTATCCACATCCAGTAATTCTGACTGCCTGCTGGGCTCTTTCAGGAAAGAGTTTGTCATCTCTTTTCCTCCTAATGATGAAATGTTGCCTGCTCAGGTCCCAGAGGCCCAACCCAAGCCAGAGGCTGGTGACTTGAGTCTCTGTTTAATTAAACAATAACAACCCCAGGATTCTGCAGTCATGGGTTCTTTCCAAGGCTTCTGTTTAGAAGGAATTTGGAAAAAGATCTAGAAGGGATGTGAGGACCCTTTAGAGCCTGTAAGCTTATTTTGGGTGCCAGCATGATAAGATTTGCCCCTTTTTCAGAGAGTTGCCCCTTCTGTGCTAGAATATATGAGAGGAGGAGGTAGTTCCGCATGGATAGAGCATATGACTGTACTCGGGGTGCTGAGGATGTAGAAGTAACTCACATACAGCCCCTGCCTTCTGAGAACTACAGTTCATTCATTTATTCAAAGAAATGTATTGAGCCTCTACCATATACCTGATGCCATGCTGATCATTAGGGTTGTAATAGTGACCCTCATCAGACAAAGTTCACTCCCCAGAAGCCTACATTCTTTTTTTTTTTTTTTAGTTTGTTTGTTTTTGAGAGAGAGTGAGAGACAGACAGACAGACAGACAGCCTGAGTTGGGGAGGGGCAGAGAGAGAGGGAGAGAGAGAGAATCACAAGCAGGCTCCACACCATCAGCACAGAGCCCGATGTGGGGCTTGAACCCATGAAACCATGAGGTCATAACCTGAGCTGAAACCAAGAGCTGGCACTTAACCAACTGAGCCCCGCAGGTGCCCCGAAGCCTGTATTCTCACATGTGTGTGAGAGCAGGAGATAAGGGGTCGGATGTGTTACGTTAGGGAGATCGGCAGTGTGTGTTCGTTTCCCAGGACTGCTGTAATAAAGTACCACAGTGTGAAGGGCTTACAACAGATTCGTTTTCTCCCAGTTCTGTCTGAAAACAAGGTGCTGGCAAGGCCATGCACCCTCCAGAGGTCCTAGGAGAGAAGCCATCCTTGCCTTTTCTGTCTTCTAGTGGCTCCAGGTGTTCTTTGCTTATGGCTGCAGAACTCCGGTCTCTGCCTCTGTGTTCACATTGCCTTCTCCTTTGTGTGTCTGTGTCTCCTATCTGACTCTCACAAGGACATCTGTCATTGGAGTTAGGGCCTACCTGAATATCCCAGACGATCTCCTCTCAAGGCCCTTAACTTAGTTACCTAATTACATCTGCAAAGACTGTAGGAGAAAACGGCTCCTTTGCTTCTTCCAGCTTGGGATGGCTGCAGGCATTCCTTGACTTGTGACCACATCACCCTAGTTTTTGCCTCCGAGGTCCCACTGCCTTCTCCTCTTTTCTCTATGTGTCAGAAGTCCCTCTGGGAGACAGAGTAAACTGACCAGTCAGATTGTGGGTGAACAGTGCTTTACAGAGCAATGAATGTTCGGGTTTCATGGAGCATTGTGGAAAGCTGGACAAACTTCCTTGGAGACCCAGAGGGGATGGGGGGTATTTAGGCCAGGCCTTCAGAGGGGAGTGTGATCTTTGCCTCATTTGGAGAGTGGACACCGCTGGTAGAGAACAGCAGGTTAAAAGGCACAGAATCCAGGTGGTGAGGATGAAGGGTGGGAGGTAGAGGAGGGGAAAGACCGGAAAAGGAGATAGGAGCTGGGGAGAGCCAGGCCTGAATGCCATGCCAGTGGGTTTAAGCTCACCATAGGCAGGGGAACCAGGGAAGGGTTTGTAGAGAGGAGTAGCAATATTAGATTGGTTAGCCTTTTAGAAAAATCACTGCTTTGATGGGGAAATGGAGCTTAGGAGGCTGGAGAGTAGGCGACAGGGATACTGGGGAGAAGGCACAGAGCTCATGACAGAGTGGGAAAGCACAGGGGTCTGAGCACCACAGCCTGGGCCTGAATCTCAGCTTTTCTCCCTGTCAGCTGAGTGATCCAAGTACTTTGTCTGTCCCTCAGTCTCCTTTCTGTATAGTGGACATAATAATGTGTCTACCGCAGAAGACTGTTAGGAGGATTAAATAAGAAAGTGCATTTCACAGAATATTCCGTCTTAAAAAGGAAGGCAGTTCTCATGCATGTTACAACATGGATGACCCTTCAGGGCATTATGCCAAGTGAAAGAAGCCGGTCACAAAAGGACAAATGCTGTGTGACTCCATAGGAGTTACTGAGAGTAATCACACCCAGAGAGACAGAAAGTCGAATAGTGGGTGGCAGGGCCGAGGAGGGGGAGAATAGGGAGTTCTTATTTAACGAGTACAGAGTTTCATTCCGGGAAGATACAAAGAATTCTGGAGACGGATGGTGGTGACGATTGCACAGCGGTGTGAGTACGCTTCATACCACTGAGCTGTATAAGCTTAAGAACGGTTAAAATGGCAAACTTCATGTCAGGTATGTTTTACCTTAATTTTTTTAAAGAATAAGAGAAAAATGCATTTCAAGTGCATGTTAGTTGCTATTGTTGTGCTAGGTAAGTGATGGCAAGGGCCTAAATTAATACAGCAGAAATGAGGATGGAGAAGAGGAAATATCATCTGGATCTTTCTAGGTAGTGCCCAGAGTGCTGGGTGACTGGAGCTACGGGCACAAGGCAGAACCACAGCAGCCACTAGGATCCACAGAGCTAGGGCCAGGCCACACGCCTCCATCAGAGCCACTCTGAGGACCCATGAATCTCTGCGGTATGTCCTGCAAGGGCACAGGGCCAGGGCCAGCTGGTGCTGAGTCACCCACTGAGCCCAGCGCTGCCAGAGGCCCATCTCTATACCCATCTCCCAGACAACAGCAGCTGCCACATCCCCGGCTTGGGTGCGTAAGGCTCTGCAAAGGAAGAGCCTCTGTTGCCCCTAATCAGTCCACAGCAGTCTTACCATGATGGCCTCTCCTCCTTCGCATGGGATCTGAAAGCCTATGGAAGAATCCCACCAGAAACCTGCGAGGAGGCAGAAGGGCCCTTCCCTTTGATCACTCAAGTTGAAGCATGGAATGTCTATTCATGGAAACCTCACAGAAACCAATACTGGAGAGGCTGTGCAGCCTCAGCCTTGCAGGAGAGGCTGAGCTGGCAGTGAGAAGCCTGAGGCGCTCCCCCGATGGCACTGGGGAGCCAGAGAGGCGCTTGGTGTGGCGGTGAGGTTTTCCAGCTCCAGCCAGAGGGTTTAGGTTCACAACTCAGCTCTGCCACTAACTAGTTATGTGACAGTGGATCAACTTCTCTGAGTTTCAGTTGCCTTAATGATAAAGCGGAGAAAGCTATCTCATGGGACTTTTGTGAAATGTAATTGAGATACATACATATAGGGCCTGGTACATTATAGATGCTTAATAAACATGTTTTCTTTCTCTGCTGTAAAATTTCATACTTCTTATTTTCCCCTCATAACCACCCTAAAAGGAAAAATTTCTTTGTTTGCATTTTTGTTTTCTAGGTAAGGGAATTGAAATTCTTAAAAATTAAGAAACTTGCGTAAATCCCCACAGGAAGTGGATGGTAACTCTGGGTCCCTCTCAGCCTTTGCCCTTGTACTGGGGGACTCTGCTTCCTGTGTGTCACTCAGACTGGGATGCAAGTAGGTTCATGTATGAGACCATTTCTAGAGTAGATACCCAGGAAGCTATAACCTTACAGTGTTCAGGTATAACAGGAGAGCGTGTGTGTGGCCATGGGACCTTGGCTCTCCTAGGCCCCCTTTCCAAGGGAAAGAGAGAAGAACATATGTATGTCTACATATATGTATACATATGTAATATATATCATATCTTTATATACAAAGATATATATAATGTATATATGTATATATTTTTTCCTTTTCTAAAGAAAAGAGAGAATTACACATGTTACATATATGTGTATACGTAACAGATATATAATTATCTTTATATATATAAAGATTTATATAATATGTATCATATACACACATATGTATATATATTCTTTCCCTTTCTANGAGAGAAGAACATATGTATGTCTACATATACGTATACATATGTAATATATATAATATCTTTATACACAAAGATATATATAATGTATATATGTATATATTTTTTCCTTTTCTAAAGAAAAGAGAGAATTACACATGTTACATATATGTGTATACGTAACAGATATATAATTATCTTTATATATATAAAGATTTATATAATATGTATCATATACACACATATGTATATATATTCTTTCCCTTTCTAAGGGAAAGAGAGAATTAAATATATATATGTACATGTCACATATGTGTAATTACCCTTATATATAAAGATATGTAATGTGTATATATAATGTATACATGTATGTATAAAGTGCCTTGGGAACCTCACTCATTCAAAGCCACCTGCTGGATGAGGCTTCCTGATAGCAGTGGACATCCATTCCTGGTTCTGTGGCCTTCCAACTCAGAGGATAAATAAGTTAGCAGCCTCCCTGACTTCAGCCTGGAGTGGTTGCAACACAGTCCCTACCAGGGAGGATTTGAGAAAGAACGCAGCCTTTGGGCTGACTATCCAGTTTGCCTCTTCCTAGCCATGAGATCTTAGTCAAGTGCTCAGACCTCAATTTCCTCAATCTTTAAAACAGGATTAATAAAACTAACCTGGCAGGATTGTTTGTATTAAATGCTATAGAGCCAGGCTGCCTGGGTTTGAATCCCAGCTCTGCCACTTACTCATTATATAATATTGGGCAAGTCATTTAACCTCTCAGCACCTTGGTTTTCTTGTCTATAAAATGGGTATAATGAAAGGACCTCACTCTAGGGGTTGTGGTGAAGACCGATTAGTGAGTTAATACATGGGAGTTAATACGTGAGTTAATACGTGCTCAGAGTAGGGCATAGTCCATTGAACAGGCTCAGCAAATGCTAGTTTTTATTGTTATTATCACTAGCTTTTGTCTCTCCCTGGAGTGCTGGCTGATGGTGGTTAGGAGCTCGAGTGACTATTGTAAATATGCAGACAGCTCTTTTTTTGTGGGGGGAGGTGGGAGGAAAACAATAACAACAGCCGCAGAGGAGGAGAGGGGTCTCTGGCCTTTCAGTAGACACAGAAGACAATGCACCTGTGGTGGCAGGCTTCCTAGGGGAACGTAGTACTTTTCCTGGTCCTCAAAGGTCTATAATGAGTAAGGCCTATAATGGTAAAGGCCACTTCTTATTTGGGATTTCATCCGAGAGGTGATGTCATTTGCTTGTCACCACATTCCAGGCCATTACCTGAGGAGGAAGCATGACCTCCAGACCAGAGCCCAGAAATAAAAGGCTTGGTCTAGGCAGCCGGCAGAGTTGATTCTGGATGTCCTGACTCAGGTCACAAGTGGAACAAGGCTCTGTGGGACAGATTTCCCAGCCAGGGTATCAAGAACGTGACCCCCTAATGGTGGCTGGCCGGGCTTGGGAAGTGGGAGCCGGTCTTTGGACAGCACAGTCCCCTCTCCCTTCACCAGGTGTGTCGAACGTTATCAATTCCTACATATGCCTTCACATGTTGGGAAGTGCTGCTCTGGAGGCCGTGCCTTTGAGATGATAAGCAAGACAGTGACCAAGTGGAAACTGTTGGAAGCTCAAATGACAGGAAGCAAAGGCTGCTGCAGATGCATGTCCCAACCCCTTGGAGAAAGAGGAGTTATTAAAGAGTCAGAAACCTCATCCTGCAGCCTTGCCTGCTTGTAGATGTGTTTTGGGTTACTGGGATTCTTTCTTTCTCATGCCCCTAGCATTTCGTAAACTTCCACCTGCAAATCCCGCCCTGCCTCTGCTACACTAATGAGAACTGAGGAAAGAGGTTCATCCATCCTGGGCTAATGCTGCTCAGGGGAAGGATTCTCCCACTTCCCCCAGAGACACAGCAGGGGTGAGAGGCCTTGGGTGAGGAAAGGGCAGCCTGAGGAGGAAGAGCAGAGGCTGCTTCCTCTGTCACCAACCCAGAGAAAGCAGCCCCTTTAGGGAGAACATAATCTGCCCACTTACCAGCAGGAGCCAAAGAGAAACCGTCTCTGGCCTGGATTTGTCTTCAGGAGTTAGACCACTCATGGAATAACAAAATCCGCGCCTTCCCCTGACGCTCAGAGCTCAGGTTTAGAAGCAGTAAGACCCTGAAGTATTTATGCAGACCTACATCCCAAATCAGATACCGATCCCGGGGAAGAGTGGAGATCCTAAAGACCATGTTTTTGCAAAAGCAAGTTATCCTGCTTGAGTGAGCAAACCTGTTCATACCCCAGTCCTTGTTGGTGTTAACTGCATCCCCGTGGAGAAGGAGAACTCCGGAATCGGCAACACTATCAGGAATTCTTATCCCAGCATCGTTCAGAGAACGTCTATATCCTCATGCCCTGTGATGAAACTGATAAAGCATGGGCTTTGGGGGTCTCCCTTACCAAGTGACTAGACTCTCTGAACCTCAGTTTTCTTATCTGTAAGCAAACATCCGAATAGCAGAACCTACCAGTCAGGTCTTCTGGAAGATTAAATGAAGTAAGCTAGATGAAGACACCCAACCACACACTTATGCATGTATTAGTTGGGGTTCCTCAAAAAAACAGAACCAGTAGTGCCAATTGATCCTGTAGATCAATACCTATCTGTCTATCTATCTAGATTTATTTTAAAGAATTGTCTCACATGCTGATGGTAGATGCCAGAGCTGAAATCCTTGGAGCAAGCCAGCAGGCTGGAGATTTAGGTAAGAGTTGATGTCACAGTCCTGAGTAAAGGCCGGAAACTCAGGCAGGCTTTCTGTGTTGCAACTTTGAAGCAGGATTCCTTCTTCAGGAAACACCAGTCTTTGTCCTTAAGGCCTTCAGCTGATTAGACAAGGCCCACCACAACTGATAGTAAATGTTAGTCGCCTCTCAAAAAAATACCTTTCCAGCAACATCTAGACTAGTGTTTAACCAAACAACTGATCACCATAAGCTAGCCAGGGTGGCACACAGTTCACCATTACACCATGAAAGGGTTAGGGTTCCCAACACAGCCATTTCCCTCTCCTTCTCCCTCCTTTTCAAACTCACTGCTGAGGTCTGAAGAGACTTCATTCAGTGACACCTCTAGCACGTGGGCCCAGAAGCTGTTAGAATCCAGGTAGTGGGACCTGTGTGTTCCTCTTATTTCTCTGAGATCTGTTTCTACTGACTTCACACCCTAGGGAATCAGTGTCCCTACTTCCTGAGTCAAGTCCTGGAGCAGCCTTCGTGATTTTCCATTGAAGTCTGCATTCGGAGCCATATCAGTTTTCCTCTATATTCTGTCCAGGTTGTTCCTGATCCACTTCTCTAGTATTTGCAGGGTTGTGTTCCTTATTTTTGTTTCTGGGGTTGGGTCAGAAGACCTGGGCAAGACTGTTTTGCCTGCCAGGATGGCCCTTATGCCGTGGGTTGCTTAGCAGTGACGGAGAGGCTGCAAGGAAAGGCTTGGTGGGCGAGCAAGAGTTAACTCCCTGCCTAGAATGTTTCAGGTGGCATTCTGCCTGGAAGTAGAGAGCTGGACTCCATTCCATCTCAGAGATTTATACACCGCAGGTGATCCAAAGTGCTTCTCAATTTAATGGAATGTGGAATTGCTTTTGCCAAAGAATGCCTGGATGGGGCCTCTAAGGCAGCATACGGTTAGGGGGAAAGCTCTGGACTAGGAATTAGACCTCGACCCTGCCTTGCCACTACTTCCCCCTTCCCCACATGATCGGGGGCAAGTCACATCCTAAAGTTAGGCCTCAGCTTCCTCCTTCACAAAATCCTGGAAACAACACTACCCCTTATCTTTGCACAGATACCACCTTACAGCTTTTAGAGCGTCTTTACGATTCGTCATTTAGTGTTCCTCATGCCCACCTTATGAGGCAGCCAAGATATAGGTATGGAAATAGACTATTCCCATTTGGCAGACAAGGTTCAAAGAGATTCAATGACTTGCCTAGGTTCACACAGACAGGAGGTGATAGAGCTAGAATTGAATGCAGCTTGTTTAGGGATATTCTTTTGAATATGGCAACATCTATAAAACTGTAAAGGAGAGCACATGTTAAATAGAAAGCCAGTGGGGGGGGGGACCCAGTGGGAAGGACAGCAGCATCACAGAGGGGTGACACTGACGTCATGCTCCCCAAGTACCCAAGGTTTTGGAAGGCCAAGCTAGTCTCAGTGGACTCCCATAGACTGAAGGACGGTTGGTCTCTACTGAAATTAAAATGTTTTCTCCTGCTATTGATTCAATTCAGAAAACATTTATTGAGGCTTTATCACAGGCCAGGCTCTCTACTGGGGGGCAGAGTAAGTAAGCAGAAGTATAATGCAAAGTAGACTGTCTGTCAACTCCTGCAAGCAGAAGTATAATGAAAAGTTTTATATTTGAAATGTAAACAGAGGGCTTTGGAGTTAGCGAGGAAGGTGTGTGCGATTGAGTCATCCTGGGGAGATGAAGGCAAACACAGCTGAGCCCGGGAGGATGAAGCAGGATTTGACCGTCGGGAGACAGAGGGAGGAAAGGGGTCTCTGCCTTGCTCTTCCTTCTTGGCCCCCTGCAGCAGCCACCACTGCCGTGGTGGGACACGAAGCCAGCTGCCACAGCCTGTTTGCGCCAGGACCGGCCCGCGCCAGTCCCGGAGGAGCCTCTACCCTTGCTTGTCAGATCTGATGCAGTGCCTGAAGCACAGAGCGCAGAGCAAGAGAGCTTGTGCCTGGCAGCTCTTGGAAGCGTACGCAGTGGGAGGGGGCAGGGGGCCCTTGGCAGGGGAATGGGCGGCTCGGAAGGAGGCACCTTTTTTAGTGATTGTGCCTACCCCTCCTAAGGGCCTGGGAGGCTGAGCTATTGCTTTGCATGTGTGATGTTAGACTCAGAGTGTTTTGTGTCTTTATTTTAAAACTGGCATCTCAGTCTCCTGTGCAGTTTTCTGTCAGCTCGTTGCCATGGAGAAGTCGGTTGGGGCTGGAAGCTCTTGTCCCTCTCTGTGTCAGCATTTCTGGACCCGCCAGCTGCCTCGTGCCCTTCTGCAGATGGAGGGGGCGCAGGACCCCACTTGGTGGGCAGACCCTTTCTCTGCAGGGACTGGAGCTGCATTCCGATTCCCTTTGGGGCAAGAGTTTCATTCATCTGTGTACTGACTCAGCAACTCTATAGTGACTGCCTTTGAGGGCCAGGCATGGCGCTGTGCTCTACAAGCACAAAGATGACTGTGGCTGGGGGAGCACGCATCTTCGGGCAGGACCCTGCCAGCCAGTCCTTTCTTGTTCTGTTCCTAGAATGTAAAGCACTGTGTTTGCTTCTCTTCCATTCTTTATAACTGCTCATTTAGAATCTCCCTGGAAGTTCCTACCAACCTCCGTGCTTCTGGATCTTATTTCCTCTCCGTGTCTCCAGCACCCGGCCCAGGGCCTCAGGCCAAAGAGGACGTATCTGTCCAATGGAATCCTTTCTCAGACTCCCAGGCTGTCTGACTGTCCTGACTCTCTTCCTCTCTTCTGAACCTGAAGACAGTGTGGGTGGCAGTAGGAGCCAGTGGAAAAAGGAAGGACTTTGGAACTGGATAAATCTGCACTTGAGTTTTGGCTCCACCTTTTTCTGGCTGTATGATCTCAAGCAAGTGGCTTCTTCACTTGGGAGCCTTAGTCAAACATAATACTTGTCTTCAAACCTGAATCTCCCCATCAGTCAGCAATTGAGTTTTGACATTTTATTTAAAAAATTTTTAATGTTTTATTTATTTCTGAGAGAGAGAGAGAGAGAGAGAGAACAGGGGAGGGTCAGAGACAGAGGGAGATACAGAACCTGAAACAGGCTCCAGGCTCAGAGCTGGCTGTCAGCACAGAGCCCAGTGTGGGGCTCAAACCCATGAACCGTGAAATCATGACCTGAGCCGAAGTCGGATGCTTAACTGACTGAGCCACCCAGGCACCCCAAGTTTTGACATTTTAAAAAACAGCGTAGGAAGTACTGGTGGCCAGTACTGGATGCTTCCCTTCCACACCCACGTGGGACCCAATTGAGAAAAGCTGTGTTCGCACTGTGACCCTGAGGTATGGGATGACCTGATTAAGTCTCTTTCCTTACCAAGACCTCAGTTTTCATATTGGAAAAAGCTGGGAATTGGATTGGATAATCCTGAAGAGTTCTTTTAACTCTAAAAACCTGAAGGTTCAACTTTAAAAGAAAAACCTTCCCACACTGGTGTGACCATCATCGCCAGTGCCCGAGGGTTGGAGGCTAGCCTTAGTGTGACACCTGCCAGTCTCTCAAGCTCCTCTCCCAGGAAGCTCTGTGCTGGAACGTTGGCATTGGATGCGGAAATCTCTTTGGGACGTAAAAGTCCTTGTGAAAGCATCATCTCCGTCCCACCCCAATCCAGAGGCTAGGCTTGGCTTGTATCCCAGAACAGTAGAGAACTGTTAGAAGGAGGGTTTTTTTCCCCTACTTCACTCGTGTCTTACTTTTCCTCAAGACCTGTGGCCCTCCTCAGACTGCCTACTGAGGATTGTATTTCCTGAGCTACCTGCAATCTAAGGCTCTGTTCTAGAGAAGAAGATGTATAGGAGTCATTGCACCCCCAGTGTCATAAACCCCAATCTGTGTATGGACAAGTGAAACAAAGCACAGCTATAAGGTTCATGAGAGGCTTGTCTAGGGAATGTACCTGGTCCTAGTCCTTCTACCTTGGGCAGATTCTTCCCTTCTCCAGTGCCCAGTGTCCTCTTGGGTAGAGTTGGCCGGGTTGGGCCAGGGATCTCAAAGTTCGCTTCCTGCTCTAGAACTTCTGTTCTCAGTTTGTTAGCTCAGTGAAGAAATGTTTGTTGTAGACTTTCTAGAGGAAGGAGGACTTGAGCTGAGCCTTGAAGGCTAGACTAGGATTTAGACTGGCCTAGGAGAAATGGATGAAGACCTTCCTGACTGGAAGAAATGGAAGGAGGGTGCATGAGCACAGTTGGAGACTGTAGAGAATAGGTCAGGGTGAAGCAGGGCAGGAGGCCCTTCTGACCAAAGCAGAGGTTCATGTGGGTCATGAGGAGTGAGAGCAATCGTGGAGAAGGTAGCAACCTCTGAGGGCCTTCATCTCTGGGGGCGTGGATCAGCAGTGTTACCTAAGGACAGAGGAGCGAACAAGGTGGGTTAAGACCAGGGCTGTCTCCCTCTCTGGCAGCCCCAGTCTGATGCTTCTCATGAAAGAAAGACCTCCACCAAGAAGGCGCAAGGGTCAAAGCTAGGAGAGGACACCCCGGCCAAGTCCTTTCCTTCTCACTTCAGCCAACAGGTTCTTGTAGGATCCGGGCAGGGTGTGGAAGAGTAAGTCTTCCCGAGATGGCTGCCTTCTTTCCTGGTCTGTTCCTCCCCAGGTGTATTCCTGGAGTCAGGGCGACAAGAGGGATATTTTGACTGTGTCCTTGGGATGAGATTCTAGATCCATCTATGAGGCTTATGCATCCAGTAGTCTCACATCCTAGAACCTAGCTGTGACCTCCATCCTCAGGCCGAGGCAGTCTGACTCCTGTCACCCCTCTGTAACACAGCTTCACAGATGCCAGGCCCTCTCAGTCCTGCCTCCTTGCTTTCTCTCTTGCTGCCTCTCTTCTGCATCCCACCGCTTCTAGACAGTGCGAGCTTCGCTCATCCTCTTTCTCCTGGATTCTGCCTCTGCCTCCAAGCAGATCTTCTTGTAGCCCCTCCTCCATGTTCAGTCTAAGTGCTCCTTAAATGTTATCCACTGTGACGACAGCGACAATGATGATGACTGTTATTATCCAGATTTTGCTTCTGAAGCACAGCTCTGATTCTGCTACTCCCTTGCTCAAAAGTCCTAGTGGCTTCCAATGGCTGCTGGATAAAGTCCAAAATCTTTAGTCAGGCATTTTGAGGATTATATTTCCTGAGCCATCTGCAGTGATATGCCCCCTACCTGTCATTCCAAATTTATTTCCTTCTTCTGCTTTCTGCACTACCTCTTCTTCCACCAAACTGAACTACCACCGTTAGCTCTACAAGCTCCATCGACATCCCTAGCAAGGCTTTTGTTCAAATTATTCTTCCTACTCAGAAGACCCTTCTGCCCCCTCCCTTAATTTTCCTTTTCTGTTGGGAAGTCTCCTCTTATCACCTAGACTATATATATTGCTTGATGCTTCATTCTGTATCCCTGATTGCATCTATCAAGGTAAACTCAATAAATTGTTTTGTGAGTGACTAGAAAGACCTAGTTTAGCTCCCTGTTTTCAAGCAAGCTTGAAATTAAGGACGTTGGAATTAGGGGAGCTCAGTCATCAAGGCCTATCCAGCCAGGCCTCAATGCCTATGAAATTATTTGAAGGGATCTGGAAGTTCCCCAGGGTCTGTGGGCACATATTCAGGCAGCCAGCTCCACATGTGCATGGGTCCTCTGTGCTGCATCAAAGCAAAGTGGCAGGAGAGGGTAGAAACCCAGGAGAACCACACTAGCTCTGGAGTTGGCTCTTGCCAGGCCAGGTTAGGGGTCAACCATCCAAGTTGTAGGGGCCTGTATGATCCTTGCAATGTATCTTGGCAGCTACATAACGTGGAGGGTCCATTTGGGGTCCTCCAGGAGGAGGGTTAGGAGTCTGACAGCAGGAATCTTAGGGTAATTATCCTGGGGCATTCAGATTCCAAGGGGATCCAGCCAGACATCAACTTGGGGGACAGATACAGGGTTCAGGCCCTTACATGGTGAGATGGCAGTAGAGTGCAGGCAGAGTGTCAGGGTCCTGCCCATCCAGCTACATCTAACTCAGACCCTCTAGCCTCGGAAACCCCCAGTTCAGGGGTCACTAATCCTTTGGCTGGGCATTCCTAGTGGAGGTCAGCAGGGAGGCTGTCAGAGGGAAATGAGCTCCCTTTCTGGTCAGGATTGACTTGGAAACAGGCATGACCTCAATTTGGAAATACCTTCTTCTGGTCTTTGGTTCCCTTTGGCGGGCAGGACTAGGGGAGGCAGTGGCTGATGTTTTGCCAGGCCTGGAAGTGAGTCCTGCCTCTCCTCCTGGTTCAGTCTGGCTCATCAGGCCCTTGCCTCCGTTTCAAACTCGGGCCATGATCTAGCCACCTCTGGCCCACTGTTTGGAAAAGTCAATCTCAGGCTGATTCTCACTGCCTGGAAATGGCGTGGAATTAGGCTAATCAGTGACTCTTAATTCCCCAACAAATGCGAGTGCTGTGCTAATTGCCAGGGTCCATGCAGGCAGATCCCAGGCTGGCTGCATCAAACAAGAGAAGTGGTAATTTGGGGGTTGGAGTGGGGGAGGGCCTGCTTTGTTGGCTGAGCCAGTTAAAAACCGTATTACCCCGAGTGAGCCCTAGTGCAGAGAGCCAGGGCCTGGCCTCCTTACCAGCCAACAGCCACTTGAGTGGCCCACGAGTGTGTTTGCAAGAGCTGAACCTCAGCACCAGCGGGGCAGTTTCTTGTCCATTAATGGGATTTTTTCTTTTTTCTTTTTTTTTTTTTTTTTGGTTCATCGAGGAAGATTCCACCAGCAGCTTGGCATGGCACTGCCGGGGCAACTAACTGGGGAGAAAGCAGCCTGAACCTTGGTCTGCTGTTACCATGGCAACATGGCATTCCAGACTCTCCAGGCAACCTTACTGGCATCTGCTGCTGTGAAAGATTCAGATGGAGAAGGGCCACTGCTCTTTCTCCAGTGGAGACAGAGCAAATTGTGCAGACAGGGAGCCATCCACCAAGAACCAGATCTTAAAGGAAAATGCTGTTCCATTGGTATGGAGGCATCTTTTTTCTTTCTTTTGCCTTTTTTTTTAATATGGGTTTTTTTTTTTTTTTAATGATTTTTAATGTTGGGCGCCTGGGTGGCTCAGTCAGTTAAGCATCCAACTTCAGCTGAGGTCATGATCTTACAGTCCGTGAGTCAGGCTCTACTGACAGCTCTCATGAGCAGGGAGGAGCAGAGAGAGAGGGAGACACAGAATCTGAAGCAGGCTCCAGGCTCTGAGCTGTCAGCACAGAGCCCGACGTGGGGAGAAAAGACATCGGAAGAGGTGGACATGTCAGCCAGGCCTCTCTGAAACTTGCTACTTTGAGCCCCAAGCAAAAGCCTGACGTGGCATCACTCTACCTAGATGATGTCCCATGCCTTTCTTTCCTGAAGCATGGGAACCAATTTCCACACCTCACCCCTCACTTTGGGTGGGCATTTCTTATTTTCTGTCTTGGCTCACAGTGTTTGCCTTTTCTTTTGTACCCACTAGAATCATTGAACCTCTGCGCTTCATGGGGGAACTGAGATCCAGAAAGGAAGATGCTTGCCGAAGGTTATCTGAGACACAGAGTCTGTGGAACATAGGGGTTAAGAACTTAGGAAAGCTCTTTGGGTCCGTATTTCCTCAATGGGAGTGAGAACATTGGGATGTGATCTGCATGACATACGAAGCTCAGAGCTTGGAGTCAAAATGCCTTGATTTCGGTCATGACCCTGTCTGGCTCCATAGCTACTGAGCAGCAACAAAGGTTTGCAGATCTCTGGCGAGCCAGTGAGCGCTTGAGCTGCATGCTGTCCAGTGGGCTCCCCCTGGTATCAGGAAGGGGTGGGGGGTTCTGCCTTCAGGCCACTGGGTGGGTGGGGGCTTATTCAGAGAGCTGGGACAGACTTGGCCAGGCCAGGCCAGCCTGAGTTAGCGAAAGGTTGAGTCTATCCAGTTATCAACTGTAATGTGTCTTTTTCCCACAACTGAGCCTGCAAGTACTCTACAAACTGTGTCCCTTCAACACGGGCTGCCCTGACTGCCCCCTCCGCATATCCCCATACAGTGTTCCTTTTGATGGTGACCGCTGAGGATGGCCTGCTCAGCTCTTTGATTGGGCTTTCCCCTCAAGGGAATGAGGCAAGTGATACCTGTTTATCCCTACAACAAATATTTATTGAGCACCTTTTATGTACCCATAAGTATTGTCAGTGCTGGAGTTGCAGCAGTTGAACAAAATGAAATTTTTGCTCTTGTGAAGTTTTTCATTCTAGTGGAGAGACCATAAATATATGATGGGGTGTTACATGCCCGGAAAGAAAATAAAACAGTGTGAGCAAATAGATGGATGGGGTTGACTGGTCAGGGCAAGTTCTCTGAGAAGGGGAATTTTTTTTTTTTTTTTTTACAAATAGTTTATTGTCAAGTTGGTTTCCATATAACACCCAGTGCTCATCCCCACAAGTGCCCTCCTCCATGCCCGTCTCTCCCCTCCCCCCCCACACCCATCAGTCCTCAGTTTGTTCTCAGCATTCAAGAGGGGAAATTTGAACTAAGACCTGAATGAAGGGAGGTAGGGCGCCATGTTGATACCTGGAGAAGAGTGTTCCAGGCAGAGGGAGCAGGTCCTTATGCAGCTGAAAGCACGACTGGCCAGTTAGAGGAACAGTAAGGAAGCCACTGTGGCTCAGGAGGAGTGAGTGGGGATGGGAGCCGCAGCAGCAGCAGGCATCAGAGAGGTAGCTGGGGCCCAGGTGGTGTGGAAGTGTATAGACCACAGTCTAGACTTGTGGTTTCCTTTAGAGCTAGGGTGCCACTCGAAGATTTGCACCCTGGGGACACATGCCTGGCTCCACCTTAGCGCTTCTAGCCCCCTCATCTGGGAGGGGAATCTGTGCCTTTGGACTGAGCCCCCAGGAGGCTGGGTAGTCCCAGCAGGGAGGTGAACAGTCATGTCAGCGGGGAGCCCAGCAGGCCTCACCAGACCTCACTAGCTGCCGTTGTGTGTTTTTCTCAGGGTCGGGGCCAGAGGGCCTCTCAGAGCTGCCTCCTTCACAGGCCCTCATTTTGGGCAGCCTCACACTCCCCAGGAATTAGAACATGTTCCAGAAAGAGTCTGGCAGCAGGGCTGCAGCATTTCTTGTACTGTGCAGACCCCGCATCCTCCGGGATTGCCGCCTCTCCCGCTGACACCTGCCCCAGGCTAGGAGCGCTGGCTGGTGGGTCCCAGCCCAGCGGCCCTGGCCACTCACCAGGCTAAGGGGAGGGTGCCACTTCCCACGGGACCAGCGGGAGACCTTGGGCCGGTGGCTTATAATTATCCAAAAGGGCAATTTTGCTTTCAAATGTTACACATTCTTTTATGAAGTAGGGACATTCACAAAGGAAATTTCTATTTATTAGCCTGTGTAGTATGCATACCTCCCAGTCATGCGCTTCATTCAAGAAAGAAAGAAAAACAGAAGCTAGAATTCAGAGTGACGAAGGCACCAAATCAGGCCCCGTCGAGTCACGAGCTCACTGTTGCCTCTGGAGCTGGGCACCGCTCACCTGGAAGCTCCTTCCGCAGTCGTTCCCATACCTTCCCAGTTCTCACTCAGGTTCCTAATCCCTTAGGCTCACCAGAAGCCTGTCTTTGGGGATATTCATTCATTCATTCATCCATTCATTCATTCATCCATTCATTTATGTCTAATAGGCACTTCCACCTTAAAATGTCCACAGCAGAACTCTCCATTTGCTCCCCAAGCCCAGCCCTCCCCCAGGTCCCTCCACCTCATAAACAGCACCACTGTCTACCATCGCTCAACGAATCCCATCGCTCACTCCCTGTGTCAGTCCTTCAGTAGGTCCTAGACACCCTACTATCCATCCGTTTCTGTCCATTCCCACTGCTCCCAGCCCACTCCATCCTGCCCCCTCACGCCAGGCCCTCTGCAGTGCAGGAGCCTCCTGAAAATCTCCCTGTGTTTCCCCCTTCACAGAGCAGCCTTTTCAAGTGTAAGTCAGATCTTATCACGCCCTGCTTAAAACTCTCCAGTGGCTTCTCTGCATTCTCAGAATAAACTCCAGACTCCTCACCAAGCTTCCCTTTCCTCTCAAGGCCTGCCTCTCCCCAGCTCTCGCGGCCCCACACACACAGAACTGGCAGAACTTCCCACTTTGGGATTTTATGTGTATCATTGTCTCTGCCTGGAATGTTCTTCCTCTGGGTGCTTGTAGGCCTGGCTCCTTCACACCCTTCAGATCGTGGCTCAGAGGCCACCTTATTGGAGAGGATTTCCTGACCACCTGTCCTTTTAATCATATTATTCCATTTTGTTTCTGTATAGCTCTTGTCACTGGGTGCGCCCTGTTGATCTGTGCGTCTCCTTGCTTGTTGCCCCAGTAGAATGCCTGCCCCTGGAGGACAGGGGCCTGTGTCTTGTTCTTCTCTGGGTTCCTCCTGCTAGAGCCGTGCGTGAACCTCACGGGCACTCTAGAGCTGTTCCTCACTCATGCATTCACTCTGGTGGATAAAACCATAAATGAATAGGTGGAGCGCAGAGGCCTAGGGCAGTGGAACTATTCTGTCTGACGCTATTACGGTGGATACCTGTCATTGTGTATTTGTCAGAGCCCATAGAATGTACAATAATGCCACGAGTGACCCCTAATGTAAACTGTGGACTTTGGGCCATAATGATGTGTCAGGGTAGGCTCATCAATTGCAACAAATGTACCACTCAGGTGTGAGCTACTGGTAGTGGGGAAGCAGTGAGTGTATGGAGACCAGGAATTTTCCATACTTCATGCTCAATTTTTCTGTAACCTGAAACTGCTCTAAAAAAATAAAATTTTCCTAAAAGGAAAAAAATAATATATTAATTTAAATTTAAAGGTTTAATCCCTTAGTTTTTTCCTATTTTGTACTGTTATATTTTCTTTCTTTCTTTTTTGGCTGTCATAGAGTTCAATAAAAATTTACTATCTGAAGAAGAGAAGATAAATAACAGACAGACTCTGTTCCCAGAGGGGTTTGATCCTTCTGAAGAGCTGGCATGTGTCCCTGACTTAGCGCTCATACTGTGGGGGGGGCCTAGCTGCTGTGCGCCAAATGCATCGACCTGAATCGGGTACGGCGCCAAACACAGAGCAGACGCTCAGAAGGTACTTAGTAAGTGGTGGGACAGCGAGGGAGAATTCCTTCTCAGGTTTGTGTCATCCAGCGGCTCCTCTCGAGAGCCCTAATCTTCTGATCTTCGTATAGATTCTTCCGGCCCTTACCTCCTCACCCCTGCCCCCACTGCTGCGCTAATGCCCAGCCTCCTCTCCTGCACACTGGTGATTCCCAGACAGGCACCGGGAGGAGGACAGGGTAGGGAGGCTCTGTTGGTGACCAGGTTCCGGGAATGGCAACAGCCCCACTGCCCCTGGTCCCAGAGCTGGATCTGTGCCACTGCCCCTCCGCTGGTGCCCCTCAGGGATTTCTCTGTTCATTCAATAAGACGATAATGGTGACAACTGGGAAGTTCTGGCCGGGTCCAGAATGGCAGCACAGAGGCCAGGCCGGGGGCCACAGCACAGCTTCTCCTGCACGGTTCAGGAGTATACATGGGCTGTGGGCTTAGCTGGAGTCAGCAAGCAGACCGGGACTCCAGCACAGCTCACGTCGCCTCAGCTAACCGGACAGAGGCAGCCTCCGGGACAAGGTGGACACCCAGAGGGGCGTATGGGCTGTAGAGAGATGTGGCCAGCTCTGGGCACACACTTACAAAGGGATAATGGCAGCGTGGAACCTACTGAGAGGAGGGTCCCTGGCTGGCTGTGAGGACAGCCCAGCAGCTTGTCAGATCCAGGGAAGAGATCTTAGGGGACAGGAGAGGACTTGCAACACTTATAGGAATCGAACTGCAAAGCTGCCGGCCTGTGCCCTTGGCACTCCTCCCGCCCAGGCCAGGCCCCTGCTGGCCGGACCAGGCTGCGCATCAGGCCCACTCATTTCAGGACCTCTCCGAGCCTGCTGCTTCACCCACAGAGTGTGACCGCAATACCGTCTTCCCAGGGCGGCTCTGTTAAATGGGACGGAGTCATGCAAAGGCCTTGTCACCAGCCGTGGCCATAGTAGGCCCTCGAGAGGTTAGTTGCCTTTTCTCTTCCCTCCCCCTGTGCAGCCAGGAAGCCCAGAAAGCCGGCAGTTCCACAGAGAACACAGCACTCAGAAAGTCCGTGGGGAGGATTTCAGTTGTTTATAAAACAGGCCAACACGTTTCCACCTCGTAAGTTCTAAATCCATCACTCCCAGCTCCCTAGATCTAAGAATAGTCCCCCAGTGGAGCCAACGTGCCACGTGCCACGGCACGCTCTCTGCGCAGGTGACTGGGGAAATGTAGCCACGGCAGCCCCAGCACCTCCTACTCTGGGGTAGGGGGAGGTTGGGGCGGAAGGCTGGCCTCTGCCTCCCCCAGCTTAGCTGTTTCTGAACCTCTCCCAGACTCCGTGTGCTCTTCCATGCAGTGCTGATCCAAATACCTTCCTCGCTGAGCTGCCCCAGCCATCACATGCAGTGCCTGAAGCGATGCAAAGGGAGAGGCGTAGGTGAGGACCTCAGCACAACGCTGCCCCACTCTAAGCCTCAGTTTCCTCTTATGTAATGGGACAGAGATCGACAAAGAACTGGACAACTTTTTGAGATACAGGGTTTTAAAAGAGGTTCTAAAGCAGCCTCCACCTTGCAGCCTCAGAATGAGACTTTGGAGGGCAAACCCAGGAGTTCAACACATTTCTATTTATCATCTGAACCAAGGCCATTCATCTGTCATGTGGGAGGGAGCCAGCCTGAAGGCCTGGGGCCTGGGTGGGTACCCCCTACTCTGCTCTTCGGCCTCACCGCCCTCCCTCTCACACACACACACACCCATCCACACCACCACACAAGCTGTCCATGGTCAGAGGACTTCTGATTTGTCTCATCCAGACTCTGCCCACCGTAGGAGGACCCGTGCCAGCTGGGGGCTCAGAACCTCCAGTAGCAGGCCACCTGCTGCTCCCCTGCGCAGCCCCCCAGCCATCCCAGCCTTCTTCCTGATAGTGAGCTGCAGTCGGCCTACCCATGGCATCTCCTCCCCACATCCGCAGGCTCTCTTTTGGCCCATATATATATATATATATTCTTTTGGCCCATTATATATATATATAAAGAAAAATAAAGCAGGTGAGGAGACAGAGATGGGGAGCGTTATAGATTGCCACTTCATATAAAGTTCTCAGGGAAGGCCTTTCAGATAGATAAGGTGGCAAGAACAAATACCTGAGCAACATGAGGGAATGAACCTGTGGATCTCAGGGCAAGAGCATTCCAGACAGTGGGAATAGCAAGTGCAAAGGCCTTGAGGTGAGTACTATTTGAAGAATGAGAAGCCAGTGTAGCTGTTCTGATGTCAGTAGGATGGAACACATGGGGCTTGAGGTCAGAGAGGAAGCTGTTGTTTATCTGAGTAAGAGGAGAAGCCATTGGAGCATTCTGAGCAGAGCAGTGCCATGTCTAACTTGGGTTTTAACAGGATCCCTCAGGCTCTGTGTGGAGCACGGATGATGAGAGGCAATAGAGGCAGCAGAGAGACCGGTAGAAAGCCCTCACAGAGTTCTAGTATGAAGTGGTGAGGCTGGTGAGAAGTGGCTGGTTCTGGCTGTGTTTTGAACGTTATCTTCCTAAATCCTTCTTCCACAGGCCCTCATCTTTTCTTACGTGTAAACACCCAGCCCTCCTCCTCTTTGCCTTCAGCCTTCACCCCACCTCCCCTGCTCAATGCATTCCCAGCGCTGCCATGGACCTTGGTCTGGAGGGCCCCCAGGCCAGCCTGCTTCCGCTTACAGCCTTCCCTGAGGCAATTCGGGCCACAATCCCAAAACTTCCCTAGAGTGATTCTGTGGGTGCACAGCTCCACTTTCTGATTCTGGAATGGCTCTTTGCTGCTGTCTCAGCTCCTGCCTCAGGGCATCACTGGCCCTGAAGAGTGATGGGTAGACTAGTTATTGAAAGGGTCCAGCACTGTCAATGTGTCTTCCCTCAGCCTGGCCCGGTGAGGCCCTCGCCCTCACAGCCATTCTCATGGCCATTCTCTGGAGGAACTGCTCCTCTTCCGGGCAGTGTGACTGGGGACAGAGACTCGCAGCTTTCTGTTCCTGAGGCCTATGGCCAGGGGGAAGTTCTGGCCACAGATCAGGGAATAAAGGTAAGCAGCCAAGCATAGGACTGGGGTTGACGGCACCCAATTTCAGCATTATGTGTGTGCCCCCCATTTCTACTCTCTAGACAGAACAGGGGGCTCAGAAAGACTGTGGGTACAGCTCAGCACCCAACTCCCGTCCCAGCCCACAGCCTGGTGAGACAAGTGCAAATATAAATACCTGTAGAACTGGGAGGGGTCTGGTGTGTATGCTTAGAGGGTTCTGGGTACTAGGCTTAGAAGAAGTGACATTAATAGCCCAGTGGGACCCAGCCCAACACACAGCCGCCATTTACTTCTGCAGCAAAACAGGATGCTGCTGGGATCAACGAAAGCAGCTCAGAGTGGGCAAATTTCATTGGGTACCCCCTATTTAAAACTCCTGGGCGCCTGGGTGGCTCAGTTGGTTAAGCGTCCAGCTTTGGTTCAGGTCTGGGAGTTTGAGGTGTGTGTCAACCTTTCTCTGCCCTTTCCTGGCTTGTGCTCTGTCTGTCTGTCTGTCTGTCTCTTTCTCTCTGTTACTCTCAAATGAATTTTTTTTAAAAAAAGTTAAATAAACCTTAAAAAGAAAAAAGACTGGCGAACATCCTACTCATCCTTCAAAACCCAACTAAGAATTAACCTCTGAAATTTTCAGGGACACCCATCTCTTCTCCCCAATAGAGCATACCATCCTCTCCTCTGTGCCATCTCTGTCCCTTAGAAATACTGTTATTTTTAAAAATACAATTTATTGTCAGGTTAGCTATAGGTTTTTTTTTTCTAATCACCATCCTTTGTTATTACTTCTTAAAGTATTTGAACAAATGACAAAATCTTGGTCACCTTTCCCCTCCATTTCTCCCTCTGTTGCTCAGAGATTGTTCACAGTTGGGGATGTATTCTTCAAGATCTGTACACATAGAAATATATAGGGGATCCATATAAATTGAATCATCCTCTCTCTGTGTTGTTCTGCAACTGATTTTCTCTCTGAAATGTCTTAGATATCTTGAGGTCAGACCATAGAAAGCGATCTCATTATTTTTAATAGCTGCATAGTAGCTGGGTAGTGGGGGTCAAGCCACGCTTTCTTCAAACACTTCTCTATTGATGGATATTTTGGGGCTTACCCCAGTCTTTTGCAGTTAAGACTGTTGTGCGTGGCTCCTCGTGCCCACATGCCACTGGTCCCCGTAATCCTCTCTCTCATGGCTGTCTTCCCCAGTGGGCTGGGAGCCCCAGGGCAGAAACTGAATTTTCCTCATCTAGGTCTTGTGTCCAGCACAGGGCCTAAGAAGAAAAGCCACCACGTAAATGGGCTTGTCTGCGCAAGGTCATGACCATGTAAAAGGCCTGGGTGAATGTGGGGAGCAGCACAGCACCCCTGTGAATTGCAGGAAGCAAGCACAGAGCTCTGGGAAAGAGGGGTGACGCAGCCAAGGGGTACAGAGGGCATGGAGAGCCAGCCGACAGTCCTGTTCTTGGTCTCCTTGGTGGCAGGAGACAGGAGGTTGTCTGCAGGAAGACAGTCCTTGCTGTTCCTTAGCCTGAGTCCTCCGCCCAGGCCAGCTGCCTCTGCCTAATGGGTAGAGGAGCTGCTGTAATTGTCCAGGCAAGACAGGGTGAGGACCCGAATTCCTCTCTCTCCTCAAGTCACCACCTAGACCCAAAACACTCTAAGAGGCCTGAATTCTGGGTTCTTCCTTTGCCATTCCTTGCTCACAGCAGGACCCTAGGGATCGCCCCCACAATTATTGCCAAAAGGATGGGATCCACATGAGTTTGGTGGCTGGACACTCAGAAGTTTTTCCCAAATTTGCCCAGCTCCAAGGCCAGCTGCGGCCACGATGACGTGTACCAGCTTCCTGAATGCAGAGCCTTCTCCGTGGGGGTACTCAGACCTCATCTGTCCTGGCTCTCTCTGTCTGGAATTGCAGAAGACCAGCCCCTACTGAAGCTCTAGGTCTTTGTGAGGCCTTTGACAGGAGACAAGCAGGGGAACCATTAGTTGCCTGACTTTTTGCCCACATTCCTCCCTCCCTTTCCCAGCCCACCAGATGCAGGAGAGGCAGGGCCTCATGCAGCTTTGTCGGGCCTGGGCCCCAGTGCTCACAAGAGCTCAGTGAGGTTTGTGCTTCCCTGCAGAGTGCTTCTCTCACCAGCTACTGCTCTTCCTTCCCGCAGCTGATCTTGTCCCCACACAGGCCGGCCACTACTCTGTATTTTTCCCTAATTACCTGGGAAGCAGCCTTTTTGCTAGAGAGGATAGTATCCTAACAGAAGATGCCCTGGAGTCCCTATGCCCAGGTTGGAACCCCGTTCTGCTGCTTACCTTGCATAGTTCATGCCATCTCTCTGGAAAACGGGGATAATGTTAGATTTTACCTTGCAGGCTTGTTGTGGGGATTCAGTGAACTAAGTGTTCATCACAGGGCCTGGCATACACTAACAATTCAGTGGTGTTCCTATATTTGCACATGGTTTGGCACTAGTGAATGAGCCTGAGATTGGGAGTCATAGATTCTAGTCCTGGCTCAGAATGGCTGCGTGACCATGAACAAGTTACTTCACCCTTTGAGCCTTGTTACATCATCTATAAAATGGAAGTCATAACACCTGGAGTCACAAATGGAGGTTGCTGTGGAGATTAAGTGACGTTTGTATGAAATTGGGAAGTAACATCCCGAGGTGATAGCCTTCATCCTTGTGGTGTGAGATGGCAGCTAGATCTCCAGCCACCACATCCACATTCCTAGTGAGAAGATAGAAAGGGCAAAGGGTACGTGCCTGCTGTCTTTGAAGGCAGGGCGCTATAGCTATTACAGAACATTTTGGCTTACCTCTCATTCACACACCCAGCTGCAAGAGAGGTTGGGAAATACAGTCTTCATTCCACGGTTCGAAATGAAGCTGTACCACACTAGCTCCATCACACATGCTCAGGTGTTTGCCCCTCTTAGGCAAGGCCCTCCAGCAGAAATGCATCCCCCTCCCTAGTGTTGGGCTGTAGTCCCAGCACCATAAGGCCCTGTAAGGACCCAGGTTGCCAAGAAGTTCAGGCAGGTGCCACAAGGCCTGAACAGATTTGTGTATTGTGTCTAGCCTGTGCCAGGACCACACCAGTCCCTAGGTTCCGCTGCCCGCAGGGCTCTTAGGCTGACGCAAGTGTGGTGGGCCACAAGCCCATCACTTGTCACAGCCCGGATGAGGCCAACGCCACTGAGCCCCATGATAAGGGGGCCTGAACTCTTCAGAGGCGAGGGAATCCCTCAGGAACTATGGGCTCTCCACCCAAGGCCCAGCCCTGTACCTCAGGGCCAGGAAAGTAGGTCTGGATCAATCAGGTGGGTTTCAGTTCCTCAAGGACCTGATAAGTGCCAGGCACCCTGCAGAGAGCCTTCTGTAAAGCCAGAGTCATCCTATAACGTAGGTGTTTTGAGAACTGGGTGTCCCACGTCCCAGTTAGCTTAGGGAGAGGCCTACCATAGGCTCTTCTCCTTCCCCTCACTTCTGCATGAGAATGGCCTGCCTAGGAGCAGCTTGCTGAATCCAGGGGGTCTTCACACCCTCACTGTGCCCCTGAAAAGGTGGCCCTAAGTGAGCCTGGATGGAGGCGGGGGCTGCATATGAAACCGACTCAAAATGCTGGAGGGTCTCTGCTGCGAGTCCCTTCTGTACAGGGCACAGCGAATCTTTCACCTTGAAAGTTCAGCAGCCTGGGTTTTTTCCACAGGAAGTTTGTTTAAAATGTTCAGAAACTCCAAACTTCTTGTCATTCCACCCTAGGCCTTCTCATGTGCTGGTGCCCTTCCCTCTCCTCGGTGCCATTTGACACTGGCATGGCCTTTCTTGCCTTCTCCTCCCCTCCCCGTGGTCTGCCTCATACGTGGCCGTGAGCTGTCGCCGTGTGTCAGGCACTGTGCGGGGCACGTCCACTCATGCAGTCCTTCTCCTAGCGACGTTGTGATGTAGATGGGGACAGAAGTACCACTATCGCACAGCCGTTTGGTAGTGTGGGACCCAGGACAGCAGAGCACAGTCCACAGTAAATAGTGGATGTTGTATATGTGTGCCAAGGGTCAGGAAAGTGTGTGCCACGGGCCGGATCTGAGCTATGGCCTGTTGCATACGGCCTTGCGAACTAAGAATGGCTTTCAAGGGTTATAGTAATGAGGAAGAATATGCAACAGAAACCAAATGAGGCTCTCAAGCCTAAAATATTTACTATCTGCCTTTTTAGCATAAATTTGGCAAGCCCTGGTATAGGATGCCAGAGTCAGTGCAGATTCTGGAGCAGCACTGCCTGGTTCCTTGTGACTCTGCTTCCTCCTCTATGAAAGGAGAATGATCTCTAAAACATGGCTGCCTCACAGGGTTGTGGGAATTAAATGAGATAAAGAATCTAAAGCACCTGACTTGGAGTGGGCTTCTTTGAAAGTATTGGGGGGAAGCAATTTCTGGCCCTTTGCCAGGCTTCTCGACCCAGTGGGCATGAAAGCCCTGGCTCAAGGCCTCTGGCTACCCCAGCCCCTCAGAGTGTGTTTCCTTTGGCAGGAGGAGAGGGACCTGCCAGCTGCCCGTTGCGCCGCGTCCCGCTGGGAGGTCAGCTCTGCCTTCCTCCCACCCCCACTCCTGCTGGCCGTCAGCTGGTGCCACTCCCCGGGGTCGGGCGCAAAGCCCACACCAGGTGCCGAGCTGGGCCCAAAGGTAGCAAGCCTCTTCCACTCTCCCACTCCGTGCCTCATACCAGCCTGGCCAAGACTCCCGTGTAGCCGTAGGAGCTGCGGCCCGGGGTCCGTCTTCTCTGTGTGCATTTCCTTGCTCGCCGGCCAAATAGGGAGATATCTGTGTTTCCCCAAACCCAAGCTTTTGGCCAGTGATGGCCTTCCTACCAGGGAAAAGGAAGAGGAAAAGGAAGGGTAATCCCTGGCCAGCCAGCCTCCCCCTGTGAAAGAGTGGTCTGGGAAACAGATTTTCCGTGGAGAAAGGGTGAAATGTAAAGATACACAAGTGAATAAAATCATTGAAAAGTCAAAAAGAATACATTCCCATCCAGATAGGGATGGACTTTCAGTTCTTAGAAGCAGTAGAAGAAATTACAAAAGATCAATGAATTTTACTACAAAGAACCATAAAGGTAATGTTTTATATCAAAAGATGCAAGACAAAATTTTAAGTCAAACTAAGAAAAAACATTTATGCTAGATATGGCAGAGAAAGAATATTCTTAAAATAAAAATCTTTAAAACAATAAGGCTCTTAACATAGAACAGTAACAAATATTTATAAAATACTATGTGGCAAGTACCGTTTTATACCTACTTACTCATTTAACTCTTGTAAACAACTTTATGATAAAGCTTTATCATTTAACAGATGAAGGAACTGAGGCACAGAGACATTAAGTAACTTGCCCAAGGTCATTCAGCTAATAAATAGGGGAGCTGGGAGTTGAACCCAAACCATCTAGCTCTTGAATCTCAGCACTTAAACCCTCCTGTACTAAACAGGAAAAAGATATGAAGCAGACAATACATGAAAGAGGAAATACAAATATCTGAGAAACATAAGAAATATTTTTCTGTTTTTTTAAAAATTTTTTAATGTTTTATTTATTTTTGAGAGAGAGAGACAGAGTGCACGTGGGGGAGTGGCAGAGAGAGATGCAGACACAGAATCCAAAGATTCTCCAGGCTCCGAGATGACAGCACAGAGCCCAACAAGGGGCTCACACCCACGAACCGTGAGATCATGACCTGAGCCAAAGTCAGACCAACTGAACCACCCACTTAACCAACTGAGCCACCCTGGCGCCCCTTATTTTTCAGTTTTGATGGCAATAATGTACCAAAAAAAAGGTTTTTTTGTGTGTGTGTGTCTTCAAATTAGAAAAGATTTTGCAACAGCATAATAAGTACTAAATATTGGCAATGCTGGAGTAAAATGGAAACTTCCACAGATCGCCATAGTTGTATTCAGTTGGCCTTTCTGAAAAATATTGTGAAAGCATTAAAAACAATACTCAGGAATCTCAAAAATGTCCGTACCAGTTGACCAGGAATTCCCATTCTAAGAATCTAATTCGAGGATGCAAGTAGATAGAAAAAGATTCACGTGCAAAGATGTGCACAGGAATATTATTCAAGCTATTCAAAATAATGAAAAATTCGAAACAACCTGCATATCTGATAATAGAATACAGGTTAAGGAAATTGTTGAATCCCCATAATGGACAATTAGGCAGTCATTTTAAAGAAATGTGTTTAACAAAAGATACCATAAGCAAAGTGAAGAGACATGCCATGGACTTGTGGGAGAAGACACAACACATAGAATAGCAAAAAAAGTATATAAATAAGAGAATACATCCAGAAAACTCACAAATTGATAAGAAAAAGACAAACCACCAAAGAGAAAAATAGGAAAAGAATGTACAGAGGCAATTCGTAAGAGGAGGCAACTCAGGGCTATAAATGAAGTGATGCTCACTCTCACTAGTAGTCAGGGAAATGCAGATTCATTCACTGTGCTTATCAGAATAGCAAGAGTCTAAAGGCAAAGATAGGGGGCACCTGTGTGGCTCAGTCAGTTAAGCAGCCGACAGGATCTCGCAGTTCTTGAGTTCGAGCCCCACGTCAGGCTCTGTGCTGACAGCTCAGAGCCTGGAGCCTGCTTCAGATTCTGTGTCTCCCTCTCTCTCTGCCCTTCCCCTGCTCACGCTCTGCCTCTCTGTCTCTCAAAAATAAACATTAAAAAAATAATAATAAAGGCAAATATAGAGGGAAACCTTCAGATCCATCGTTGATGGGACTGGAAGTGACTGCAGTCACTGTGGACAGCTATTAGCCATACCTAAACCTAAACGTGTGACCCCCTCCACTCACACATCTAGGGACCAGCCCTGCGCTGGTGCTACTCTGTACAGGGAGGCATGCTCAAAGATGTTCATGGCAGTGCTGCTTACAATCGCGACACTGTTACTATTAATTGCATAATGTTGTACATTATACATTGTGTAATAAAATAGCAACAATTATTATCATTAAAGCACTGTCCCTCCGAAGGGGAATGGGTAAGTAAAATAAGACTTCTACATAAGGGGATTCTGAGCACAGTTAAAATAAATGAACTTGATCTGTATCAGCTCAGATAAATTTCCAGAAACAATGCTGAGTATAAAGATACATGTTAGATAGATATTTCAATACTATTTATATAAATCTTTAAAACAAATTAAAAATATTACATGGTATTTAAGGACGTATATGTAGAAAGTATAATAGCAGTAACAAACACCAACTTCAAAATAGTGGCTCCTTCCTGGGAGAAGAAATATCTGGAAGGCAAGAATGGGAAGTGGGGCTTTGACTATATCTTATTGATTTATTTTCTTTTTTTAAAGGGAAGGGTTGAAGCAGATACAGCAAAATGTCGACTAATGTTCTAAATCTGGATGGAGTATGTTTCTTTCTGCTAAGTTATTTTCTGTATCTTTCTGCATATTGAACTATTTCAAAATTTCAAACATTATTTTTAATTTACTTTTTGAATAATTTGCAGTTCTTTGGAGAAATATTTGTGTTGGTAAGGGACAAAAGCAGAACAAAATATACATAAATATTTACAAATTTCACAAGTTAAAGGTTTAAAAGAGATTATCTAAAATATTCATAGTAGTGGCAAGATCAACATCTGCTTTTCCTTTACACTCATCCATATTTTCCATATTTTGTCAGGAAGATGTATTATTTTTATAAACGGGGGGCAAAAAAATTTTAATGACTACAAAAAAATATGAGTGAGTTTAGGCCTTAGGAAAGGGTCTAAACCTAGGAAGAGGTGCTGTGATGTGTGGGGGCATCATGCCGGCCTGGACACTCTGGATGTATGACTGAGTTCATTCCATCTCTTATCTTGTCAAGAAGCCCTTATTGAGCACCACCTGTGTACGGGGCTAGAGATATGGCAATGAACGAAATGTACATGGTCCTTCCCTCCCTGTAGAGCAGATCGGCTAGTGAGGAGGGGACAGTACGCACGTGACTACACAAGTCATCTAGCCACCACAAAGTGAGAGAGCCTCCTTGGGGCTAAAGTCCAAGGGCAATAACAAGAATCTAAGTTGGATTGGGTGGCCAGGGAATCTGGCTTCAGAATGACATTTAACTTGAATTTAAAAGATGAGGAGGTCTAGAGCCGGTTAAAAAGAGGACCTCAAAAACTTAACAACAGAACTCCCCTATGACCCAGCAGTAGCANGTCAGGAGCCAGGTTGCCCAGGGCCCCACAAGCCAAGGAAAGGCCTTTAAGGGCGTCAGAAGTCACCAAGGCTTTTAGGCAGGGGAGTGATGTGATTAGATCTGCGGTTGTCAGAGATCATCTAGACGCTCTCTGAAGATTGGGGCAGATGGTGAGTGGCCCAGTTAGTCCCTTGGCTGTTGGCATGGCCCAACGTGTGGGAGAATGGGGCCAGGATGAGGGGAAGGCAGTGGAGACGGAGAGACGGAAGGATTTGAGCTATATCTGGAGGCAGAGTCGGCAGGTCTTGGATTATTGGGGGGAGGGGAGGTTACAGTGAGGGAAGGTGGAAGGCCAGGTTTGGGACAGGGACAGCTGTGGAATGGTGGGAGTGGGAAACACCGGAAAGGCTCGGGAGGGCAGGGTGGAAGCAGAGGATGCCACCAAGTGTGGTTGAGCTTTGGTCTCATCACATGGAATCCGGGGTTTAGGACACCCTGTGTGTCCCCAGGATGAGTGTTTGAGCCCCGTTCTCAAAGCCACTTCTACAGCAGTCTTCTCTCTTCCACAGGAGGGACGTGCTACTCTTGGGGCTGGAATGAGCATGGCATGTGCGGGGACGGCTCTGAAGCCAACATCTGGGACCCAAAGCCGGTGCCGTCTCTGCAGTCGTCACCGGGACTCCTTGTGGGCTGTGGGGCTGGCCACTCCCTGGCCCTCTGCCAGCTGCCAGCCCTCCCTGCATTGGGCCAGCACCCCAAGGTCACTGGCCCTTCCCCAGATGCCACTGAGAATGCTGAATCCCAAGAAGCCATGGACAGAGAGAGAAGGAAGGAAAGACAACCAGCATCTTGTACCCAAAGCCTGACAGGTCCAGAAGTGGGGGTCTTGTGACAGAGGCCCTTTAATAAAGTGATGTTTCCTACCCAAAGTGTTCCCAGCGAATTGCTTGGTCAGGCTGTGGGGTTGGCCTGAGAAGGGGGGCTGACCACAGGCTGGGATGATGGGAGGCGGCCTGCCCGGTGTCTGGGCTTCACGGAGACAGGCATCCTTCCTGCCCAAGAGATGGGAATAGGGACCCCCCCCCCGCCCGGGGGCAATAACAAGAACCTCAGATGGTTGCATGGATGGGGAGTCTGGCCTCTAGGCGACATTTAAACCGGAATCCCCAAAGGCCCTAGAAAACAGCAACTCCAGCCTGTCTTTACCTGGTGGGGACAGAATACCCAGCCCTGTCCCCAGTGGTTATTTTGGTCCAACAGCCTTCGATTCTGCAAGAGAAAGGGCTCCCCGGCCATGCTTCGAGCAGCCACAGGCCGCTCCTGGGTTTGTTCTCAGCGCCTGGAGCAGTAGTTTGCTGACCCAAGGATTCGTTTGCAGGTGGATGCTCGGACAGGAAGGAGTTCTTATCTTGGTGACTAGAAAGGAGAAGGCTCTGGATTGGGGGGGGGAGGGGGTTAGGGAAGGAAGTGAAGATGAGTAAGTGGAAGAAGAGGCAGGACTCCTGGGAAGACCCAACAGAGGAGACCCTGGAACAGACCAGGGGATCTAGAACCATCTCAGAGGGCGGGGGTCCTCATCCGAGCCAGGAGGCACTCTGCAGCTGGCCTGTGTGACTAATGACTAATTGCCAAGCTGTGTAGTTTTGGGTGAGGGACAGGCCACAGCATGGGAAGGGGACTCGGACCCTGACCCCTGACATCTGCCCCTTGGCCCTCCTTGCCTCTACAGAAGGGGGAGGAGGTAAAATGCGGTCCAGGCTAGACCGCAGGCCCCAGGCCTCCCCGGGGCAGCTGTGGCTCCGGGGGACATAGCACCTTTCTCTCTGTTGCCTCAGGAAACAGCTTTCCCTGAGGGACTGTGTGGCAGTGTCACCAGTTAGCTAGTGGTCTGTGGCCCATCCCACACCATCTTTCCTTTGGGACTCAGGAGACAATTGGCTAGACTATGGTGGCTTTAGGAAGTTACAAAATCCCAAGGTATCAGAGCTGGAGGACCTGTACTGACCTTCTAGCCTAGTGGCCTTCAGTGTGCATTTGTTAGAGCCCTAGAAGCCTCCTGAGAATTCAGTGGCCACTTGGCGGTCTATGGGTGAAGGGAAGCCATGTTGACAGAGATCTGGGCCCTCACCCTCCACCTCATTCACAGCAGCTTTATTTTAATTTATATTATATACTGGGCTCCACATAAGATTTCACTTGACAAGGGGTCCTTGAGAAAGTTTTGAACCTTGGTCTTGTCCAACATTTCATTATTCATGTGAGAAACAGAGGCCTAAAAAGGGGAAGGGACCACGCCTCACTCCTGGCTCAGTGTCCTGACTGGGAGGTGACCCATCCCAAGACTTGAGCCATACCAGGTGGCGGGGGAGGCGGGAGATGAGGCTCAACCCTGGGACCAAGAGTGGGTTCAGCTCAATGGAGTGGGGATGAGGACAATCCTGAGCTCCCCAGGCCTGAACCTAGACATCACCCACAGCCATTGGCTGACCTTGAACACCAGTGCATGGAGTCCTGCTCCCCATACTGTATCCAAAAAACAGCACTGCCCCGGCCAGCAAAGGCCCTGGTCCCCCACCTCCTAGAACCAGCAGAGGCTACAACAGCCTCTAATCATTCTCATTCTGCAGTGGGAAGAAGAACATCTCTGCACTCTGAGCTGGTCTTGCCAAGGTCCCCATGCCCTCAGAGACAGAGCAATTGGATGGCCCCGAGATGACCCAAACTGGAGCAAGCCCATAGTTATTGGCTGTCCGCACCCCCCCCACCCCCCACCCCGCCCCCGAGCTGTCCTACACACAGTCCAGAAAGCAGTCCCATGCCGGAGAGTACTCAGGCCCATACTTCCCAGACAGGCTTTCTACTCACAAGGAGCCGACACACATGCGCACACAGCGTGGCAGTACAGAGTTCCCTCCTGACTCCCTCAACTTCTGTGGAAGGAACCCCAGTCCCAAGTCTTCTACTGCTGAGCCCTAGTGTCCCTCCCGAGGCCGCCTTGTGGGCACAAGAAAGAAGTGTCTTGGGGCTCCTTCCCAGCCTGAAACAAGGTCAGGGGTGCTTCAGCCCTAAGCCTCAGACTCTGGCTCAGAACCTGACTCAGACCCTTCTTGCAGGCCTGCAGGACACAGATAATCCACACATGGAAGAGCGAATGGCTCCCGGCACTAGATGCGACCACAGATAGTCCCGTCACCTGGAGTCCCTCCATTCTGCCCTTCCCACAGCAGCAGGCAGGCTTTCCTAGGTCCATTCACTGGATCTGATGAGTGCCTGAAAGCTCAAGGGGCTGTCGACAGGGTCGCCCAGATTTCTTTCTGGACACTTTGATTCCTATGGTCATCCTCAGACTTGTAGATGTCCAAGCCCCTCATTCCAAAGAGATCCCAAGCCCTTCCTGATCCCGAGTTGATCCCAAGTGACCAGGTCTTGGTCAGTTCTGGAACCCTTCACCAAGGATGGGCCCAGATACAGTAAATGTTAATGAACTGGTGTGTACACACTCAGAGCCACCAGGGGGTGGGAGGTTAAATGAGGGGGTCATGACCCCTCACATCCACCTGTCCACTGTGTTTCTCTCTTACAAGTGTGCGATAACTGTGCTGTGCTGGTTAGGGCCAGTTGAGGGTTATTGTCAGTATCCTCCACCTGGTTAGCTAATGAGCCATAGGAGCCAACTTTAGTAAATACCCACTCATTTTTTTTAATCACTTTTTTCTGATAGACTAAGTAGATTGGCCTTTGTATTCCTCTCTGCGGGAAGGGAGAAGGAAAAAGAAGAGGAGAGTGAGCTCCATTGTGTGCTCACAGCTCTTGGGCCTGGCCTCTGGAGTGATTGTGTGTGGTCACCACAAACCCGGTGTCAGTGGGGTGTTTACGTCCTCACCTACCTACCACACGCTCGCCCCTCCTGGTCACAGGCACGCCCTCTTCCCTTGATACCCCCGCCACCTTCGGTCCCAGTAGACCATCAGACCCAACTAGATGAGACTGTGCTTGCAAAGGTGAATGAGGCCTGGGGCCTGCCTCTTCCAAAGAAAGAGACCTTGTGATAGGTGGAAATTGGGAGTTGGCAAGTTAGTCAGGGAAGTGGTGGGACCATAGAGGGAGGGAGTTCCAGGTCCTAAGGTGCATGTGTGTGACTGCTACAGGCTCAGACTTACAGAGCAACTGAGGCACAGAGAAAAGAGGAGAGGTAGCTGGGGGTGAGGCAGGGGAGCATGCTGGCCAATCAAAGGAGCTTCAGGTTCCTTCCTAGGGCAACAGGTGTTCAGGCTGGAGAGTGAGGTGGCCCGATGTGTGTGTAGAGGGTTTGAGTAGCCTGTGAAGTGGTCCCCTATCATACCCATGACACTTCATGAAGGAGGGCAGGAAGCCAGGTCCTGAGAGTCCTGGGATTCAGGACGAGCCACACTAGGGTTCCTATTGATTCTGCTCCAGCCCCAAGGCGGCCCCAATTAGCTTGAGACAGCTTCACCTAAACTCTGGAGTCAGCCCACCTGGGTTAGAACCTTGGCTTCATCTTTCATTGGCTGTGCAGCTTTGCACAGTTACTTTACCTCTCTGTACCTGTCTTCTAGCTCTAAAATGGGCAGGGTGAATTACTGTGAACTGTCATTAGACAATGTCTCCCAGCTGCCCCCCACGCAGCAGACGCTCAGTGGATGTCAATCCCCTTTCCCCATTAGCTAGTGTGTCCCGGAAAACCCACATTGTAAATGGCTTTGTATTAAGTCCACTCGAGTCCACCAGAGAGGCACTGCCTCCAAACTGGATCCCAGGTAGAGTGAACCCGACCTTCCCTGCAGCAGCTGAGGCTGCTTGGCTCCCACATCCCAATAGTTATGAATGGCTGTGACATACATAGTGTGATCTGGCAGCTCTATGGCCGCGTAACCCCTTGGACAGAGGCCTTACTGTACTCACTGCTCCACCAACCCCCAGCACTTGGTTCCCGGGCACCACAGGATGGAAGTTGAGGCAAAGGCCTTGAGGGGACAAGGAACAGTTAGATGAGAATTCAGCATCCACCTTCAGCCTCCCACCTGCCCATCTGATGACTGACTCAGGCCCTGCTGAGGGCATCAAGGGAACTGAAATGATGCCACTTGTTTGTGGCCCTGGGAAGATCATTCTCCTCTGTAGACCTCAGCTTCTCATCTATAAAAGGCTCAGAGGTTGACTACCATGGTCATTATACTTTCCCACCTGTACATTCCTGGATTCTCCAATGGATAAGAAGAGAATTGGAACCCCAGTCCCCACTCTATCCCCCATGAGAAACCAAGTGAATAACCCTCACAAATCAAGGCCCCTGAAGGAGGGCTCCTCCCCTTCAAGATGCCTCCAGACTGAGAGGGATGCCTGCTGTGGTCCGACCAGCTAAGCCAGCAGGGTGCAGCTGGGGAGGGCACCCAGACCTGTCAGCCCCCTTGCCCCCGCCGCTATCAGATTCCAGAATGGCCCTAGGAGGGAGGTGACTAAGGTCTGCACAGGGGCTGGGAGCTCTGACATGGCCAGATTCAAGGAGTCATCAAAAGGGCGTGACTACACAGAAGTTTCCATGTCAGTGAACCCTCGAAAGAATGTGCTCATTATATGGAAACCAACTTGACAATAAACTATTTGTGAAAAAAAAAAAAAAAGAGTACGTGCTCGTTTTAGGGTCAGGCCCTTCTATGCCCCATCCCTTCTGAGAGCTGCCTCTATCCCCAGACCCAACGGGATCTGCAGAGGGGGGCCCAGAGTGAGGAAACTTCTTCCTTAGGCCTGTTTTTTTTCCCCAGTGGGAGGACAGCCAGCACCTTGGCTATGTGCTCAAGACCAGAAGAGTGAGGGTTCTGGTTTACCCTAGCCCAGCCCAGCCACAGCAGGCCCGATCACATGCAGAACCGAATCGCAACACAGCCCAAGGCAATAAAAACCCAAATCTGTGCTTCGTCTCAAAAGTCAGCTTTTTATTATTGAGGGCCAGAGCCCAAGGAGGGGAGGGTGTTGAGCTAAAGCAGCATTGCTCTTTCCAGGAAATGTTTCGAGCTGCAGTGAAAGCTCGAGATGTTGCATTTTTTTTTTCAACTCAAGCATGTGTTTTTCAAAAATATCATCCTTCCCCACCCCCCACCCCACCACTAATTTTAGAATCAGACCAAAGCCAAGCTACTGTCCTCTGTTTCTGTTGGGAAAATACTATATTTATTCAAGATGCAGAAGTGGATCTCTGCAAACCTCCGATTGCTTCAGGAAAACAAATCTGCTTTAGACTATACAGAAACCATGATACAAAATTTATTTCATGCTAGAATCGCTTTGCATAACATTGGGCATGCAGTTTTTTACTCTGAAGTACTAAATTGCATACAATGCCAGGTTGTGCCTTAATAAAGGTGGAGGAGGGCCACCCCTCCCGTGGTCCTGATCTTTTGGTGCTCTAAAGTAACACTTGGAAAATCCATACGGTGTTGATTATTTACTACGAACAATTTGTTATGAAAGCTGGTCACACTGGATCTACACACCGAGAAGATGATAGAATCGACCTAGACTAGCCGCTGTCAAGGATCTTGGGAAGATGTCCGCTGGGTCACAAGCATGCCAGACAGAGAGGGAAGAAAGCAGCAGTGCGCGTTTCCACGATTCTATTTGGAGCAAAGTTCTCAGTTTCCACGTGAGAAATGAACTATGAAGGTGAGGTCAATATGACCGATGACTGACCGATTGCCCTTTTTGGAACCTTGACTCTCGATCTCGTGTACAAAAAGGGAAGCCATCCATTCCCCATCCCCACCCCTCCCCCCACCCCCAGAAATGTACAGGTTTCTACCGAACGCCGTTACAGTCTGGCTCCAACAACGTGTGTAAAAGTAAAGAGCTTTGAAAGAAAATAGAGGACTTTTTCCTTTTTCTTGTTGTTGTTGTTGTTGTTGTTTAGGGTAATCATTACAGTTGCAGGGGGTTGGTGGGTTTGGTTTGCTGGGTTTTCTGTTTAACTTCATGCAAGTCATGCTAAGGAACACCGCCACCCACCTCCCCAAATTAAATTAAATTAAAAAAAAAAAATGAAAAGAAGGAAAAGAAATCCTCTACGGTCAGTTACCATTTGGCCGTAGAAAAAGCTACGTCCGTCCTAGTACAAGACCTGGGCCACTCGGACTCGTCCGGCAAACCTGCATGGCGTGAATTTACTCTGTCCGAGGGTGAGGAGGGGCTGCTGGTCCACCCAGATGCTTAATAGCCACCAGTGTCCTCGGCCAAGCCGCCTGGTCAAGTCACTCTCACAGCCTCTGTCGGCATATACTTAGCAATGACAGGGCTTTCTTTGCAAAGATCTGTATGTAAAGAATACAATTAACACTTGAGCTTCTCTTCTCGGCTTTCCCATCCCGCTTGGTACTTAGTTTTTAAGGAAGGAAGAGGAAAGACAGAACAGCCGCATGCAGAGGCAGGCAGATTCTTCTCCAGCGGGCGTGGTTTTCCCATGCAGTGAGCCGGCCCAGCACGCCTCTCTTTCTCCCTCCTGGGGACCGGGTTGAGGCCCTAACTCTCCTACTCTGCATGTGGCTTATGCACTGGAATTATCCTGCGAAAAGCAAGTCCTCGGCGCTGTCATGACTCCATGAGAGCAGGGCCGAGTGGATGCGGGCGGGGGCACTTCACCCTTGGTGCCTCCCAAAGACTCTGGTCCCCACACCCCTTTGGGATTGGGGAGCAGGTACCACCTGTGGACAGTGGTTGCCGCTGAGCCCCCTTGGCCGCTACAGGGACATGGGGCTTCTTCTGTCCCACACTCCCTGGGCTTTTGGAAGCATGGTAAAGAGCCTCTCCTGTCTGGTCTTTTAGGCCCCACAGATTAATCCAATATTGAAGATGAAGGACAGCCACGAAGTCTACCTGCTTTCCCCTCCACTCCCCCAGGCTGCCCCTGCCCCAGGCCTGTCCATGGAAGGTGCCAAGGATGGGCCCACCCCAGGCCCGCAGCCCTCCACCATGCAGCACCATGCGGGCAGCGTATGCCGCACTGGGGTCCGAGGGACCTCCAGGCAGGGCAAGGAAGCAGGGACCAGCCTGGATCAGGTGGGCACACTAAGCACCAGTGACCAGAAGGACTTCCCCATCTCCGCGTGGGCCGCCTCTCCTCTTCTGGGTTTGGGTTTGCCCTTTACTTGGAGTTCTGTGTTTTCTCCTGTGTATTGTTGAGCCACTTCAAATACTGGAGCAGTTGTGAATGGCCACAGTCTACACCAGCTATTGCTCTAAAACACCAACTATCCCTCCGGCCCAACCTGCTCACTCCGGTCAGCATGCACCCCGTGTGAGCACGTGAGGCACTCCCAGACATGCATGAGTTGCCCAGCCAGTCCGATATGTCAAGGATGGCTTCCTCCACCTTCCAGGCCAATGCCTGAAGCCTGGGGCTAGGGAGCTCGGGGCCCCCGCCCCAAGCTTCTCTCCAGCCCATGCTCAAGCCCTAGTAGAAAATCTTTTCCTCAGGACGTCAGCCTAAGATAGGGGTCTGATACAAGGAGGGAGACCTTGAACAGAGGCCACTATGGGGCTCAGCCTTCACCAACCACAAGGGGGCGCTGACCACACCCGGGGCGGTGACCAGGGACAGAAGGTGCTGCACAGGGTCGTGCTTAACCTTCTCTTGGCGAGTTCTCTACCTGTCACTAGCAATATTCTGACTAGCACACATCTTACCTCTGCAACGACATTGGCCTCACCCCCAAGCCCTGAAGCCACCTCTCTTCACCTGTAGTCCCTTCCCACTGGCCTACAGATTCTTTTAAAATGGTGCTCTTCCAGAACATGCATCTTGGCTGGCTAAGCCCCCAGGGTCCTGGCCAGGCCAGGCCCACCCCGTTGCCCTCCTCAACCAAGGGACAGGGGAGATGACCTTGCTTTCTTGGTCTCACCTGCCATCTGCCAGAGTGGCCTGGAGGAGTCAAGGCTCCTCCCACGTCCCCGGGTAACCCCCTGCCTTAGGGTCACAGCCCCGTAGCCAGCCAGCCCATCCCGGAGTCCCTTCCTTTCCCCTCAGCTCAGGCCCGACCCACAGCTTCCGGGACCTCAGATTCTCTGGCAGCCTGACATCCTACTTGGGAGAAAGGGACTCAGACCTCCAAGGGCCAACCCTGGGAGGGGAGGGGGCTCCTTCTGCTCCTTGCCCCCCCCTCAGCGTGCCTGCCTGCCCCTCAGCACCCCTCGCCCGCCGCCCCACCCGCCCATCTGCAGGAGCGCGAGGCGGCCCAGCTGATGCAGAGTGCCCCCGCCTCCTCTACATACCCTTTCTCATTCCTCCACCAGGTGGGCACGCGTACTCCCCGGTTGATAAGAGGAAGCAGGGTCCGTATCTCTCGCGGGTGCCCGAGCGAGTAAAGGGCAAGCCCTCATCAGGAGTGAGGGCCTGGTCTATGTGGGGGCAGTCTTCGTTCGCCAGCGCGGCCTTCGCCACCTCCCCATTCAGTTTGGAATCTTCAAACATATAAGCAGAAGCTATTGAGACACTGAAAACTGTTTAGTGGGGGAGGGGGACAGGCCAGAGGTGGGGCATTGGCAAAGGGCAGCCTGTCCCTGAGGACAGAAGAGTGAGTGGGCCATGGAGGGAGGCAGGTGGCTGGGGGTCCCCGGCTCATTCAGGCAGCCTATGGGCTGCCCACAGTGCAGGGAAGGGGGGACTCCCGGGTTTGCTCAAAGTTTGCAAAAAGATGAGTTGGTGATGGGTCCGGCAAGTGAGGTGCTGGGGGCCTGGCCCAGCGCCCAAGGCAGGGCCGATGAGACAGGATGGTGTGGATGCATCATGGGTGGGGGGGCCAGACACAGAGCTCAGGGAGAAGACAAACAGACACGCAGAAAACCTCCAGTCCAGAGAGGAGGCCTTTGCAGACCTCTCTCTCCTGCTGACCAGAGCCTGGCTGCCACCCATCCACATCTAGCTGTTCCTCAAGGCTCCCTTAGCCCCATCTAGACCCCATCTGTCAACTCCACGCCATCCGCCATCGGGATCCCAACTCATCAGGTGCTTCACACTGTCCTCCACACACCCCTATCTCATAACTCATCCTGCCCCGGCCCATATGGATCCAACCTGGTCACTCTGCACGCCCCACCCCCTGTAAAGACTAGGCCTGGTCACACAGTCTCCTCTGTCCCCACACTCACCTTGGTCACTCTGCATGCCCCTCCCTCCAAGCAGACTAGTCCTGGTCATACAGTCTATTCTGTCCTCACAGACTCAGCCTGGTCACTGTATATGCCCCACTTCCCATGCAGACTAGGCCTGCTCACACAGTCTCCTCTGTCCCCAGACTCACTTTGGTCACTCTGTATGCCCCCACCCCCATACAGACTAGGCCTGGCCATGCAGTCTCCCCTGTCCCCATACTCAACCAGGTCACACTGCATGCATCCCATCCCCCATCCAGACTACTCGTGGTCACCCAAGTCTCCTCCAGATTCAACCTGGTACTCTATATCGTGCACCCCACACACAGTCCAGGCTTGGCCACACAGTCTCTTGTCCCCACACAGATCCAGGTCAACCATTCGGTCTGCTATGATCCCCACACAGATCATGCCAGAGTCTGCCATCTTGTTCTGCCCCCAGCGGGCCTGGTCAGCTTGCATAGGCACAACAGGGATGAATGCATGAGGCAGTGAGAGCAGGCCATGATTTGGGAGCGGTTCCCATTCCCCTGCCTCCTCACGGCAGCATCCGGCAAAGCAGAGCAAATGGACGTGTAAAGACAACAGTGGCGATGGACTCGGGTGGGTAAAGGGGAGTCTTGGCCTCTGTGAGAGCCTGAGGAGGAACCTGGGAAGAGGCTTGAGGAAACATTTGGTGGGAGGCAAAGCACCGCCAGAACAAGAGCTCTCCCTCTCCCAAGTCCAGAAGCAGAGCTGTGGAAGCCTCTGGAGCTGGCAGAGGTAGCTCGTGCGGCCACAGGTCCCGCCCATCCCTCTTGGGGACTGAGCCTACCCCACGCTCTCTACCCTCAAGGCAGAATCTTCCAGGCCAGGGTAGGGCAAGTCAGTCCCCACGGTGGGCTTCCTCAAAGACTTCATCTGGGGTGAGCGAACCTCAGGGGAAGACGACACCAACATGGGTGTGAACACGAGGGGAGGCTTCTCTGAAAGACTAAAGAGGGGACCCTCCGTGGCCCTGTTCACATCATGTAACTACACGCACAAGTGATCCTTCTCCGTGTGCACACACTCAGCGTGCCCACGGGTGGGATCACGGCCCGTGTGCACATCATGTCACTACAAAGAGGCAGTCAGTCAAAAGAGAAATGGACCAATCAGGTTTATTCGTAAAGCAAATCCAAAAAAAAAAAAAAAAATCCCATCATAATTTTGGAACTTAAAAAAAAGGTCTGTCGTACAAGATGGCAAAGCATTTCACGTACAGTGCGTTTCTTGACAAATCCCAGGGGCTTCGCTCCCCGATTTATTCTGAACCAGAAAGGCCAGTTACCAAGGTAACTCTGACACCACGTGACTGGGGCCTCTCTGGGGTCTGGGAGCTGCCTAGCACTTGGGGAGTGTCTGTGGGCACATACGTGTGCGCGCAGACAAGCCCCGGCCTGCCCCCCATTCTGGCTGGCCCCTGTCTTCCCTCCCAAGGGAGGGGCTGAGGGAGGAAGACAGCGGGAGAAAGAAGGGAAGTCTCAGGGAGGAGAGAGTGGATGAGGATGTGGAGGTGGGGCCCACAGTACCCTGCACAAATTGTCCTCCAGGGGAAGACAGCGAACCCTTCCCCGGCAGCATCGCCATCTGGGAGAGGAGCCAGGACTCGCTGTCTCTCTGTTGGCCATCATCTCTCTGTCAGTGGAGACATCTGCAGAGGGTAGTTCTTGCCCAGGGGCGGGTCAAAGGTGGCTGGTAAAGCCTGAGACCCCCTCCCTTGGCCCTGTGCTGAGCCCCCACCCTCCGGCTCTGCTCCTCAGTGCTGTGCCCCTGGAGAATCAAGCTCCCGTGGCCTTTAAGGGGCCCAAAGTCGGGATGGTTTTCCCCGCAGGGGCAGGGGCAGCCATTAGGCATCCCAGGTGGGTGTGAGCTGGGCACCTTTCTCTCCCTGGAGGGGCTCCGGGACACCCCTGGGGCCTGCTTCTTCCCTCAACCATGCTGACCTTTGAGGGGAAGGTGTGTTTAGATCTTGCCCTGTGAAGCCTCCAGCTTCCCTATCTGTGGTTTGGGGTGTACTCAGAAACTGGGAGCATTCTCCCTCCCCAACTCCAGAGGGGGTTCTGGAAGAGAGGCGACAAGGAGGGGCCAACTCTCTAAACCTGGAGAACCTCTGAAAAAGACCAGAGGTGCCAGCTCACCCTGCTGCCCCCCCCCCCCGTCCTTTGCATGAGATGGCCACCAGAAGCCTTGGTTCCCACCTGCTCCCCAGAAGGCTGAGAGCCCTGCCCCCACTGGCCCCGGGCCCCTCCATCCCCACTAGACCCGCCGGCCTGTGATGATGAAATGGCAGCATGGGCAGCGTCTCACGGAGATGGTTTCCAGGCTTTGAAATGGACTGAAATAAATGAGCATCCGCAAGAGGGTCATTTTTTTTTAAACTTTGGAGCAAGGAGAACCGCTGTCCGGGCCCTCAGCCAGCGGGCCGGCTTTTCTGCCCTGCTGTCCGGCACGGCCGATGTACTTACTGTTCACACCAGCAGCGGGCGCCGGGGGCGCACGCCGGGCTGGGGCAGGGTGGGGGCTGCTGGGCATTTCCTTGGGTTTAGCCCCGAGGGGTCTGCCCAGCTGGGGCTCAGGGAAAAAGTCCCAGGCTAACTGGGGACAGTCTGTGAGAGACACGAGCAGAGTATAATCACGAGAACTGGCACAAGTCATGCAACAAAACGAGGAGAGAGAGAGAAACATGATTAGTGGAGGGAGAGAGAGAGAGAGAGAAAATGTGAACAACATAGAAAAGAACACCCATGCCTGGCCCTCAGAGTGGGTTCATTTCTCTACTGCTTCCCCCTTGGCCCACCTGGGGACCACGAGGACCCCACTCCGGGCCCCAGCCCCCCACCCTCGCCCTCTAACACCAGCGCAAACTCAATGAGCCCATGTGGAGGGGCCCTGCCCACACCCTGGCTGGTCGCCTCTGCCCCATCCTGTGACCGCCCCCCCTGCTGCCCAGGTTGCCACCACTCCCAGCGCCCACTGCGGCCCAGCCGGGGGAAAGTGGAGGGCTAGGGCTGAGGGCACTCTGGATTCAGCTGCTCGGGGAAGAATCCCCCTCCAGAGATGCCCCAGAGGCTGCAGCGGTAGCTCCTGGGGAGCCCAGGTAGGCACTTTCTCTGGGACTTCATGCTGCCCTACATGCCCGTGGGCAAAAGTGGGTCTGGTCGCCAGCCCTCCCCCGCTGCAGTCCCCTGCTCACCTATGGTGGGACCCCGCAGCCCCGGATGCAGCACCACAGAGGACCAACCCGTATCACAGGAGCAGAGAGATGGACAAGACACACACGTGAATGGACATGGCAGGAAGGGGGGGGGGGGCATTCCGAGCTCTCCAGAGCAGGACCCCGGCTGCAGATGGGTGGGGGGAGACCCTTTCTGGGAGACAAGCAGCTTCTCCTGGGCCAAGTCCCTGGCTATGTGGGGTGCCCTGCTAGCATCCCCCCATGAGGCGCTATGGCCCCCACAGGACGAACCCCCCCAAACACTGAGGCCATGCCAGCCATGGTACAGAGGAGGAGACCAGATCATCCCTCACAGACACACAGACCTGAAGCTTCAGGACAGACCAGGAGGTGGAGGTGACGGGAGGTGCTGCTGATATGACTGGGAGGCCTCGCTTGAGTCCTGGAGGTCTGGCCCTGGGGAGGGAGGGGTAAGGGAGGCGCCAGAGCCTGGAATGCTGCACTTAGCCTTCAGCCAGATTCTAAAAGTGGAATTGGAGAACCCAGGTTTCGTGGAGGCCACTTGACTGCCCTTGAGGGTGGAGTGAGGCTGGAAAGGCCTTGGGGGCTGCATCTTACCTCTCTCAATTCTTGTAGGGGTCGGGCCTCCGCCCAGATTGGCCTCCCTCGCCTCTGGCCACCCCCACTCACTCATAGACACCCCCACACCCATCTCGGTGTGTAGGTGCAAGCAGAGAAGGAGGCAAATAGGAAGGGATTCAGTGATGCAGAGATGGAGAGGCCACCCCTTAAGGACCAGAAACCTTGGTGACAGATCATTGGGGTCTCACACACCAGCTTTTGGAGGGAGGAGGAGTATTCTGGGGGTGGGGGATGAGGCTCACAGGGGACTGGGAACCAAGATGGACGGGCCTGGACAGCAGGACAGCACCTCCAGGGGAAGCGAGTGCTTGGGAAGGGAGGGAGGGCAGAGGGTGGGGCTGGGGAGAGAAAGGCAGGAGGGTGCTGGCATCTGGGCTCCAGAGAGCAAGCTTAAAAGGCCCCAGATCCCTCCTCAGCCAGAGACTGCCTGAGCCAGCACTCTCTGGGTCCCTGAGATCTGGGGCCAGGGCAGGAGGCTCCTGGGAGCAGGGCTGCCATGGCTATGGGGCCCCGGGGATCCACCAGGAGTGAAAGGGCTTCAAAGGTCTGCTGCAGCACGGGAAGAGGGCTGTGTCTCTGGGACTAGCTGGTGTGCATGTCAGAACAGCCACATCTGTACTCAGTGCAAGCGTGTGTGTGTGTGCGCGCATGCGTGTGTGTGCGCATGTGTGTGTGTGCGCACGCGCTCTCAGCACATGGAGAATACTGGCATTTTCTAGGAGTACAGAGGAGTCTGTGCCTGACTAGAGTGAACTGGGGATCCCTGGTAGGATGTCCTGGGCACCCAAGCCTGGGGGCACTGATCCTGACAGATCCGGTGTTGGGGAGGATGTGACATATGGGCCAAATAGTGCCGTGGTGGTGTCACCCGGCTTGAGCTCTTCCTGTGGGGTCTGGACTGAAGGTGGGGTTAGGCCAGGCGATACCCTCCCCATAGCCCCAGGAACCTTCCTTGCTGTGATGGTGGCTCCTCAGGTCAACCATCCACCTAATCCAAAGCAGAGAGGTGGAGTGGGAGATTTCCACCTGCGGGTGCCTCACCTGTTGAGCAGGAGCGGTGCCTGGTGCCCCACCTCAGGACCCCTGTTCTAGCCTCTGAGACCCTTGCCCAACCCCTGGCCCAGCCCCGGACACTAACCACATTCCTCTTGGGTGCCTACAGGAATCCAGGAATTGGGGAGGGGTACGGGGCCAGATGAAGGGGCAGGAAAGCCCCCATGGGCAGAGAAGTGGGCCTTGAGGACACTGCACCAGGCAGCATGGGTGTAGGGTGAAGCAGGTTGGGAGCAGGATGGGGTGGTGGGTGCGTCAACAGGGAAGAAAGAATCAATCATCCACTGGGTGAGGCCACTCAAACCGGGGGAAACTTGTTCATCCAGGGCTGAGCTAGCCTGCCAGCCCTGGGCACGGGGACCTCCTCCATAGACTAAATGCTACCTATCACTCACTCAGCCTCCCTCACCCCGGCACTTCTTAGCTCAGCGTTGTCATTCGTCTCTGGGTCATTCATCTCCTTGAAATCCCTGTGTCCACAGAATAAGTCGATGGTATTCCATGGGTAGAGGTAGACTATGGGCTTTATATCTTCGGACCAGAGCCCTGTGATCAACTTTATGTGCTATGTGCAGGTTCTCATAAAACTGAGATAGTCCCATAACAAACCACTAGCCATGGAATATGAGAATATATCCCACGGTGACTAGTATTGTTTCATGGCCCCCCTCCCCCCTGGACTCCCACTGAATTCACGGGAATGTGGTTGTACACTGGTCTGGATGTCATGTATTGCTGCTGCAGTCCCCACTGCCGGAAACGGGGAGAACCCTCGGTGGGAGGTTGTTGCTGGTCTATAGTGCTTTCGTCTAAGCTGCCCGGGGTGGTGGCCCCCTCTAGTCCTTCGCTCACCAGCCGCTTCCATCAGAAGGCCACCGGAAACTCCCACTCGACCATCAACCCAAACAGACAACGTGAAAGCTAGAGTCGCTCCAACAGGTTCCTAAAGATAAATGCTAAACTCTAGAGTGGTGGAAGAAGATGAGTTGGTTCGGCATGCTATGGGGTAAGTAAGCTTGTTACGGAGGGCTCCAGGCGTCTCCTAGGACGCACCCGGAGCTAGGCAGCCGGAATCAGAGCAGTTCTACTCAGCTATGGAGACAGGCTCTGTTGGGGGTGAGAATCCTTGCTACTGCCTTTGCAGGGACCCTCCTGCCAGACCCCATGCACCAACTGTGCTGTCTGCACAGCCTGAAGGGAGCCGAGTAAAGACCAAATCAGAAGCTGTCTGGCATTTCTGAAACACACCCACCCCTGCCCCGCCCCGACACTGGGACAGTGGCCTGAGTCAGAGACTCACGCTTGACTCCTGCCCACCGAGCAGCAGCCCCCTGGGCTCCTGCTAAGAGAGTCCTCAGCAACCTCGCGGGCCATGTCGTCTCTTCAGAACCTCACGAGACCAGCGCGCCAACCTCCTTACCCAGGGCCACCAGTGAGGTTCCTCCAGCAGGCTCTCGCCTTGTGAATTTGGCTGCCCAGCATCTCCCTGGGCCCCCAGGCTCCACACCTCGACACTGAGTGCGGGGTCCGGGGTTGCCCACGGAACTAAGGAAGCAGTCTGACTGAATCTGGAATCATCGCTAAGGGGGCAGAGGTGAAAGGTCAGATCGACATGCCTCTAAGAGGTTTCCTACCTGCTCTGTTAATTTCTAAAATTTCTTCCTGGGCCAGCGGGCATGTGTCACTCTGAGTACTGTGGTGTGGAGAGTTTACGACAGATTTACAATAATTGGGAGATCCCAGCTGTGGTGGCCGTGGAATATGCTTCTTTTTTTTCTTTGGTAGTTTCTGCTTAGCCATGGCTAAGGAGTAATACATCCCAAAATTGTTCACGATGACGGGCACAGGCATGGCGATGGTCAGCACGCCCGCCAGCGCACACAACGCTCCCACCAACATGCCGGACCACGTCTGCGGGTACATGTCTCCATAGCCCAGCGTCGTCATGGTGACCACGGCCCACCAGAAGCCAATGGGGATGTTCTTAAAGTGGGTGTGCTCACTGGCACTGGGGTCATTGGGCTGCGCCCCTATCCTCTCGGCATAGTAGATCATGGTGGCGAAGATCAGGACTCCCAGGGCCAGGAAGATGATAAGCAGCAGGAACTCGTTGGTGCTGGCGCGGAGAGTGTGGCCCAGAACCCGCAGGCCCACAAAGTGGCGGGTCAGCTTGAAGATGCGCAGGATACGCACAAAGCGGACGACGCGCAGGAAACCCAGGACGTCCTTGGCAGCCTTAGAGGACAGGCCACTCAGGCCCACCTCCAGGTAGAAGGGGAGGATGGCCACAAAGTCAATGATGTTGAGCGAGTTCTTGATGAACTCCACCTTGTTGGGGCAGAAGACCACACGCATGAGGAACTCGAAGGTAAACCAGACGACGCAGACTCCCTCGATGTAGGTGAGGAAGGCCTCCGTCTCCGCCTCCCGGTAGTAGCGCACTTGTGTGCCATTCCGAACGTTCTCGATCTCTGTCTTGTTCACGATGGGATTGAAGCGCTCGTGGGTCTCCAGGCAGAAGGTGGTGATGGAGACCAGGATGAAGAAGAGGGAGGCAAAGGCCACATACTGTGGAGGAGAAACACAGCATCAGAGGGAGGCCCTCCCACCTTGAGCAAAGAAACCTGGGGTACCTTTTCATTGAGCCCAGAGGCCAGGCCAAGGAGAGACGCCTATACAATGCCCCCCTCCAACATGGGCGAAACTGACAGGCCACCTTCGCCTCCTCAGAGCACCAGGTAAGGAGGCTGGGGGGCAGGAAAGAAGTCGTGGAAGAGGTTGCTTTATCTTCACAAATGCCTTTCCTTTCCTCCTGGCAGCACAGCTAGACTATATTTGCCAAGCTTCCTTGGGGTTAGGTGGGGTCACGTGACTGAGCTGAGGCCAGTGGACGGCACATAAAAGTGTGCACTGACAGGCCTGGCTCACAGAACCTATTCTACTCCATCTTCCAGGCTCTCTTTCTTCCTCCCACTGCCAGTTAGATGCTGAGGGCCTAGGGGCCAGTAGGGCCACCACAAGAATGTAACCTCGGTCCCTGAAAAGAAAGATATCCACTAAATACCTGAGTGGGAAGTAAACTACTAACGTGTTAAGCTGCTGTGATTTGGGAGTGATTTAGTGAGGCACTTAGCCCACCCTAAATAATAAAAGTGGTGTAGCCTATCGAGGCTGAAGGTGGCAAGGGAATGATGGGGGGCAGCTCTGCTGGCATCCGGTCCCTCAAAGGCCACATGGCCCATGTCTCCTCGTTCCTACTGCAGTCCATTTGCTCTCTCAGGAATCTGTACCTCGTTGATGCGGTCTCAGGTTCCCTCCTATCTAGAACTGCAGAAGTACATATCAGCCCCAGGGCCTTAGACGGCTCTTATATCCCCTCTCTGTCCCCCTAGGAACTCCCACCACCAACTTGGAGGTGAGTTCCCCATTCTTGGAGGTATTGAACTAGAGGCTAAATGGTCTTTGTCAGTGATACCGTGTGGCAAGTTCAGGCATCAGAAGGAGAATTGGACTGGGGGTCTTCAAAGGCACCATAAACCACAGTGTCTGCTTCTCTCCAGTTGCCTGTCAGCCCCAGGGTAGGGGAGTGGGTGGGAGGGAGGAAGGAGCTGCTGGGGGGCTGGAGCTTTCCAAACATATGTGGATGCCTCCTCTTCTCAGACCCCACCAGTGAGAAGGAAATGGCCAGGGTGACCCAGCCTGTCCAGAACCACCTGCTCTGGCCCTGAGCCCCTGGTTCAGGAGCTCTTTTGGTTTGGTTTGGTTTGGTTTGGTTTGGTTTGGTTTGGTTTGGTTTGGTTTGGTTTCCTGGCCCCATCTCATGACCCTGGGCTTTCCTAGCGCTAGATGTGGGTACCTGAGGAAAGAGAATGGAGCAGCTGTCTGAGTTCCAAACCCTCCTGCTCAGACTGAATTCCAGGCGAGGCCTCTTCTGCCAGCCTCCAGTTGGGCCTCCCGGAGCTCTAGAGGAACCTGGTCAGCGGGTTCTCCTCCAGGAGCCCAGCTGGCCATCCCTGCCTGCATGTGCCCACAGCTCCCCTCCTTTCCCTGGTGCTGCCTTCTCCCAGCCTGTGCAAGACAATGTCCAGAGCAAGGCCATCTTCCTAGAAGTGGCCCCAGGCTACAGTCTGGAAGGGGTGGCCCCTGTGTTCTCCAGAGATGCTGTCCCAGATAACTTCAAGGAGTGCCAAGGGCTCACTCTGTATCCACAAGAGGCAGCCATACTGCTTCTAGAGACCCTGTAGTCTGCATGGATGCACCTCCCCACCTGTGGTGGTAGGCGGGGGGTGGCACTGTAAGTCCAAGAACAGCACTATCTGGGTTGACCATGGCCACGAGACCTGGCACCTAACATGGCATGCTTCTAGAAACCAAGAACTATATGGATCTTTCAAGTCACATTCTGAGTTGGAGGTGGGGGAGAGGAGATGGGAAGGGACAAGGTTAGCATTTTGGAATGCTGATGTAAGAGCAGCCTTTAGAGATTATCTGGTCCAGGACACTAAATGCTATAGGCGGGAAGCTTGAGGCCCCCAAGCGGGAAGAGGTCTCCCCGAGCCATGCACTATGGTATGCTCATGGTCCTGTTGGTTTTAGAGCATTGTACCATTTTCAAACATTTTATCCTAGACTACTACCAAGTGTGTCCTTCCTCCCATCCACTGACTGATCCCTCCTTTCTGTCACGCATCTGTCCTTACTTCTCCCCTTCTTCCCTCTGTCCCTCCTTTCCACCCCTCATCCTTCCTTCCATCCTCTCTCCCTCCCCCTTCGCATCCTTCATGTGTTCATTCTTCCCTTCCTTTTTGTTTTCCTTTCCCCCTTCTTCCTTTACTTCCTCACTCCTACCTCCTTTCCTTATTCTCTTCCTTCCTTCCACCTGCCTGCCTATCCCTCCCTCCCTCCATCCATCCATCCATACTTTCTTCCTTCCACTCTTTTTTTAAATTATTTTTTTAATGTTTATTTATTTTGAGAGAGAGAGACAGAGTGTGAGCAGGGGAGGGGCAGATTGAGAGAAAGACACAGAATCCGAAGCTTCCTTCAACTCTTTACCAGGCACCAGGTTATGACCAGCAGAGTGGAATAAAGCCTCAGCCCAACCCTCAGGCAGCTCCCTGCCCAGCTGAGGGTGAAGGGCACCCACACTCTGTATCCACAACAAGACACGTACAATGCAGTGGACTGCACAGTTAGGCTCCCTCAGCCCTGTGAGGCAGGTGGGGTTTGGACAAGGTGGGGCAGGGTAGCTATGGACTTAAGCCAGGTCTTTCACCTCCAGAAACAGCTCTTTAAGGGTCACTACAGAAGTGGACCAGGAAAGCAGAGTGGAAGCGACTGGAAGAGGCCACCACCTCTGACCCAAGTTGATCCAGCTCCAGAGCTCCTTCCATCACCAGGGCTGCCAAAGCTCTTGGAGCTAAAAGCACATTCCCAAGTGCCGGGTATTTGCCTCCAGAGCTCCTCCAGAGGGCCCCATCTTAGAGCTTGGCATTCACCAGATCCCAAAGGGCAGGCCATGCCCCTCCCTGGACTTTGAGAGAGAGAAGGACATGCACATTATGAGTTTCTGAGAGGCAGGGCCCACGGCACCCCTGGGCTCCTGATCCTGCCAACGGCAGGAGGCATGAGGCACCCTCCTCTCACTGCACCATCAGCCACACCATCCCCCTCCCAAACCTCCCCCGATCTGTCCTCCTCTGTCCCCTCTGCTCACACATGACCCGCTCTCAACAGGATCCTTGCCATCAAAGCTAGCAGGCTTTAGGCTCAGAGTCTCAGCCACCAGTCTAGTCTCCACACACCTACCAGAGGGAGCAACCCATTGGCATCCCAGCTCTCTGCCCAGGCCACCTGACCATGCTGCCCACAGAGAAAAGTCCTGACTCCTCAACCTGACACAGGAGACTCTGTGCCCAGGCCCCACTGACTTCCCAGGGCTCTCTCCCTACATGTACCCAGCATCCTTGCCACATGTAACTCTGCCATTTCTGACCCCTCTCTCCATGTCCCTCCTGTCTCCATGTCTTTGCACCTCTGGAAAAGCCCATTCACCCTTCAGTGCCCCACTAAGTAGCCCTACTCCTGGGACACTTTCTCCAGGTGAGGCTCCTTTTGGTAGCTGAGGCCCTAAGGAGGCAGCAAATGAAGAGATCTCCCCAAAGAGTCTCTAAATTCACCCCTAGGGAGGCAGCAAGACTCTGGCTCATTAGTGCTTGGGGAGACTCATGGAAACAGCCCAGACATGGCACTTATGCCCCAGGGGCCTTCTCACTCCCAGGTGACCCCACAGGCCCTGCACAGCTCTCATCCCATCTGTCCCTCTCACAGGACAGGTCCTGATCGGAGCACTGAGGCCATGAAAGAGGGCAGGTCTTATACAATTAGGGTAGAAAAAATTATTGGTTCTCAGCAACCAATGGGCATCCTGTCTAGATTCCTTCCTCTCTGGGCCCCTGTGCCCAGGGGGTTGGCAGGGGCGAGGTGGCAGTAGCAGCCCAGCCTAGAGCCAGGCACTAGGCCTCCTTCCCCAGGAGGAACCAGGGGAGGTGGAAGCCAGGCCTGCTAACCTGCCTGGGCTTCCTGAGCACCTGCTTTCCCAGCCTCTGCTGCTAGTAGGCCTGGTCCTTGGTCGTGGGCAGAGCCCCAGCAACATCCAGATCCAAGTGGGCCCTTAGGAGGGCTGTGGAGGAAGGGGCCTCTGGTTTGCTTGCTCAGCCTGCCACATTGTCCCATGCCCAGAGCCCAGCAGGCCAGCCACAGAGCCCCGCCAAAGCAAGAGTTCACACCCAGCTGAGCCCCAGCTTCTTTCGGTCCATCCTCAGGGAAGCTGAGCACAAGAAGGAGAGAGGAGGTGGCTACCAAAGCGAAGGACCCATTCTGTACCTTTTGTCTTCTCCCTGGCCTAGTGAGACAGGTGGCCGTACCCCACTGTGCCAAGAAGGAAACCCAGGGACAGAGAGGTCAGGGACTAAACCAAGGGTTCAGAGCTAGTGACGAAGCTGAGCTGGACCCAAGTTTGTCTTGCTCCAGAACCTAAACTCTTTCTACCACCAGAGTTGCCAAAACTCTTGGGGCTAAAAACACAGCCCTGGACACCGAGTAGCAGGCCCTGATTGTATCTGTATGCCACCATCTTGGAGCTTGGCACCCACACCTCAGACTCCCTGAGGGCAGGTGATGCCCACACCCTGTGAGCAAGAGAACTGCAGTGCCTGACTCCACAGGTGGAAGACCAGACACGTCCACATCGTTCTCGGGCCTTGCTGCCCAGGACTTGCCAGCGCCCGAGGGTAGGGATGCTGCCCCTACCTTACTCAGGGAAGCATTCCCAACAGCAGCCTTGGATAGCCTGGTCTGCCTCCCCACAGACCCAGAGAGAGCAGGCAGGGAGAGGACCCCAACTTGTTCCAAGAGCTCAGCCCGAGGGATCGGGCAAGTGCACCGGGATCAGGAGTTCCTGGGCTTGGCCGAGCAGCCCCGGCAGGGAGTGAGATCAGGAGCCATCTCTACTGCGATCCTGGGTGGACACCCCCAGGACTGTAGGGTAGGTAGGAAAGGGCAGGGGCTGCACCCCAGGTGACGGGTCACCCAGAGACCATGGACACGCACAACTACCCAGAGCACACACCTCACCCCTCACACACAAACTACAGCCCAGTGTCCCAACCGCACATACACAGATGGATGGTACTGAAATGTATCGCCGCACGCAGAATATAAACACGCAGGTGCCGTACTGTACCGCGAGGTGAACACACCTTCGGCCCCCGACAGCACTCGTGCATGTACACTCAGAGCACATGGGTGATGCAGCAGCCGTCACCACACAGCATACTCGCTATGAATACAAGAGACTCCGGGCATTGCCACTCAGCTGGCCCCTTCTCTGCCCACCTCACCTCCACCCCAGATGTGACTGACTCAGTGTCTGCCTCTCCCACAGGACAGCAGCTCTGGCCTGCCTTGCCTCTGCCTCCTCAGCCTTCCCTGATGCCCTCAGCCTGCTTCCCCTGCTCAATGGTGCCAGCTCCTGGATCTCCAGTCCCTAGACCTGCCCCTCATCTGTCAGCTTCCTGACTTTTTGCCATCTGCCAGACCTTGTCTCCTTCCCCTCCCAGCAGCAGCCTGGTCCCCCACACCCAGGATCCAAGCCTCTGTAAGGCCAGTCTCTTCTGGGCTACTAGTTTGATGGGAGGCACAAAGAAAGCTTTGCCTGACAGCCCCAGGACAGTTGTCACCTAGCCTGGCCACCTCAGAGGCCGCCCAGTGAAATTTCAAGACAATGCAGGCAAGATCGCCTGATAATGCAGCATAAACCCAAGCTGGTAGTCCTGGCTTTTTTTCCCCCCAGAACCAAATCACAAACTGTGAGAGACCCACCAATTGTGTTCTAGAAAGTGGTAGCCATGGCAACAGAATGAGGCATCCCATTTCTATGGTAACCAGGGTGGTGAAGCTGTTGGCTGCAAAGTCAGACAAACCTACTAAAGATCTGTTGACTTAAGAAGATGTTTCATAAATCACCAAGTTATTTTTATTGTAGCCCCACCCCTGAAACCATAAATCAGAAAAGCAATTTACTATCTATTAAAATGACCAATATGTGTGCTATGACTTTCATTTATAAATTATTTATGCCACAGTCATCTGCAGAAAATTGTGCTTGCCTTTCAGAACTGTTCAGGGGTTCGCCGTGGGGATCTGCGCTCTTGCAGTTTGGCACTCCAGGAACAAGACTATGGCTGGAACGTGGCGCGGGGACCGCCATTCTGGCCCGGCGCGCACTTGCTGGGTGACCCTGGCAAGTCACTTTCCCTCTCTGGGCCTCAGTTTCATCAAGGGCATACTGAGGGATGGTCCCTTCTGAGGATTCTGAGACCAGGCAAGGCTGCAGGCGCTGGGGCTAATCGCGGGAGCCCTGGCTGCTGTCCAGGCCCTGAGCCCCCTGAGGCTTCAGGTCAGTTTTTTCGCCTAATTAAATCTGCCCAGCGGGGGTACACGTTGTTTGAGTTAATCCATGCGGAGTCAGTGATGCAGAGCAGGCGGGATGGCCAATTGGCCTAAATAAATTGTCAGTCGAGTTGAGCTTGGAAACTGAATTACACTCATCTTGACTTCCTTGGGCGGGGCAGGCCTGCAGCGTGCTGGGCTGGCTGGGGGCTGAAAGGGGGCAACTGGGGAGGGGGCTCTTTGGGGGTCTAGTCTTTTTTTTGGTTCATCAATAAACGGGGGGCCCTGAGCACTCTGTCCTGGCATCCGGGTCTCTGCCCTTGTTCCTGTTCACTAATCCTTCCCTAGCTCAGGGAGCAGGGGGAGGTGGGGAGAGCTCCCCATGGTGCTACATGGAGGGTTTGAGCGGGAGTGGGTGAGAGTTTGTGGAGAGAACATAACATGGCCAAGTGGGTGCCTGTTCGGGCAAGTTCGTGTTTGGGGCGGATACTGGGCGAGAGAGAGAGGCTGTGTAAATGAGTAGGTGTATACATGGTGAAGATGTTTATGTGACCTAACTCCAGGCATGCACAAAAGGCTTGTGTAAATGGTCACTGTGTGTAGGTGTGTGGTTCACACTGGTGGTAGAAGTGTGTGTGTGTGTGTGTGTGTGTGTATTAGTATACACATGAGCTGAGGTGTGTGTGCTTGTGTGTATATAAGGACATGTATGGGGTGTGATGTGTACGTGTTTGTGTGTATAAGGACACATGTGGAATGGGGGGAGGGCGTGCCTAGGGGAATCAGAGTCTGGGCACTCTGGATATGTGATCTCTGAGGTGAGACCCAGCCGAGGGCCATGACCAGAGATGGTCACTCACACAGTAGTAGGGGTGTGCCCCTTTCTCTGGAACAGTCTGTGACTGAGAGAAAGAGGAGAGAAAGGGCAGGGGTGGGGAAAAGGCCACTGAGGCAGCCCAGGGAGGACCACAGGGAGGCAGGGCTGTGTTCAGATCAGAATCCCCTCATGCTGCTACACTCACCCTGCAGTCCTGGCACCCAGCCTGGGCAGGAGGGGGAACCAAGGCCAGAAAAGGCAGTGCCGGGGCCTCCGGACTTTCAGAGAGACCCTTCGTTGACTTCACTCATAGTGAAGGTCATAGGCCTAGGTCAAGTCCAAAAGGGGCTGCCCCAGCAGTAGGCTGGCAACTTTTGAGGTGGCAGAGGTTCCCATGTTGCTTTCGTGCCAGGATGCACGTTTTTTCACATTTTGGAAATGAAAATATGTCATAAAAGGTACACATCCTTCAAACAGTCTCTTACCATATTACCAGCGTGCTGTTATTTAACTCATGCCATGTCTTAGATCGGTGGTACCTTGGTCAATAGAAAGCCAGAACACCAGGACAGAGGAGGCCCTCAGAGCTTTCTGGTCTAAAAGCTGCCCCTTGCGGCCGGAATGGAGAACTGGAGAAACAGCAAGGGAAAGGATCTGCTCAAGGTCACAGAGCTCTCGAGGTAGAGCAGAGATGAGAGTCAGTACTGGGCTGCAGCCTGCAGCTTTCAGCATCAGGTCCCCGTCCTCCGAGCCCTTGCTCGAGATGCCCTCCCAGGTCTCTCTGCTGTCCAGGCCCTGCTGCCGGCCAGACCCCAGGTCAAAAGGAGGCAATGGCCGTAGCGGAAAGGACAGGACCTTGCAGTCAGATAGACCTGAATTTGGGGCCTGGATTGGCTGGTGACCTTGGACCAGTTACTGCCCCTTTCTGAGCCTTCATTCTTGGATAGGAGGGGGTGGGAAGACATTCCCTGACCCCCCCCCCCCCCCGGGGTGGTTGTGATGATGAAATGAAATAATGACAGAGAGCAAGAAAGAGGTGTCAGTGATATCACTTCGGTCCCCACACAACCCTCTGGCCTTCACGGGCCCTCCTGTCCTGGTCCTCTCGTATCACAACAAAGTGCTTAGGATCATAGTGTCTCAGACGTAGAAAAGTGAAGAATCTTACAGTCACGGGGCAGAAACTACCGAGCTGGGAGACACCTGGGGGACTTACGCAGATCTGCCCCCACATCGCAAAACAGCACCACTGCCCTTCAGAGGGCCACCCATGTGGCATGAGTGAGGCTGGGTCCATGTTCTTGCCCGGGCCTGACTGAGCAGCATGGTGACCAGTGTGTCCAGTGAGGGCCAGCCCTGGATGTGGAGGGCAAGGGACAAGTGTTTCCTGTGAACCAGCCCCTAGGAGATCCAGGGGAACAGGGTCAGGGCAGAAGTCTCTGCATTTAGCACAAAGGAGAACTTTCTTAGTGGCGGCCAAACCCAGACCCTTTGGAAGGGTGGACAGGAAAGCAGGGAGTAAGAAGCCCTCCCTGGAGGCGCTCAGTGGGGCACAAGGGAGGCAGGAGTGGGCAGGGGCCTGTGTGATGGGGGGAGGGCGGCGGAGCGTGCTGGGGGAGAGTGACTCAGTGGAGATACAAATGCAGAGTCCTTGGCCCCAAGCCCAGAGACGGTTTAGTAGTTGTGGGTGGGACCAGAAATTTCCCTTTAACTTGTGCCCTCAGTGACTCTGATGCCGCCAGCACCATCCTGGCATTTGGGATCCATGAGGCCAGCTGAGACCCGGGTGCCAAGCAGCTCGATGCCTGAGCCTGAGACCACACTGGGGGATGGGAAGCCGGCAGCATGGCAGAAGGAGAAGAGTCTAGCACTTGGCTCAGGTTCAGAGACCTGAGTTCGAGTCCCAGCTCCGCCATTGGCTGTAAGCCTGCAGCAGGCAAGCAACCTCTGGGAAACTCAGTCCCATCAGTTTTAAAGTGGGGACATCACAATAATAACAACACACTCCAGGAAGCAAGATGCTATTAGGGGTCCTGGAGGAAAAGGCCAGGTGTCTAGGGCTTCCCCAGATCCAAGGCAGAATTCTGGGGTAGGGAGAAACCTCCAGACTGCCAGTTCCCTTGCACACTGGTATTCCAGGAGCTGGGCCAAGGCGTTCCTCCACAAAAATCTAAACACAGCATTTTTTCCCCTGAATTATTGGGGGGTGGTAGTTGCAAGGAGCAGCGGCAACAGCTAAATGGAGAAATGTGTTTAACTTTAGGTTTTTTTTTCCCTAATTTTTTCTGCTCCTGCTACCACTTGCCTGCTAACAGACCAGAAGCAAATGACAGCCTCGTGAGAGCCAATGGCATGGCCTCCAGAGCCTGTTTCCAGGTGCCACAGACCAAGGCAGAGCTACGTCCAAGAGCCAGCACTGCGGCCTCCAGCCCGTGAGGGACACCCCTCAGGGTGATGGTGACTTAACATGCCCACTTCCACATGGCTATCCACGTGAGTCTCTGCCGCGGGGCTGGGAGCAGATGAGGCTTGGCAGGAAAGGACACTCAAGGTCATACAGTGAGGGGAGTGTGAGCCAGAGCTCCCGGGCTTTCTGGTCTCACTCTGGTAACAAGATGGAGGCCAACGACGGCAGCTTCTGGGTGGTGAGGAGGGCCTGTCTCCTGTGCTCCCCATGCACTGGCGCATTTAAACCTCACGCCAGCCTCAGAGGTAAGTTCTGGTGTTATCACTCTTCAGATGAAGAGTCTAAGGTTTACAGAGATGAATCTCACCCAAGCTCTCAGAGGTTCTCAGTGGTGCTGTCAGCACCCACCTGTTTTGAAGCCCTGCACTTCAGGCCTCCGCAGCCCCCTCACCCCCACCCCCGCCCCAAACAGCCAGGCTGGCTATCCACGGTGCACGAGAGCCAGACCAGGCTGCTCCGGCTTGGTTTCAACCTTAGGCGGCCCCAGGAGGCACAGAGGCCTGCATGCCGTAGGGGAGAGGGGCTGTGCTATCCCAGAGTGCCCTACAGCCCCACAGGCCAGGAAGGCCGGATGTCAGGGCCCCAGACGGTCTCATCAGGAGCCAACATCCCACCCACTCCTGTGACCTGCAAGTCCCCCCGGGAGACCAGACAGTACATACCCTCACCCATCTTCAACTTGGAGAAATACCAGGATTCCACACAGGAAATCGTTCTATTTTAGAACTTAGAACTGTGTTTACCTGTGTGTGTTGCTGCACTAGGTCTACTTTTCTGTTAGTAAATGTTCAGCAATGGAACCTCTTTTGCTCTGACTGCCAGGGAACTCAGTTAAATTTGGTGCTCATTCTGAACTACTTTTTCACCTGGGCTTGGGGTATCGCTATTTCTTCTCATGTGCCTCAAACCTTTTTGCGCCACAGATTGGAATAAGAAATACATGACTGAGACTCCCAGATCAGGAAGTGAGTAGGATGGCACCCCATAGAGGATATTCGGCCTCCCATGCGGGCAGTGCAGTGACCTCCAGATGTCCCTGTTGGTGACCACCGGTGATGGAGACGTCCCGAGGCCACTCAGCCTGTCTTCAGATAGCCCTAGAGATGTGCATTTATTTCACGTTCAAGTCAATATTCCTGCCTTTCTCTGAGGAATCCAGGTCTGGCCCTAGGGGTCACCAGAACACACCCCCTCCTCTTCCCTGTGACAGACTGCCCACACTTGCAGATAGGCCTCAGGACCCACCCCTCCTGCAGGCCAGGCTTTCTCTGGCTTCACCACATTCCATGTCCTGGGCCAGCTCCTCTGTTTAGGGGGAAGCACTCACTGTGCATGGCTACATGGATCACATGCTTTACCTTCACCTTCTTGATTCCCACAACCACCACCTCGGTGATGGGAGTCTTTCACTTTGTTCAGCCTCATTGTGCTCTGCTTTCGAATCATTTATCTTTAAAAACTTCTCTGAGGGAGATGTCATTACGTCCATTTTGCAGATAAGAAAACTAAGTTTCAGAGGGTTGTTAAGACGTGTGCCCAAAAAACCCAAACACCCACATCGCTTGAAAGGGATGGGCAGGATTTGAAACCAGGTCTCTCTGACTCTAAAACCGCCATGCTCCAGGGCTTCCATTTGTAAATCTCTTTCACATCCATCCAGGTTGCCTGGGAGGAAGACATTAGTCTTTCCATTATGGTGACATCGGGGACAATTATCTACAGTTTACAACACACCTCACATATTGAAACCCAAATGAATACCACACACACACAGCACCAATAGCTGGACCATCGACAGGACAGTCATGACTGACGCCATTAGGCAGATGAGAAAACTGAGGTTCCAAGCTCCATGGTATACTCACTAGGAATCCAATGGGAAATTATCCCCAGATCCCCCTTGTGTTTTTGCATCAAGTTAGGGATCCTGACTCCCCAACAGGGTATATATGTGTGCATGTATGTGTGTGTGTTGCGGGAAGGGAATTAAAAAGATGGCCCCAAGAGGGACAGCTCAGGGAGGGCAATGGATGCGGTGCAGGTGGGACCACAGTTGACTGCCCCCCCCACCCCCACCCCGCTCTCCCTCCAATGAGTTTATGCCTTTTCCCAGGTCTGTGCAGGGCACTGAGCACAGAGTGAGCAAAAACAGCCATAGCCCCTGGCAGGGGAGACTGACGTTAATCAAATAACCAAATAGGTACAAGCAAATAGGTACCTCTGTGAAGTGACAAGGGCTTTGAGGGGAAAGCATAAGGCATTTGATGGGCCTTTAACAATAAGTCTTGGGGTTAGAGTGGCTTCTAGGAGGAAGTGACAAGTGTGCAGAGGTGGGAAGGATGGATAAGGATCAACTAGGATGGATAAGGATCAACAAGGAAGAGCATTTTGGGCAGAAAGAACAGTAACAATTTCCAGTCCTCACATCCCCTGACCATCAACAGCATCCAAAGAGAGCTGATCCTCCTTTTTGTCACACTCCCAGGTTCCCACAGTCTCTTGATTTTCTTCCTACCTCATTGGCTGCTCCTTCTTGACATCGTCCTCTGCCAACCTCTCCTCCAAGCCTTGAACTATCAGGGCGCCCCAGAACCTTGGTCTTCTCCATTCATTCCCTTAGTGATTCACCTGGTTTCCAGGCTTAAATACCATCACCCATTCAAGTATCATTGAACACTCCCAAATGTCTACCTGCAGCTCAGCCTGTTTCCTGAACTCAGGACTTCAACAGCCAACTCCTTAGTGTCTCCAGGTGGAGGTCTGATCGCGCTCTCTCCACCCCAAGGCGCCATCTGAGCTCCCACACCACGCCCACTGCCCATAGCCTCTCTATCGCATGAGACAGCAACTCCATCCTTCTGGACATTCTGGCCCCAAACCTTGACACTTCTCCTTGTGTCACACCTCACACTTAATCTGTAAGGACATCCCACTGGCGCAGCTTGAAATAAATCCAGTGTTTGACCACTTTCCCACTGTTACCACCTCTGTCCCAGCCAGGATCAATCCTTTTCCCCTAGATTATGGGAAGAGCCTCTTAACTGGTCTCCCAGCTTCCAGTATTCCTGGTGCTCTGGGACTATTTTCAACACGGCAGCCAGATGATCCTTTTAAAATATAAACCTGATTGTGTCATTTCTCTGCTCAAAATCCTTGCATAGGCTCCCCGTTTCTCTCAGAGGAGAAGCCAAGCTCCTCACATGCCCTGCAGCCCCTTTGTGATCTGGTCCCGCACTGCCCCCTCCAAGCTCCTCTTCTGCGCTGTCCCCTTCGCTTGTTTCAGCCACACCCGCCTCCTCAAACATGTTCTTTAAACATGCCAGACATACGCCTGCCTTAGGGCCCCCGCACGGGCTGTTCCCCCCATCGACGCCCTGCCCCAGGTATCCTCGCGGCTCCTTCCTTCAGCATCTCCTGAGGCTTACTCTCAACTAGCACCACCCACTGATCTGATTTTCCTTCCTCTACTTCCCCTCATAGCACATACCATCTCTGGACATTAACTTCCCCAGCTTTACTGATGTATCATTTACATCCAGCCACAGTCAGCCATCCCAGGTGTCCAGCTGGATGAGGGTTAGCGCTTCACACTATCTCCTTTACTTACCTCTCATACTTCTTGTTTGTCTCTCTTCCACCTTACAATGCAAGCTCTACAAAGTGGCTGGATCAAGGGATCAGGGCTGGCTACATGCCACACACTAGTAGGGGAAGAGGGTCCCTTTCTCGGGAACCAGGAGCACCGCTAAGCATGAGCACAGGTTCCCCTCTGTGGATATACGTCCTAGGTCTGCTTGTCTCGATTCTTCTATCTATGCAATGGGCACAACAAAGTTTACCCTTTTTGGCCTCCATAGGAAGAGAAGCCCTCCTCTGATGCCCGCTTCCCCTCATCTGCACGGGCATTGTGCACAGTCACAGATCACTGATACGGCATCTACACTGGCAATGTACACAGATGTTGATTTCACACTGTGTTTACACCAGCACTGACTACTCTTAGAGCAGATTTACTCTGGTAAAAGAATAATCTCTGTCTATGCATCTTGACTCAACTGGCCACAGATGGAGTCACTAGTCACCCAGCTCTGTCCTTATCAGCCTAATTTCCACAGAGATTGTTTGTTATACTGGCAATGGGCACAGTGATTGAGTAGATCCAAGTCTATATTGGCACTGGGGACACTCATTGACAGCAGACTCACACGTACCCTGGCAGCAGGCACAATCATGCTCATCTCTTGACAAGGTCTCAGTAAAGACCTGAGTCCCCACCTGCTATGACCATGAATGACCAAGGACAGTGGGCACAAGGGCACAGAGGTTCCTTCTCAGGGAGGGGACAGGCCTACCCTCCACTCCCAGCAGGCTGGCCAGCAGAAGGTGCTCAATGTGGAGTTCAACAGTCCGAGTCCCGCCCAGGGGCCATAACTGGCTCCAGAATGTGGAATTCAACACCTGCATGCCGGCACTGGAGTGTGGCAACTGGAATCTGGGACACATGGCGAGGACATGAGACCCTGTCTATTCCCAGCGCCTTGAGATCACTCAAGGTGAGGAGAGACTCAGGCTGTGTGACTCCCCAGTATCACCCGCCCCCTCCCCACCCCATGCCCCAGCCAGGCCCAGCCAGCCTGGGCTTAAAAAAGCACCAGGAAATGTCACTTTCTTTTTGAGGATGTGTGATGGGAGGAGATGGCCCAGGCCATTTAGTTGCCGACCTATTCAAAGGCTGGGAATGGTGACAGTAGCTTTTTTTTTAATTTTAGAGAGAGAGCATGTGCACGACTGGTGGAGAGGGGCAGAAAGAGAGAATCTCAAGCAGGCTCCATACACGCCCAGCGCAAAGCATGATGCAGGTGTCAATCTCACTGCTGCAACATCATGACCTGAGTCAAAATCAAGAGTGGGATGTTCCATCAATGGAAGCACCCAGGCGCCCCATGACAGTACCTTTATTTATTTTTTAATTTTTACATTTAGTTTTGAGAGACAGAGAGGGAGAGGGAGAGAGACAGAGAGGGAGAGGGAGAGAGAGAGAGAGAGAGAGAGGAAGACACAGAATCTGAAGCAGGCTCCAGGCTCTGAGCTATCAGCACAGAGCCCAATAAAAGGCTTGAACTCATGAACCATGAGATCATGACCTGAGCGGAAGTAGGACACTTAACCAATTGAACCACCTAGCTGCTCTGACAGTACCTTGAAGTCCTGAAGATTGGGGTGCCTGGGTGACTCAGTCAGTGACGCATCTTTTGATAATGGCTCAGGTTGTGATCTGGCAGTTGTGGGATCAAGCCCCGTATAGGGCTTCTTGCTGGGCGTGGCGCCTGCTCTGGATTCTCTCTCTCCCCCATCCCCAAAATAAATAAATAAACATGTTTTTAAAAAGAATATTATTTTTTAAAGAATCCTGAAGCTGATTTCCTACCCGGGCTGATTTCCAGCCCCTCCCCTGTAGATGGAGCCCTGCCTAGTGGCAGCCCAGGGGCCCCAGCCTGCCCGACTGCCCAGCTAGCACCCTGACTGGTGCTGCATCACTACTATGTCTGTCCAAGCTGAACCAGGCACCACCCACTGTGCAGCCATTTCCCTGTCTCCAAAATGTGGAGGGGGCACACCCAGACACCCTGGAGCTCCTCCTCTATCTCTAGGATCCCTGTGTTACCCACAAGAATATCCTGATCCTACTGGAGCCACAGCTTGGCCAAGAGACAAGTGAATGTGGATGCTTCCTCAAAGAAGAAAGCTCCAAGGACATCCAATCATCCATTGATGCAGCTCTCAGTGGTTTGTTCATTCATCCAATCATCAAATATTTACTGAGTGCCTATTATACACCAGGCACCACTTTTCACAACCACCTCCAGAAACAATAGCTTTAAATAAAGCTCTAAGCACAGAGCTAGGCACAGAGTAGATACTCAGTAGTGAGGATAGGGACATCTACCATGTACTGACACCCACCCTGAGCCAGACCCTTCCTAAGCACTCATAGGAGTGCCATCTCACTTACCCCGACCCCAACGCTAAGGTCTGCATTGTGGTTACCATCCTGACTTTAGAGAGAGGGAAACTGAGGCACAGAGAGGCTAAGTTGCCCGTGATCATAAACCTGGGAGGTGACGGAGTTAGAACCCAGCTTTGTCTGACTGCAGAACACATGCACGCAACCACTATCCCGGCCCCTCAACAAACATTTATTGAATGAAAGCCTGAGTGAGTGAATGAAACTCTGTGTTGGTGCAAGTAAAAGTCCATGAGTGTCCAAGGCCACCAGTATGCACGAGTGTGGGGAGCATGTGCATGCAGATGTTCGTGTGTTTGCATGTGGAGCTTTTTTATGGAAAGACTTTCCCTGCTGTCTTGGTCTTGTGTGTGCTGGAGCTAAACTTAGCTGCAGCCGTGACTGTAATGAGCAGTTAGCGGCGCACCAGGCACTCTCATTGGGACCTGGTTTCCCAGGGAGATCGCTGGGGCCAGTGCATGTGTGGGGGGTGCAGCCTGGTGCTGGGGAATGCTTTGGGCTTTGGGAGGAAGGCTGGAGCTCACAGATCTGCGCCTTGTGCAAATGGAGAGCCTTAGCTTCAGCTGGAAGGATCTGCTCCAGGCTAGCAGCATCTAAGCCTCTAGGCCCTGCCAAGCTCAACTACTGGCTGCCCATGCCTATGGTCCCGCTACTGGCCTGTGCCAGATAATTAAAATGAAAGCCTTGGAGCTCATGTCTAGAACCTGGGGACTGATGATAAAAAGCAGTGGGAAGATGGGGTATCTTGGTACCTCTGAGCCAGGTGCCTCAGGAGGGCCTACCCCTCAGCCAGAAGAGCTGCACTGTCCCCTTGAGTACATCCTGCCAGAGCTATCAGAGCAGCTTGCTCACTGAGGCTGGGGACCTAGGGAAAAAAAGCAGTCTCCCTACGCCCAGAACATACTGAAATCACAGGTATATGCTCAGTGCTGCCTGGGGTCCAGAGGCCAAACCCCGACTCGCCATCTGCCCTCCGGTGGCCCCAGGGAGTCTGGAAAAACCTTGACCCTGACGCTTCCCCATCACATGGCTCTGACTGCAACTTCTTTCCAGCCTGTCTTGGGGCTGCTCCATCAGAGCTTCTCACTTTTGGGAGGGTCAGTCTCTGAGACCCGTCCCTTCTCCCCGCTCCAAGCTCCCTCACTCCACAAACCATCCACCCCTGCATTCACCCCTGCATCCACCCCTGCACCACCCCTTTTCTCCATTCATGGGCTAGGTTGTTTCCTCCTGCCTTCCACCCTGAAGTCTCCAGCTTCCAAGTCCTACCCTGGAGGATGTTTTCATTTAATGAGACATGAGACTTCCTTTCCTGCCTTGAAGCCAAGTGCCTAGAAATTTATCCATCCATTTGTTCACCCATCCGCCAGGATACACACCTAGCTGGGTGTTCACTCAAATATCTTTCCTTCCATCCATTTATCTGTGTCCATCTATGAACCCATTTTTTTATCCATTCTTTCGTCCACTTGTCCATCACCCATCTGTCTATCCAACCACCTCATTCCTGATCACAGAACTTCAGCAGAATGGTGCAGGAAGGAACATGGCACTGCTCTAGTTTACCTTCTCAATTTCCCAAAGAGGGCTTGGGATCCAGTCCTTCCACCACTGACTGGACAGTTCATATAAATAAATGAATCTCTCTGGGCCAGCTATTCCTTCATCAGTAAGATGGGTGCTGTACAACTGTAATTGGTGCTTATGTGATGATGCTATACGTATGTGTGCACTGTAACACCCCCATCCCTTACCCCTTAAAAACCCTGCTCACTCTTGTTCAGGGCTTTACCTTCTGCCACTACACCGGTAGGCGGGTGAGCCCCTGCTCGAGCTTGTAATAAAGACCCTTTTGTACTTGCATCAGTGTCGGCTCCTTGGTGGTCTCTGGGGACTCGCGAATTGGGCACAACACTTCCACCTCACAGGGCTGTTGTGAAGTACATCCCTTTAGCAAAGATTTGTTGATTCCATATTATGTAACAGGAACTATCTTCCTTAAGCAGGCCCTCATCCTCTAGGAGGCCACAGCTGAGTGGGGAAGACACGTAATCTCAATAGGGCGGTTAGATCAAGGGCAGGAAAAGTCCTCTGGGAGAGCAGGCTGTTCAAGAGGGAACAGAGTAGGCAAAGGCAGGAGGCAGAGGGGAGCTACACAGCCTGCCGGCGGGAATGGCCGATGTGCCTGAAGGCCAAGGATGGACGGTCTGGAAAGACAGGTTGGGTAAGATTTTCCAAGGGTAGCACAACAGGGTTCAGGAAAGACCACAGACATGGAAAGACCTGGCCAGCCAGTACATACCACAGTGATTCCTTCCTCTGACGCCTTTACTCAGATGCCCAGACTTCCAGACAGAAAAAAATATCTGCTTGGTGACAGCCAGGCTTCAGGAGACATGGTTTCTGCTGCCTAGAAGGGAAGCCAGTGCCTGGCCTTGCTGACCTTTGTGCTGCTAAATATATCATTGGTGACAGTGGTTCACGGCCCTGAGGCTGCAGGGCCACTAGAGGAAGCTTCCACAGCTTGCTTCCTTGTCTCTGTGGATCAGCCAGGGCCTTATTATACCAGCCCCCCTGGGGCATCTGAAGCCAGGACCGGGGTCAGTGGTGCCCAGGTAGCCATATCCAGCCCTTGGTAAGCATGTCTCACATGCTAGGCAGGGCGCCTCAGGCTTTGCCCTCAAAGACTCATGCCCACTTCACAAAGGAGAACACAGGTTGGACCACAAGCCACCCGCCCAAGCCCATGCTGAGGCGCAGCCAGGTCCAAGGTCTGTGCTCTCAACTCTACCTGTCCCCTCCTCACACCTCCCCTGCCCTCAAGACAGTGGTCTTCTCCGGTACACAGCTCTGGAACCATATTTTCTCCCTCACAAATGATTTCTCTGCCTCTGTCTCAGTGGATTCTCCCAGCTCCCCCGAGGCATAGGTGATCCCATTATGCACAATTTATAGATGAGAAAACTAGGGCCCCCAAAAGACAAGGGCCAAGCTCCAGGTGTGTGAGCTGGTCAGGCTCCAAGGGAGGCACCTCCCTTTATTAGGACAAGCACCCTGTCCAGGGCTAGCTCTTAGCAGATGGCAGCCACGTAAGCCACCAAGAGCCCAGCCCTCATCCCAGGGCTCTGGTTGGCTCCGGGGGGCCCAGTGGGTGACCGCGTTCCTCACAGCTGCTGAGAGAGCCCCTGAGGCTGAGCATAAAGCATTAATCTCTGAGTGGTAAGATGTTGGCCCTGGCGGGAGGCCATGATCTAAAATATGTTCACAGTCTTCCCTGGTGATAAGGCCCAAGGGAGTCATGCTTCCCCAGTCCACCACCCTCATGGGCAGAGAAGATCCCGGGGGCATCACCGAAGCTTCCTGGTAACAGGAAGCTCCTGTCTAATGCCATTTAGACATCAGCCTCATATTCCCAGAATCCCCCAGGCGAGTGAGGCCAGTGTCTGCAGAGCATCCTAGAAAGGTGCCTCATGTGCCAGATGGTGAGGATGATAATGTGTAACTTGAACACCTGTGTTGTGCCATGTACTGTGCTAAAGAGCTTGCTGTAACTTATCTCACGGCAGCCCCTGAAGTAGGGATTCTTGGTACCCCCCCTTTACAGGCTGGGGCTTTATAGAGGTCATACAGCTAATAACCAGTAGGGCCAGGTTTGGACCCAGGCAGTCTGGCTCCCATCTGGCCCATAAACACTACACTAACCATCCCCTGTCAGCACACTGGAGTGAGAACCAGGTAAGCGGATGTGGGGGCTGTGTGAAGGGAACTTGCTGACAGCACCTTTGTCTTGAAGGGCCCTTCAACTCTGGCTCCCTCACCAACTTCTCTCCAGCTCTACACCCCTCAGAACAGCTCCCCCCGCAGCCTGGTGGCAGCCCTGTGTGGTCCTACCTCGTCCCCCTGGGCACAGTGGCCTTTAGGGAGAGGACAGAGGTCCCCCTGAGGCCCAGGGAGATGAGGGCCTTCCTGGAGATCAGGACTGTGTCACCCTTGTGGTCATGGGAGAGGAGGGGCGGGAGGGTATGGCCATGGAGACGTGAACACAGGTGAGCACCAAGCTGTCATGGGCTGAGGGTCCATGGGGCAAAACCCTACTGCCAAGAGCCAGTGGAGCTGTCGGGAGCTGTGCTCTTCTCTTTATGACCTACTATTGTCCTCTGGCTCTCTGAGCCCAGCCCTGGATACTGGCCTCTAGCTGGGTCTTAAATGAGACACATGTCTTAAGATGTATGTCACATGTCTCCCTCCCTCCATCACCTGCTCTGGGAGGCCTTCCCTGCCACACTAGTTAAAGTGTCACCCCCAGCATTTCCTGGGCCCTATGCATACATCTCCATTATATATCTCCATGGCACTCCTCACCATCTGACACACTGTACAGTCATGTATCCATTTATTTCTTTTTATTCTCCCTGCACTAGAATGTAAGCTTCTTGAGGGCAGGAATTTTTTACTGTTTTGGTCTTTGCTCTATTCCCAGGTTCTTGCCTGCCACCTAGTAAGTAGGTACTCAATAAATATTTGTTGAATGAAGGAATGAGAGCATGAATGCTAATAGCCCCACCCCTACCCCACCCCCATGTCCGGCAGGGAACTACCTGGACTGTCTTCATGTGTAGAGTAGGGGTGTAGGGAAAGAAGTCCCTTCATGCTCTGTGGATGGAGAAGGAAAGAGGTGAGGTGGGGGCACATCATGGGCAGGGGGCCAGGGCCAGGGTAAAGCAGCAGCAGGGCTGCCAAGCTAGCAGGGGAAGGTCTGGATCAGGCCAGGGTGGAAGGGGCATCCAAGGCCGTGCCCAGACTTGAGAAAGCTTCCTTTGGCTGCTGTGGGCCAGGCCGAAGCAACAGAGCCTGGGCCCAGGGAAGCTTCTGAGGCCCCCTGAGCTCGGCTGTCTGGGGCTGCCCCGGCTAATATTAGCTTGTCCCCACCCAGCCTGGCGTCAGCCTGGCGGGGCAGCCCAGCCCCAGAGTGGGCACTGCCCACTGGCACCAACGGCCTCTAGGGTCTGCCTGGCCCTTGCTGTCCCTGCTCACTGTGCCGGAGGATCCCCTTGTAAAGAGATGCATTTCAAGGCCCGAAGTTGTGATACGTGGTCCCCGCCCACCAGCCCCTTCGCACTGGTACTCTTGTCAGCATCTCAGGTCACCATGCTCGGCTTCCAACCACAGATGTCAGTGGCCCTCCCTGCCCCTCTACCCTGCAGGCGGAACTTCCATCTTCCATCTCCTTCATTCCCCTCCGCACCTGGAGAAGGCGGCAGATCAGGAACCAGTGGCCCATTACAACTGATGGGAAGACTAAGAATCACAGGGGCCATGATCTGCCTGTGACACACAACAGGTTTGCAGCAGAAACCAAGACAGAATCCAGGTCTGCACATCCCTGAATTCTGGCTCCTGGGAGACAGACTCTGGAAGAAGGGCCTTCCTAGGGCCAAGGTAGGTGAGGTGACCCCCAGAGAGTTATTTGAAAGGAGAGTCAGTTGCTGAAAGAAGCAAGCAGACAATAAACAGCTGATGGTTTGGATCTTCTAGAACCAAGCTCCGGGAAAAAGACAATAATGGAACCTACGATAATTAAGCACTTATTATGTTTCGGGTTCTGGGCTAAGTGCTTAACATATTCAAGCCTCTCAACTTCCCTATGAGTCAGATGCTATTAATATCTCTTGAGATACAGACAGGTTAGGGAACTTGTCCAAGGTCACACAGCTGGGAAGTGTGGGGCTGGGACTTGAATGCAGGCCTTCCTGGCTCAAGAGGCCACACTCTTAGGAGAGAACTGGACTCAGGTCACACTGCCGAGTGGGGCCTCGAGGCCCACCCACTTTTAGCTGAACACATGACTGAGGGTCAAAGCAGGGGAACCTGGGACACAAAGCATCCTAGGCTTTCAAGGGGAAGAGTCTGTTGAAAGGCAGTAACTAATAGAGGAAAGGAGATGATGGAAGGAGCAAGGAAGAGAAGGAGGTGGCCCGGGAAGAAGATGGGGAGGGAGAGGGAGAGAAAAAGCCTGGCTGGCCTATAGGAGGAGTCACAGGAGAAGGGAGACTTCACTTCCAGGCATCTGGCTGGACCACATGGACCTGCAAACTCCATCCCCTGCAACATCTCCGTCCTCGTGTGAGAGCTCGTGCGTCTTGATTTGGGAAAACAGTTCCTTAGCCTCTGAGCTCTGGCTGTGGGAAGCAGGCCAGGGGCTCACTGGGCTGAGGCAGAGTGAAGGAGGAGCTTGGCAGAGGTGGAGGGGCCGGATGGGAAGAGCCTCATCTGGCCCCAGGTGGCAACAGTGGCAGGTGGGACCTGCCCTGACTGGCGTTTGTCCCCCAACCCCCATCCCTGACCAGGACCCACAGCCCCACCCTCTTCCTCTGCCTCTCCACCACCTCTCTAGGCTTGAGGATGGAGGGATGTGTTCCCAGGTGAAGCAAGGGAGAAAGGGGTCAGCCAGTAACAGGCTCACAGGTGTGATGCCAACGTGTGACCTAGGTCTGGCCTCCTTATCATCCTCTCAATAAATATTTATTTAGCACCCACTCTGTTCTAGCTTCTTCTAATGAGGGAAACAGACAATATACAAGGTATATAAGTAAAATACAGTTAGATGGATTTAATGCCAAGGAGGAAACAGGAGAGCACAAAATGGGGGGAGGGAATGCCAGGGTGTGATCTGAGCCGATGATGTCTGAGTCCACACCCGGAGCAGGTGAGGGAGTGAGTATGTTGGGGGGGAAGTGCTCCAGGTGGAAGGAACCGCAAGAGTAAGGGTCCTAAGGCAGAAGCACAATCATTGTGCTGGTGGAAAATCAAGGAGGCTAGATTGAGGAGTAGGAGAGGCAGGAGAGCAGAAGGGAGATCGCCGGCTCAAGGGGCCCATGTGAAGTCCTGTAGCCTCAGAAGGACTTGGGCTTCTTCCCGAGTGAGACCGGAAGCCAGAGTTAGCAGAGCACAGAGGTGGCTTGGTCTGACTAGCACCTTACCCTGGATGGCCCCACCTGCAGGTGGAGAAGGGGCTGGAGTGGGGGACAGTTCATAGAAATCCAGGGGAGAGAAGATGGTAGCTTCAGCTAGGGACCTAGTGATGGAGGTGATGTGACAGGGCTGGGTTCTGGGAGGCTTTCAACATGGAGGCAACAGGATTTGCTGATGCGTGAGAGAGGAAGGAATCAGGGATGGTGCCAAGGGTTTTGGTCTGAGCAGTTTACTGAGGCAGCTGCCATTTACTGAGCTGGGGCCTCACCCCCAGGCCCATCACCTCGATGCTAATGTCTCTGGCACAGAGAAAGCTCAGAATCACCCCCCTTGAAGCTCTGCCAACCTGCAGACACCCATTCAGGCCTCTCTGTGTCCTGATACTTCCCCTGAGCTGGGAGCGGCTGCCCGCCTCAGCACTTCTCAGAATCGAATGTGCATATGATTCATCTGGGATCTTGTTAAAATGAAGGCTCTGAATCAGTAGGTCTCCGGTGGGGCCTAAAACTCTTCATTTCTAATAAGTGCCCAGGTGATGTTGATGCCACCGGTCAGAGGACCGCACCAAGTAGGTGAGAGCCCCTGTGTCCCAGCCCCCAGTGCAGATTCTCCTTCACTGAGCAGCAGCATTGCCTGAGAGTGGAGCAAACACCCTGAAGACCCCGCCCCCAGATCTAAGAATCAAATTCCTGAGAGATAGAGCCCAGGAGCCTGACCTTTTGGAACCAGCCCAGGTAATCTGAGAGTCATCCATAGGTGGGAATCCTCCAGCAACCAGCCCTGCAGCTCCCAGAGCAGCCACTATAAATACCCCCTACCCTAGCCTGGCCCCACCCAGCACAGAAGGAGCTCACTGCAACTCACAGCCCCTTGCCCTGCTCCAGCCCCTTCCGGCTGGCACAGCATTTCCTCTCTGAGTCCACCTCTCTGCAGCTCCTGGAGGCCAGACAGCCTAGAAAGGGGCCTGGAGAAGAGGGCAAACAGGTGCCACCTGCTGGGCCCGAGCAGGCACACCCTAAAGAGGTGGTACCCACAGTGGGTGAGTGGGCTGGGTGAGCCAATACAGCTCACAGTGGTCACAGTGGCGACCCCAGGCAGGGTGTGATTCCTAGGCCTTGAATGAATGAACGGGAGCAGGTTGAGAGTGCCTGAATGAATGTAGGAGGAAGCTCTTTAGAGCCCTTCTCCTGGGCTCCTGCCTGTGGGGTATCAGGGCCCTTGCCAGGAGAGCTCAAATGTGTCCTAGAGAGGAGCCGGGCTGAAGATGTGGATGGGGAGATAGGGAAGGACTGACTTGGCTCCCATGGTGCCTCTGGGAAGCCAAAGCCCAGAATTCTTAGACTCCTGGAATGTCAGAACTGGGAAAGGATTTGGTGGTCATTTGGAATGACCTCGTATTTACAGAGGCAACGCCTGCAGACTGAGGGGCCGGTGGGACTTGCCCAAGGGAGCCTGGTTGGTGTAGTGGCCTGGTCACAGATCTTGCTCTGGCTCAGTTGCTGATGCCCACAACGGGGGTCTTGTCCGTGGCCACATCTCTCCACACACCTGGGCTGGTCCCTGATCCTAAGGGCCTGCCCATCCCCAGCCACAGGCCTCCAGAAGTGACTCACTAACCTCCACCTTAAATCATGCAAGCCTGGTGACTCTGTGCTCAACCCAGACCCCTCGCTCCCAAAGGCGGTCAGCAAGGGCAGGAGCAGCCAGGGTAAGCATGAGCGGCCTTGCAGGCTGGATTTTCACATGTAGCAAATCTAGAAAGGCCACTGAGAGAGAGGAATAGATGAACAAAACCCCAAAGGTTGGAATGAGGGCTGAAGACAAGGAGGCCGGGGAAGAGCCTGGCAGAAAGGAACAGCTCATGGCCAGCTTCCAGAGCAAAAGGCCTCGAATGCTGAGCTGAGGAGGATCCGGCATTACCCACCCCCTCATCCCCTGTTTATCACCTCCTGCAACACAGCTTCTAATCCTCCCTGAGCTCTCTGCCATTCCTCTGTAGGCCACATGGAGCCCCAGGCCCTGCATGGACAGTGGGGACAAGGAGGCACCTTCTGAACCCTTTCCCTGGGGGCTGCCAGAGCGCCTCTAGCCCACCACCCGCACCCGCCATTGTTTAGGGTACAGAACTTGCGGAGCAGGATTCCCGGACAGGTTGTTGGGAAAGCGAGTTTGCTGGGGCAGGGAGGGAACCAGATGGGAAGCCAAACCTGGGCCACACACCCCACTATCCTGGCACAGCAACGGGAGGCAGTACTGAGTAGTGGTTATGGACAGAGCTCCAGGGTCAGGCAGCCCCAGGTCTGAATGCTCACCCATGAGCCAAGTGACCTTGGGTAAGTTACTGAACCTCTTTGAGCCTCAGCAGCCTCATCCGTGACACTGGCACGATGATAATAATAATACAGTTCCATGGGAGCTTTGCGAGAATTAAATGAGAATATGTAAATTAAGTCCTTAAGACGGATACATAGTAAATGATTTCGTAAATAGCAGCCGTTAGTATTATGATTCAAGAAAGGAAAGGGGTTCTAGAAAATCCTGCTTGGAGGATGATAAGAACAGAATTTGGGCCAATTCTGTGCTGAATGACCTGCAGAAATTTCAACCAGCTGTGCTGGGCCCTGGTAGGGGAGTGGAGAAGGGAGGTGGGAGGGCAGGTACCTGCTTAACCTCCCTCCTTCCGGGCAGAAAACAATGGGAGTAAGAAAGAACAGCAGGCCCTGGTGGGATCTGGTATTCTTTTAAATCTGTGAGCCAAAAGAAATGCAAATAGCCAGGCCTGGGGCCGAGAGGCTGGGGGTGGGAGTTTGAGTTTCACTGATTGCCTGTGTGGTCTTGGGCAAGTGTCTTCCCTTCTCTGAGCCTGTTTCTCCACTGGCTGAGGAGAGTGGCTAGATGCGGCCCAGGGACACCCATCTTCTCTGACAGTCCCATGCATGTGGAAGACGGTCCTTCCCAAGGGGTCCCCGTGAATAAGGCCTGGGCAGCCAATAGTCGCAGGAGCCTCTAAGGTCCCCCTTTTCTTCTGAGCCTGCACCCAGGGAAGGGAAGCCCAGACCAGGGGGGTGGTCAGGCTGGCCTAGGGACTGACAGGAGGCCCTGACCTTTCATCCAGAGTGAGCACACTGGTCACAGGACTGCTCAGAATAGCCTTAGCACTATATTCAGCTGTCTTGGGAGGCCCTGAGATCTCTGGCCCAGGCATCTGGCCCTGAAATGAGGCCCCCTCCAGATTCCCTCCCCCAGCTCAAGGACAACACGCCTCTCTGGGAAGCTCAGGCCAATCTTTCCAAAGCTTCTGGCAGATGTCAGGCCTCCTGGTCAGAGTTAGGGAGCACAGAGCACCAGCTTCCAGACACTCCCTGATGTATCCGAAGGTGGATGCCCAGCTCTCGGGCTGCTAAGCCAGGAGTTAGAGATCTGGGTTTCTGAACCTGCCCAAGTAACCTGCTCCCATTTGGCCTTGGGAAAGCACTCTTCTCTGGGCCTCAACTTCCTTATCTGCATAACAGTCACTCCTATTATAGAGTATGTAAGAAACTTAGAGTCTGGAGGTAGAGACAAACCTGAATCAAGCAAAGCTGCTAACGAACGTTTTATTACATACCAGGTACCTTCTCTGAAGGGAAGGACTCTGAACCCTGACCTCCGGTGTGGGGTCTGGGAAGGCATCACATAGAACAATGTTTCAAGCAGGGTGTGAAGGATGAAGAGGTGCAAAACAGGAGGAAAGAGTGCCCCAGGGGGAACAGCACGTGCAAAGGGCCTGAAGCAGGGGCACCTGGCACATGCAAGGAACTGAAATGAGGCCAGAGTAGCTGCAGCTCAGTGAGCAATGGGGGGTGGGGGGCCAGGCCAGGGGAGACTGAAGAGCGATACGGGGTTTGAGGGGCCACGGTACGGTCCAGGGAAGCACCAAATGGTTTTAAACAGGCAAGTGAATGAGCTGACAGATTTGTGAGTTGAAAAGGCCTCTGTGGTTGCCAAGCAGAGAATGAACTGGAAGGGCCGGGGGCTGGAGGCAGGAGAGCAGTCAGGAGCTGCTGGAAAGGTGAGGGAACAATGGCAGCTAGAAGCAGGATGGTGGACACGGAGACAGAGAGCAAGGGACAGAATCTAGAGAGCCATGAAGTAAAATGATAATACAACCAATAGGAGTGACAGTAGCAACCAACATTTATCCAGCACTTACTGTATGCTGGGCCCTGTGACTCAAGGCTCTCTACACATTACCTTAGTTCATCTTTCCATTAACTCTCTAGGCTAAGTTCTATCATTATGTCCATTTCATTTCATTTTATTTTAAATGTTTATTTATTTTTGAGAGAGAGAGAGAGAAAGGAGAGAGAATCCCAAGTAGTCTCCACACTGTCAGCACAGAACCCGAGGTAGGCTCGATCTCACGAATGGTGAGATCTTGACCTGAGCCAAAATCAAGAATCAGGTGCTTAATCGACTGAGCCATCCAGGCACGCTTATGTCCATTTTAGAGGTGAATGGGCTAAGAGACCGTGATGAGGAGACCCTGCTTTATGATTTTCATTACTGAGAAGGGAGCTGGGGGAGTGGGGGGTGCAGGTACCATTCAAAGACATAAGGACACCTGTAAAAACATCACAGGAAGGAGAAAAACACTAAGTGGGGGACACATTGTGGTGGGGAGTACATGGGGTGCAGGGGAGGGGAACACCCCAGCCCCTTCTCCACTGCCTGTGGATCTCCTTCACGGGTTACCATGACTAGCGGTAGGGCCCTGGCCAGGGGGGCAGGGTCTGAACTGAGTGGGGGCTACGTAGGAAGTCCCTGATAGCAGCTCTCTTCCTCTGAATCTCACCAAGACTCCAAGGCCCTGTCAGCTAAGACCCAATGGAGGAACAGAAGTCTCTTGCTGGGCCCTTCATTCCCACCACCAAGTGCCTTTCCTCCCCTGGGAGCTGAGGAGAAGCTTGGGCTGCATCAGGCCCCAACGGGGAGGGGACAAGGCAGAGAGACAGAGAGTGGAGGGGTGGGCAGTGGGCTGGTGGGGGTTCCCCAGCTTGGGAACCACTGGAAGTTCTTTGTCATTTGGAAGGTCAAGTGACTGTCATTTGCAAGGGGGACAGATGTCATCACACACACACAGCACCACATACTAAGGACCCTTTCTAACCTGCAGAACAAGTACCAGCATTCGCCCTGACCTGACACACAACAATGTTCTGATGAAAACATGCAAATCATAGATAAAAGCCAAGGGCCTCAGACCTGTACTGGCCCCCAAGGCAGAGAGAAGGGCAGGTTTCAAGGCAGGGCTGCCCCAGACGTCGCCAACAGCCCTGCTCCCACCTCTCCATGGCTTTGCCTTCCAGGACTGTCATCCTCTGCCATCTGCCTGGCTTATTCCTACCTGCCCCCCAAATCTTCCCCTAGCATTACCTCCTCTCGGACTGCTCCTCCTCTCACAAGCCCAGGAAGCTCCTTCATGGTCCTTATCTCATAGTGTCACCATTATCCTTTGCTTGTGTGCATCTGGGGTAGCGCCGCTCACCCCAGAATACAGGCTGGGGTCATTCTGTCCCAGCTCACGTCCCACCCCTCACCCCCTCAGCCTGGGTTTCCAGGAAAGCACAGGAGACAGGTAGCTCTAGCTCACTGTCACCCCTCAAGAGCTCAGATGGGACCTCCCACCCCAGCCAAGTAGCTCTTTTCTCCCGGGGCCAACAAGAAGGCCTGGGGGAGGGTGGCCTCACTGTCTGATCACTGTACCAACAACTGGCCTGGGCTAGAGCAGTATTTCTATTGAGGACCGAAAATGAGGGGCGAAACCGCTCACTAAGGCAGCTCAGAAGGACCAGGAGATCAAGGGAGCAAGCAGGAAGCTGGTCTGGAGTTTCATCTTCCTCAAGGCACACCCACACCGGGGCAACACAGGGGCTCTCTCACACACAGCCACAGTGACACAGAGCCTCACACACACAGTCTGTGCCACACGCAGTTCCCCCCACCCCACTTACAGACTCACACACAGATGGCCTCACGCACACAGCCTTACACACACACACACACACACACACAGCCACACAAGCAGAGCTTTACATGGACAATGTCACACTCACCACAGACAGCAATACACTCACACAGTGACATACTCACCTCAAGTTTCTCAGACCCACACTGCATTTCTCTTACACATACAGTCTCCCTCTCTTTCTTATATACGCACTCTCTCCCACGCTGTCTCCTCCTCACAGAGTCCATCTCAAAACATACTGAATCTGTCTCTCTCACATTCACACAGACTTTCTGATACAGACCCTCACAGAATCTCTTACAGTCTCACCACACACATACACACATGCGCGCACACACGCTCACACTCCTCCCAGAGCCTCACTCACACGTATTTTTATTCTCATACGGTCTTTCTCACACACATGAAGCATCTCTCACACCCACACAGAATCTCTCTTACACAGATTCCCTCTCACACACGTACAGCTTTTTTTTCACACACACACAATGCCACACAGATCCAGGATTCTAGTCTAGAATCTAGAATGAAAATTTAAATCCTGACCCACCAGTTTGAGGAGGGGGAGGGGGTAAACAAAGGTAACAGCAGCAGCCGGCCAGCCGGCCAGCCGAGCAAAGATGGAGGGGGAGGAAGGCCGGGCAGAAGGCTGCTCCCTGCGCAGATGAGCTGCAGAGAGGCAGCGCAATGCAGCTAGGCCAGCCTGGCGTGCAGCAGGAAGCCCGAGTTCTAATCCAGGCTCTGCCCTCGGTTCCTGAGTGCCCTTGGGCAGGTCCTTCCTCTGTGGGCCTCGGTGTCCTCATTTGTTACCCAAAGCAGTTGGAGTAACTCTATGAGGCCACTGGGAAAAGAAGGTGCAGAGAGGGGGTGGGGAGGGGCTTCTAACTCCCCTCCATCTCCCCACTACGGCCCTGCTTTTCCCTCAGAGTCTGTTCTTCATTGAACACTTGAGACAATCAGGACTTTTCTGCAAGGTTCAAACACTGACAAGACCCCAGACCACAGCCCATTTATCTGCATTGGGTAAAGGCCACCCCACGCCTAGGAATGTCAAGTGGAAGAAGATGGACAGTATGGGGTGGGGGCGGGACATACCCCACATGTCCCCTGTCTATCTGGAAAGTCAGGAACACGGGTTGGAACCCTAAAACTGAGCCCAAGGGCTGGGGTGAGCGTGCCCAACCTCTTACTAGGGGGCCAGGTGGCTGAAAGGACAATGAGGAGATTGGGCCTACTTCCTTCCTGGGCCAGGGGGAGTGGTGGTGGTGGTGAGATGCTGTCCAAGGTCAGATGCTGGCTGAATGGGTGGCTGCCCTCACCCAGGCCTTTGCCGAGCAAGCCCCCCAGCCCCAATATGCGTTGGTTCAACCTCCCAGTCCCCCTCCTCCGGCCCCTCCCCACAGCTCAGCCACAGCCTCCAGTTACATAATTTCCCTGGCTGTGGTGGCCTCTGTCAGGAGGGGAGAGGGGAGGGTAGATCTCTGAGGGTCCCAGTCCATTTCAGAAACGGCAGGGAACTGGCATCTGGCTCAGGAGAGGATGGAGTCCCAGGAGATCTGGGTTCTAGCCTTGCTTGGCCTCTAGCTCCCTGAGTGACCTTGTGTAGGGTCTCTCGTGGCAAAATGAAGGGCTTGGTTCTGTGGCTACCCACCCTCCCCCACATCTGTTCAGGAATTTACTGTGTAAGACTCTGACCTGCTGCCCCCTCCCTTGCATGCTAAAACACTGAGAGTTGTATCCAAGTAACAAATGTACGGGCCTGTGCCTAACCAGCCTTCTTCTCCTCCTGGGTACCTCAGTGCCCCCCAAGTCCTCTTCCCCCACTGATCCTCAACACTGATCCTGCCCCCTTCCCTGTCTAACCCTCCCCACCTCCAGGGGGCAGGAAGGAAGGGATGTGGACCAGTTAAAGAGAGCAGTGGTTTGCCTGCTAGGGGGTTGAGGGGTGGCTCTGTTTTAAATTCCCAACTCTGACTCTCCCCCTCATGCCTTCGGCTCCTCCCGTCAGACCACAGAGCCAGTGAAGGCAAGGGTGTCTCTTCCAGCGTGGCTGGCTGCGACCACGGTCTCCCTTTTGGGCTCAGTTGAGCAGCAAAGACCCTTAGATTTCACCAGACACCTCCTCCCGTTTTGCGGATGAAGAAACTAATCCGGAGAAGCCTCTGAGAGGCCAAGGTCAGCAGCAGGGTGCCCTTTGTCTCCTACAACAAGCCGCTATCACTAAAGGGGAGTGGCTGATGATGACACACCCACCTCTCACACATCTTTCGTGGTCCCCCTTTAGGCCCCTACTCTGCTCCTGACAGGTCCCAGAGGAAGCACAGTATAAGCCCAGGGCCCCTTCCAACACCTCCCCTTTACACAGGCCCTGTTCCCAGGAGTAGTCTCAGAGAGGTCACATCCCCCTCCCCACAGCCCAGTCCCACACCATCTACAAAGCTATTAATCATCCGTAAAGATTCCCCCTGACCTTCTCTTCACAAGGTCCTGAGGTTGCTCCCTGGGGAGGGGAGTCTGTCTCAAGCAGCAGACCAGGCCCCGAGCCCTCCTCTGTAGGCCCTGCCTGGCTGAGATGCCACTTACCTGGGAAGGAGGAAGAACTCCCAGCTTCCCCCCACCCCACACACACACACCAAAACCTGAAGGGCAGTTCATACCTTCACAGGGTACCTCTGCAAAGACACAAACATGCACGCACAGGCGCTCCTGCACGCTCAAACATACACACGTTCACTCATTCCTACTACATACTTTACCCACCCAAATATACACCACCACACTTAACATAAATATGCACACACAATCTACTCATGCACACAAACACCCCATTTGTACTCACTCGTACATATGAAATTTGGAAATACAGACACAGACCTTACATACGTACAAAACGAGTCACCCTCGAAGCGCAATCCCTCTCTTACCCTCCCTCTGATACACGTTCTCATATGTGTATATACACACACTCTCTCTCTCTCTTTTCAGTTCTGGCTCCCTAGGCGCCAGTTCTCCAATCCGCCCCTGCCCCAAGGAGGCAGAGAACCCTGCCTTCACCACCCAGCTCTCCCGATGGGTAGGTTGCACTTACCCGCGCGTAGCGGGATGAGTAGGGGTCCTCAAAGAGCGCCCAGATGCGCGGCTGCCAGCGGCGCCAGAAGCCGCCCGGCCGGCCATCCGGGGAGTCGCTGAGAGCCAGGCGCTTGGTCATTTCCAGCTCGTCCTCACCGTCGCCTGAGTCTCCCGGGCCGTCGGCGTCCGCGTCGTCGGCGCTGTTGTCCAGGGGTGCGCCGCCAAAGCTATCGAGAGCCTCTTCCGCGTCGCGATGCTGGCGGTAAGTCATCCAGCAGCAGGGCTCCACGTCGGTCTCGTCGATGCCCCAGAAGGCCAGCTCCTCCTCATAGAGTGGCCCGCACACGTCGGCTGGGCAGTGCAGCTTGCCAGTGCGGTAGTAGTTCAGGATGTGCGCGAAGACGCCTGGGTGGCGGTCGAAAAAGAACTCGTCGGCGCGCGGGTCATAGTCGAAATGGCTGTGGGCGTCGGGCTCCGCCAGCCAGGCGAGCCGCGTGCCGGGCAGCGTGCGCAGCGTCGAGCGGTACGTCTGGTGGCGCGTGCCGCCCACGTTGATCACGATGCGCTCGCTCTCGTCCCCTTGGCCCATCGCGGCGCCCCCTTAGGCATGGCGCGGCCCAGCGACACCCATGGGAGCGGCCGCCAGGGGGAGTTGGCGCCGGGGAGGGGGGCGCGGGGCCTCCTCCCCCCTCCCCCCAGCCGTCGGGGGGGACAGAGGATGGTGGCTCTGGCCACCCTAAGAGCGACCCAAGCCCCACAGGGGCGCTTTCTGTCGGGTGCTGGTCCAGGGGCGTGTGCGCGGGATCCCAAGGGTCTCTAGGCGCCAGATGTGGGAGGGAGCTGGTCCGGCTGCGGAGGAGGCAGAGGAGGAAAGAAGGGAGGGAGGAAGGGAGGGAGAGGGACGGCGCTCAGCGGCGAGCCCCGGGAGGAGGGAAAAGATGGTTGGGGGGCCGGGCTCCCGTCCCCATCTCAGCGGGAAAATGGAGAAATTGACACAAAGCTTTTTGGGGGGAAGGTCAGCTGCTCCAAAGGCCGGACAGATAGATCAGCCCCCGGAAGGGGGAGGGGAGGAGAGGGGGCCGGGAAATTCGCGCTCTGCTGTGCGGTTGTCGCCGCAGCGCGCTCTCTGCGCTGGGGAGATGGATGACCGCTGCCTTCCTCCCTGCGTGGCCGGGCTGCAGCTCGGGGCGCAGGGCGGGCTCCGGCCCCCTCCCTCTCTCCTTGCCTGGCTCCCTGCTCCCCCCGGCGGCGGGCGCGCCTGCCTGCCCGCCCGCCCTCCTCGCTCCTTCTCCCCGCCTCTCGGAGGAGATGGCGGGCCCCCTGGGCAGGGGCACCCAGGGCGCTGCTCGGTGCGGCGGCCGCGGGGCGCTTTGCTCGGTGCGCTCCGGCTGGAGCAGGAGCTCCGCGGGGCTACGCTCCGGCTCCGGCGGCGGTGCTGAAGGGACAGCTCCCGGGCTGCTGTGGGGCCAGGCACTGGTTCTCGGGGCTGGGTTCGGTCTGCGAGGCCGGTGGGCACTGGCTCCGGTGCCTCTGCGCCCCGCGCTCCGCGCCCGGCTTCTGGCAGGCGGTTGAAGGTGCCGGTCAAAGCGAAGGGGCTGCGGCGGTCGCGCCCGGGAGGCNCTCCGGACACAAGCACTCGGCGCGCGCAGCCGCACTCGCCCCCGGAGGGAGGCGCCGCTCTGGGTCCTAAAAAGCCCCGATTCCGCGCCCCCCTCCCAGCTCCGCGCGCAGCCAGCCTCCCTCAACCCCGGCGCTGGGGGCGCCCGCCCCTCGTGGCTTCTGCTGCTCTGGGGGGACCCGCCGACGCTCCGCCCTGGGGGAGCGCCACTCGATGGGCGGGGGCTCCGGGAGACGTCTAGGCCTGCGCCCCCCGTGTCAGACTGAGGTGAGAAGGGCGTCGGCACCCTTTCCTCTCCTTCCAAGCTAGGGACTGACTGTCCGATCTCCTAGTGAAACGAGACACCCTCGACAGCTATCAGAGACACCTTGACCTGGACGCGTATTGGCACCTCCAAGCAACGTTTCATGCCGACCCTTTCAGTAGCGAACCTGGAGCCCCCACGATCTTGTCATAGGTTCCTCTTGAATGGACTCCAAAATAACATCCTCCAAACACAAAACACACACTCTGTCCTCTAAGGCTTCTCCTAAGAACCCAATAATCCTGAACCTCTGTGGACACCTTTTGACCCCTTACTCACCCTGGGTCCTTCATAATTCCAGGCTGACTCTAGTCTCCCTTGAGAGCCATACACTCTGCCATGCTGATCCCAGCTCACTGATCCTCCCACACTAGCTCTGGATCCCTAGGTGGGCATCCTTTATGAAAAGGGTATTCTGCCCTTAGAGGTCAGAAGGAGCAAGTGCAACCCCTCTCCCCATTGGGCTTCAGCTGCCCTGAGCGGTAAGCTGATGCTGTGTGCCTGGGAGCTAGATGGGTGCAGCTCCTGCTGTGATTCCCACAGCTTCACAGTTGATCTTGGGGGTGGGGGCTTACAGTCTAGGCCTCCAAACCTTCCTGGCCCATGTTTGCTGCCAGTGCCTCAGTTTACTCAATCACTCTTTTCTTCCCTCCTTGTTCCGCACTCTGTCTCAGGCACAAGGGCACAAGTGACCTTGCCCTCAAGGCGCTCCCAGGCTTTTGGGGGAGTGGGCAGGTGGGCCTGGGCAAGGCTGGGGAGGTCAGGCCCAGCTCCAGGGTTGGCTGTACCAGGAAAGAAGCTTATTGATCCCAGCCCAGCCCAATCGAACACAAGGCTGCCTGGGCAAAGGGCGATTTAATTAAGAAGACAGGAGGCTCTTATTTACCTGTCGGCACTTGCTAACCGTGCAGACAGCTGTCCCTCTACACTGACCTGCAGACACGGCTGTGAGCCTGCGGACAAAGCTGTGCCTTGGACATCTCTCTCCTCACTTGGCCAGGGAAATCCCGGCCCAGGGAAATCTGTGTGTGGTAGGGGAAAGGTTTGGAGGAGCGGGAAAGGCTGAAAAGGGTGAGGGGCAGAGCAAAACATGAAGGATGGGGGGACAAAGGCAGAAACAGGGGCAGTGATAGCCAGAGGCAGAAAGACACCTGGAGTCTGGGACCAGGATGGCACCTCTTCCCACCAGAGATTGATCTAAACCGGAATTATTTCCCCTTCAACCTCAGAGTAATGCAGAGATGAGAGTGCTTTTGAGTGTCTCTCTCATCATGACCAGTGTGATCCCCCTCCCCTAACCATGAAGAGGCCTGAAATGGTGCAGCTTGGCCTCACTCAAATTCAGATTCCCCAGGAAACAGGCTCTCAGAAAGCTCTGCCCCAATCCAAGGAGGTGATAAACCAGAGGAATGGAAGGAAGAGAAAAAGATGGACACAGAGAGATGGACACACACACACACACACACACACACACGTGGCTGGAAGAAATCAAGATGGGGAGAGACCAGAAAGAGGCCTCTCCAAACCTTCTCTTCTTTCCAGCCAGGCGTCCAAACCCTCTTCTCTCTCAGAAAGCTTTCTGTGTTTCCACAAGCCACACAGGCCCAGGACTCCCCACTTCCCTCTCCTGTGGGAAGGATCACATTGGATCAGAGTACAGCTCCCCAACCTTCACTGTAGCTCATCTCTTTCCCCCAAATGGACTATCAGCTCTTCCAAGCCTGCTCTTTGTTTGGTTCCCTCTGCAGTGCACAGAACACGGTAGCTCCTTGTTAAGGACTAGATGATTTGAGAGAGGCCAGAGAGGGCCTAGGATCCTAGCATCCCAGTGTCGGGGGCCATGAGAATCTGGAGCCCTGAACCAAGGCTGAGTCAGGGGGAGGGTCATACCCACGGTCTCTCGGGGCATCAGTGCAGAGCGCACTCAGGCTACTATCCCAGTAGGAAGCTGAAAGGTGCCCCACTTGGTGGTCAGGTGGGGAGGTGGAGACACAGAGAGAGGCTGCTCATAAGGGGAAGGTTGATGATTAGGAGCTCTGGTACAGCCTGGCCCTGGAGGATGTGCTAGAAAAAGAGAGGCAGGCAAGGGTTGGAGGGAGAAGAAATGTGAAAGGGTATCCACTACATCCTTATAATCCCCTACATGGTAACTGGAGAAAGCTTGGAGAAAGGATCCTCCCAGGTGGGAGAAGGGAGCTGTCCCTGAGGTGCCCCATACTGCCCCACTTTAGGATTCTCACCTTGATCCTTGATGGCAACCCCCAGCCCAGGCCCCAAAGAATGCCCCCCTCCTTCTCCATCCTAAGCAGTGAGATAAAAGTCCCTTCTCTCACTTCCTTTTCACACTGTAAGAAGGCTGGCATTTGCAGAAAGCCCAGAAAAACTGAGAGGGCAACACAGAAAGAAAGAAAAAAAAAGCCCCAGAGAAATGAGATTGGGGGGAGGAATTGCTGCATGAGCCTTAGCTTCTCACTCGCAACCACGAAACACAGCCCCTCAGCCAAGCCAAGACCCTCTCCCCTTTCCGCTTGAGTAGTACCCCTGTTATTCATAGCCATCTGTCCCCTCCCCTGCAAAGGAGGCCTATATCCAATGCCAGAGGGTCATTGGGATCAGTGGCTGGTGAGAAGAGTGGGCAATGAACTCCCAGTGGGTTGGTATTGTTCAGTGGTCAAGAGCATAGACTGTAGGGCCAGGCTGCCTGTGTTCAAATCCTGACTCCATCATTGGCTTAACTATGACCTTGGGCAAGTTATTCAACTTCTGTATGCCTCAGCTTCTTTATTGTTGGATACGAATAATAGTAAACCCTATGTCCTTAACACCTCAATTCTGGGATTTCTCTTGTTCTGGCTGGAGGGGAGGGTGTGCCGGGCTCCAGTAAGCTCGGGGTGAGAATGGCTCCAGGAGGAGCTGGGGCTAGGAGTGGACTAGAAAAGGTGAAGGGAGTCCTGAAGCCAAGTTTGAACTATGTTCTCACACTTGGCACTTGTAAGCCTTAGGTCTGGTCCTGCTAGGCTCTGGAACTGGCCCAAGTCCGGCCCCTGGGCCTTTGTCCAGCTTGGCACATCCTCTATGCTGCTCTCTCAGGCCCAGAGCTTTAGCATTCCCGGTGGGTTGGGGTGCCATCTTGTGGCCACACCTGGAAACTAACTTAAACTGGGCACACTGAGCAGGCTTGGGGGGATGACCCACCATAAGCAGTGAAACCAACTGGCATTTCCTCCCCTGACAAGAACTCCTCCCACCAATGGACAAGGGAAACTGAGAGTAGAGGTGCAATAGTGGGAAATTTGGTGACTGTGGCTGTTGGTTCTGAGCATTCACCCCGGTACCTAACCTGGGAATGGGGTAAGGTGTAACCTTAGCTCTCCCTTCCTATGACCCCTGGTGAGTGGAGCCCAGATTTCTTAGGCCAGAGGAAGTCTAGAAAGGAACCAAGGTAAAGAATGCCTAGGGGAAGTGCTACACCAGGGTTTCTGAAACTTGGGCCAGATAATCCTTTGTTGTGGGGGCTCTCCTGTGCACTGCAGGATGTTTAGCAGCGTCCCTGGCCTCTACCAACTAGGTGTCAGTAGTCCCTCTTCCCCTACTTCCCCAACTGTAACAATCAAGAAGGTCTACAGACACTCCCAAAAGTCTTTCGGGGGCTAAAATGTCCTCTGGTTAAGAGAACCTTGAGTCTAGACAGATTTGGTTATAAATCTCATTTGCTACTTCTTAGCCACAGTTCACTTTTCCTCTCTAGGCTTCTGTTTCCTCATCTGTATAAAGGAAATAACATTCTGTGAAGATTAAAGGAGATAGTGTCTCGTTTAACTTCCTCTCTTTACCTTTCCCCCTTCCCTCAGACTGCCCATCACCTCCAAATCCCCGTGACCAGCCCTACCCCAAGTCTCTCATCTCTCTCATGGGCTCCTGCAAGTTCTGAGTGCCACCTGTCCCTTAGAGTGTCAGTGAGGCCCCAGGGGGCAGAGTGTCACCCCTCCCTAGGCTTGACTTTGGGGAAGATGAGGTCTCAATGCTTCACATGCTGGTTGAACGAGGTGGGGAAGTAGGAAATGATGAAGGGAGTGGTGAAGGATGCATGTGGATGGTAAGGGATGCTTATGTGCAGAGAGGGAGAGTGGGCACAAACACTTCTGTAAGAGTGTTCCCAGCAGGACTGGCCAGAGGCCACTGAGTTTTCCTTCTGGAAGCGGCTGGAGATGTGTGTGTGTGGGGGGGGGTCTTCCTCCCTCTTCAGTGCCTTTGAGAAGAGCCTTGTGGGTTCTCCTGGTGGATGCCTGTGTGTGATTCAGGCTGCAGGTAAGCGTAGTTGGCAGTGTCTGCTGGGTCCAGGTTTTGTGAGGCCTGACATTTAGATATTTGGGGGCTTACACTTAAAAAAAAAAAAGAATAGAAAATTGGGTAAAAAGTGAATATGTATTTAGACTTAGAAATCAGGACCAAACATAAATTTTAGAAAGCTGACAAATACTACATTTAAAAATGCAGAAAACATTGCTTAGTATTTTTACTAACTGCCTGACACACCAACATAAGACTTTAAAAAATGTTATTTTGAGACAGAGAGAGAGAATTAGAAACGGGCTCTGTACTGACAGCATAGAGCCCGATGCAGGGCTCAAACTCACAAATGAGAAGATCATGACCTGAGCCAAAGCCAGGTGCTTAACCAACTGAGCCACCCAGGTGCCCCCCAACTTTTAGATACATTATATGTACTTGGAAACCAACAAAAACAGTTGCAACTATTTTTTTTTTTTGCAATTACAGAACAGTGTTCAGTTACCAAAACCACATTTATTTTATTAAAACCACACCAAAGCTGACTGAAAATGAATATATCACCATCCCCTCATAAACTATTTTTTTTCTGTGTACCAACACACAAGAACCTGCTTTACTTTTTTTTTATTTTAATGTTTATTTATTTATTTCAGAGAGAGATAGAGACAGTGTGAGCAGGGGAGGGTCAGAGAGAGAGGGAGACACAGTATCCAAAGAGAGGCTCCAGGCTCTGAGCTAGCTGTCAACACAGAGCTTGACACGGGTGTGTGTGAGGAGGGGCGGCTTGAGGCGGGGGCTCGAACCCACAAAACGTGAGATCATGACCTGAGCCGAAATCAGATGCTTAACCAACTAAGCCATACAGGCACCCCAGAAGAACCTGCTTTAAATTTCTAAGCCAACTTACAGCTCCCATATTGTACCAGGCAAGGTTTGCGGCTACTTGAAATACCACTAAGACAGGGCTACTTAAAGATACATTCATGAAATGCAGGGGACCCAGAATAGCCACAAAAATCTTGAAGAAGAACAAAGTTGGGAAGACTCACACTTCCTTATTTCAAAACTTACTATAAGGCTATAGTAATCAGCACTGCGTGGTACTGACATAAAGATAGACATTTAGGTCAATGGAATAGAATTGAGAGCCCAGAGATAAACCCATACATTTAGAGTCAATTAATCTTTGACAAGGGTGCCAAGAAAATTCAGTGGGGGGATGGGGGAAAGAATAGCCCTTTCAACAAAAGGTGCTGGGACAACAGAGTCTCAAAATGCAAAAGAATCAAGTGGGATCCCTTCTTTCCCTGGATAGAAAAATCAACTAAAAGTGGATGAAATATCTAAACGTAGGAGCTAACACTATAATACTCTTACCTGGGTTAGGTTATGATTGTTTAGATATAAGGTCCAAAACACAAGCAACAAAAGGAAAATATAGATAAATTGGACCCCATCAAAATAAAAAATCATTTTGTGTTTCAGGGGACACTGTCAGGAATGTGAAAAGACAATCCATACCATGGGAGCAAATATCTGCAAATCACATATCTGGGAAGAGTCTAGAATCTAGAATATATAGAGAACTCTCAAAACTCAGTAATAAAAAGACAAGCTAATTTTAAGATGGGCAGAGTATTTGAATAGACATTTCTCCACGGAAGAAATACAAATGGCCAATAAGCACACAAAAAGATACTCACCATCATTAGTCATTAGGGAAATGCAAATCAAAACCACAATGAGATATCACTTTACACCCACTAAGATGGCTAGAATAAAAAAGACCAATAGTAATAGTGTTGTCAATGATGTAGAGAAATTGGAACCCTGATACATTGCTAATGGGAATGTAAAATGGTGCAGCTGCTTTTGGGAAGGCTTTGGCAGTTCCTCGGAAATTTAAACATAGCGTTATGATACACCCAGAAATTTCATTTTTAGGTGTATATACCCAAGAGAATTAAAAGCATATGTTTACACAAAAATGTGTACTTGAATGTTCATAACAGCATTATTAATAGCCAAAAATGGAAACAGCCCAAATGTCTATTCGACTGATGAATGGATAAACAAAATGCGATGTATCCATGCAATGCAATGTTATTCAGCTACACAAAGGAATGAAGAACTGATACACGCTACAACACAGATGAATCTTGAAAACATTGTGCCAAGTGAAAGAAGTCATACACAAAAGGCCACATAGTGTGAGATTCCACTCATGAAGTGTCCAGAATAGACACACCCGTAGAGACAGAAAATAATTCATGGTTGCCAGGGGACTAAGGGAGGAGTGAGAGCGTGGAGTGACTGCTAATGGGTAAGAGTTTCTTTTGGGACTAACGTAAATGTTCTGGATTAGATAGCAGCGGTCATGTTGCACAACATTGTGAATATAGCACAAGCCGCTGAATTCGACGCTTGACAAAGCTAAATGTTATGGTATGTGGATTATATCTCAATAAAAAGTTGGGAACGTAAAGAAGGATAACAGTAAACCAGGTCATAAAGAATTTGCTTACATGGAGAAAAGTCTGTTTGTTGTGGCTCCAGTTCCCTTACCTGTAAAAGATTTACTTCATTCTCTTTTTCTTTTTCTGAAACGCTTTAAGCAAATTAATAAAGAATTTCAGAGTTGATACATACCTTTTAAATTCACTGATACATTAATACAGAGAGAAAGCCCAGACCCAGATGGGTTAAGGCACATTTCCAAGATGTCAGAGCTGGTCAGAGGCACAGCCAGGCTTCAATCCCAGGAATTATGTCGTCATTGACATCCTCTGGGACTCATTTACCCCTGCTACTGGGAAAGTCTGCTTAAAGCATGCTGTTAAGTTTCTAAAAAAAAATATATATATATATATATGAAAACGGCCCTGTATAATAGAAAAACCAATATCACATAACCTCACATTTTCATGTGTTTCCTTTAATAGTAGTGGGTTGTGTGCAGAGGACTTATGTGTTTTTTCTAGACTAGAAAACACTGAGCTAGAACCAACTTATTCTTCATCATTAGCACCATTGTCGTTTTTGTCTTCATCTTCCTCTCTATCTTTTCATCTTTCTGCCTTCCTCCTCTTGCTCTTTTTTTCCCTTGACTTTGTTCAGTCTTGTCCACTCCTTTCCACCATATCAGGCTGCATATCTTTAATTGCTTCTTAATAGGACAGTGGTTATATAACATCATTTTCTGTACAGAGAATTGAGAGGTTGTTCAACTGGTTTAATCTTTCCTTCAGTGTGGCGATCAAAATTTGTTTTGTATGTCGTTGATAATTCAGGGAAGCCTTTTTCAGGCTAACCACCACATAGGAAACGTCATGCATAATTTTAGGATTGGTGTCAAATTGGGGAAAACTCTATCAAGTTTCTCTCATCTGTAGACTGTTAAGAGTTCAAGGTATTTTGTGAGGTGCCTGGGTGGCTCAGTCACTTGAGCGTCCAACTCTTGATTTTGGCTCAGGATCATGATCCCAGGATTGTGGGATTGAGCCCCATGTCAGGCTGCACACTGAGGATGGAGCCTGCTTGGGATTCTTTCTCTCTCTCCCTCTACTCCTCTCCCCCTCTCTGTGTGCGCTTTCTTGCTCGCTCTCTCTCAAATTTAAAAAAAAAAAGTTCAAAGTATTTTGAGTTTTCTTGTGTGGTGAATATTTTTAAATTTTAAAAAATTAACAGTGTTCACTAAAAAGTTTGTTGATGTTGAAGTATTTTGAGAGTGGCATATTACTCTGTTTTTGTTGATGTCAGTACTTTGCATTAGACCATCAAAACATTTAAAATCATTTTCCAATATGTTCATATAATTCACTCTTCATTGATTGGATTATCAAACAATGCAATAGTCTTCAATAATTCCATTAGAAAGTTATCTCTTTTAATACACTGCTTTTTGGTATGATCTAAATATATATTTTGGGTCCAATTGTCTTCCCAATATAGATCATTTTAATTTATTTGATTGTTCATTATTATTCCATGAAACCCAACCAAATGTATACTTTTAGATTGGACCCCAACATGGTCCTAAATGCCACCCACCAGAAGGGAGAAGTCAGGGTAGAAAGGGACAACGGCAATAACTAATTGGCCTTGGCAAATTAGGAAAGAGGCTGGACCAGCGCCTTAGAAGGGATCTAAGCTTAAACTTCATTGGTTTCAAGGTGCATCGGCCCCCGGTGGTAAGCCCTGGGTACATGTGTGCTGTTGTATGAGCACACATGTGAAGACATGGACCCAGTTTCCTTAGATCCAGCCCAGGTGAAAATGGCCCCAAGAACAAGGGTCATTTCATCTACACTGCAAATGGAGTTGCCCTTAGCTAGTTGGCACCCCCCACCCCCACCGCCAGCAATCCAGAGGACTGCGGTGGCAGTGGGCCAGGAGGGGACCTCAAATCCCATCATCAGTGGAGATACCCAATCTCCAGCTGCTTCCCTCCCTCCTGACTTTCTCTCCTTCCTCTCGCCTTCCTTTCTGTGCAGAGGTCCAAGGCAAGGCAACAAAGAATACAGTCTCTGGAGCCTCTCTGCCGGGTTCAAATCCTGACTCATGACCTTAGCTCGTCCAATGAGCTTTCTTCTCTGGGAATTTTCCAACTGGAATTCAATGGTGAGGTTCAAGGTAATCCGTGAGTTGCTGGAGAAGACTAATATGGGACTTGGAGAGAGTGAACCAAGTAAAGGCAAGCAGGGGAATGGTGGAAGCCTAAGGGGGGCTCCAGTCCTAGCTGTCAAAGCTTATGGTGGCTGTAGTGCTGCTTCCATATGTGAACTGTCCCCTTTCCTTCCAACACACTCCTCTGAGGGCTAAGCTAGTTTGAATTGGGTTTCTGTCACTTGTAACCCGAACTGTCCTGGACTAAATCTGTCCCCAGACCTGCTTCTTCTTCTCCTGATGTCTCCATCTTTGTAATGGCACATTGTCCACTCTGAACCAAACCAGAGCCCAAGTTAGCCTTGGCTCCCCCCTTTCCCTCACATCCTTGGGGCCTCCATACACAGGGCTCTGTGAGTGGTTATGCACGATGTGTACTGAAGAAGTGCACCTGGCTAAGAAGGTCAGTGGGGGCTGAAGTCCAGTCTGCTTTTTGCTTGCCTAGCCATGAACCCTGGTGCAGAGCAGTGTCCTCAGGAAAGAAGGGATACCTTTTTCCAATCATACACTAGCTCTTGGGCCTTTTTCCTACATGCAGTTAGTTCCCTCAGTTCAGAAAGTCTACATCCTCCTTTCTGCACTTTCTTATACCCCATTATCATCTCTCATTGTACCCTTTACTTTTCCTTATAGTATCTCTCACCATTTATTCACTTGGTTCTTTGTCTCATGGCCATCCCCCCAGTCAATTTTAAGCTGTGTGAGGGTAAGGACTGTGCCCTCAATGTTCTTCACTGTTTATCTGGCACAACTGTCTCCACTCCCGTGCTTTTTTTTCACACCCTAGTCATAGCCCCAGCTCAGGTCATGTCATGTCTCCTCTGAGCAACCCTCATGGCCTCCTGATAAATCTTTCTGCCTCAAGTCTTATTCCTTCTTATCCATTCTGCCAGCCCAGACTGGCCTTTCTAAATACAGATTTATTTGTACCTTTCCAGTGGTTAGAGTCCTCTAGAGCTCCCTATTGCCCTCAGGATAAAGTTCAAATGCGGTCCATTGGGCCCTGCCCTGGCTTTTCCCCCGTCTCACCTCTGGGCTCTCCTATGAACATTTTTGGTTCCATGAAAGCATGGATTACTTTCTGTCACCACAGGATCTTTGTCCTTGCTGCTTCCTCAGCTTGGAGTACCCTTCTTTGACTCCTCTTTCCTGACCAGTAGGATTCTTACCGGAGGTTACCTGCTTGTCTATATCTTCTCTTCCTACTGTGTCCTACCACATACACCCCCATGATAGCACTTAATTCATTGTAATGTAAGCAGCTGCTAAGAGATTCAATCTTCCCAACTGTCTGGGTGCTTCCCAAGATCAGGTACTGTCACTGGTCTCTGTTCTCACCCAGCACACGCCCTGGTAACTGTTGAATGAGTGAATTCATAAATGAGCCCGGAAGGGTCTCTCAGAGGACTGTAAAGAACTCCAAAACACATCTGGAAAAGTAGCCAGAAGAAAGCTGAGGATCATTAGTAACAGAGCAGCTCTAGGCAGCTCTTCAGGGACCCTGTGTTGCGGACATCACAGGCTCTCCTCAGAGTAGAGAGCAGAAGTCCTTCTTCCTGGCAATACATCTTGCCTGCAATCCTCAAGGTCACCCCACCTGGCGAGCAGAAAGTGGGCTTATAAGGTTTATAGGAAAAAATCCTCTCTAAGGGTGAGATGTGGGAGACATGGAGATCCTAATGACAAATGTATGGGTTTGGGGTGGTATGCAAATGGGGAGGAACTTTTGCCCAACCATCCTTCCAGGGGTGTCCTTCCAACTAACTGCACGTGTGCCTGCGCATGGGTCAATGGGCATTGTGTGTTGTTGTCTTTTCCTGTTTCTCAAGACACAGTTCAAATGGCACCTCCTCCAGGAAGCCCTCCTTCCACCTCAGCTAAATCAATGGCCCCTCCTCTGCTTTCAGAGTGTTTGTAGCCACCTGAGACGATGCAGATTTGCATTGCCCCTGTCTCCTCAGGCTTCTTAAGAAATCTGACAGGCCCAGGGTGCTCTAAGTGCTGGGTTACTGGCTGGGTAGAGACGTCTGTGTCTTAAGATTACTTAAGGCCCCCTTAAGATTACTCCTATCACTAAGAGCCTGTAAGTGCCATACAGCTTACATCGTCCCTTCACACTTACCTAGTTTCTCCTCAGAACGCTGTAAACACCTCATCACATTCTCTGTACCCATGAGGCTTCCGAGTGGAACCTACAGCTACGGATTTCCAGTGATCCTTCTGGACACCACACCTGGGTTCACTCTGTGTATAGAAACGCGTGATTCTCAACCTTGCATGCAGTTTAGAATCACTTGAGGGAGCTTTTGAAAAATACGAATACCTGGGTATCAGGGGCAGATATGTTAAATCGGAATCTCTGGAGAGTGGGGCCCAACATGGATCTTTTTTTCCCACTACTCAAATCAGCCTAAAATGCATCCTGACCGCAGAACCACTGACCTGCGTGAGCTGATTGATCCGAGGAACCACCCCCCAGGTATAGGAGTCAAACTCACTCCTCCCTTCCTAGCCCCGCCCCAGGCTCCTTTCTTGCAATCGCTCTTCCGCCTACAGGGGTCGCTGCGGTACAGCTGACCCAAGTTTGCAGGTTTTTCTCAGCATCAAAAAAAATCTTGACCCCACCCCCAGGGAGAGCCGGAGCCACCGCGGTATAAATTAGCATCTTTATTTCGAACACCTGAGCGCGCGCCCGCGGCTCGCCCACTTGCCGTATAAACGTACAAAGTCCCTGTGGCACCGCACACCATGCTTCAGAGATAAATACAGCCCTAGGGGCTCCTGCTCTGGCAAAGCAACTCTTATTTACAGGAATAGATTACAAAAGTGTTACAAAAAGTGGTCCTGAACTGGGGGAGAGGGTGGAGTGGCTACTGTTAACACTTGTTAGACGAGGAACGCGAGCGCACCCCGAGGGCGCAGGGGAACCGCAAAGATGCCCGGGCCCCTGCAAGGAGAGGCCACGCCCCCTGAAGCGACCGGAGAGTCCGGAGGCGGGGCTTAGATCTGCGCGGGTTCCACCCCTCTAGGGAAGGGCAAAAGGAAGAGGAAGGGTCTGGCCCCTGAAGGATCTGCTCTGGCCCCAGGAGGAATTCGGAAAGGCCATTGTAGCGGGTCTCAGGGAAGGGTGTTGCGTGAAAAAAGGACTGTGTCCTTACTCTGGAGTGCCGGAGGCGGAAACACACATCAGTTCTCCCGCCTCTCCTAATTCGGGAGGGGTCGCTTTTAAAGCGAGTTTGAGAGTGGGGGTTGGCATTTAAGCTCAATCGTTTGGGCATGAGGGACCCTGGGGGGGCCACTCTCCCTCCGGCGCGTGGGCAGCGGAGCCCTCTCATGCGACCGCACACCTCCTCAGAGCACCTGGTAGATGGGGTTGGGGTTTGCGCCCCCTGGGCACTGCGGGGCGGCGTCCGGGGAAGGGGTGGGGGCGCCGCGCTCGACCTCACTCTGCGCCACCGCGTCTTGTGGATCGGGAGACGACTCCGGCGGCGCGTCCGCCAGCAGAAGAGCGGGCGCTGTGGGGCTCTCGGTGGAGATGCGCTCCACGATGCTTGACAGGCAGTCGAGGCTCGACACCGCAGCACTCTTCCCGGGCCTGGGTTCTGCGCGAGGAGAGGGAGGTTAGTAAGCGGCTGAGACGCGGACAAGTCTCCACCTGTCGGCTCAGTGCTTTGGGGCAGACAGGAAACTGAGGACCCAGCGTAGTCCGCAAGGACCCAGCGAGAGTGCGGAGCGAAAAGGGAGCTGCGCATTAGTTATTTCATTCCCTGTACAGTCTCCCAGGATTGGGGGTTGGGGGGAGGGTCCTAGGTAGAGGGAAGCGAGGGCAGCCCAAAGGGGGTGACGTGGAAGGAGGCGCGAATACACACCGCTGGGCGCCTCGCTGTAGTAGGTGCTGTCGTAGCAGTTCCGCCTCCGGGCACCGCTTGGGGGGCCGCTGTAGTCCATCTGCAAAGGGCAGGGGCGACGGAGTCAGCCTCGGGACCGCATGGGGGCAGAGCATCACTCCCTGTAGCCACCAGCCCCAACTCCCTAAGTCTCAGCCACGAGTTCTGGGCCCTGACTTGGGGGGGGGGGGGGGATGGGGGGGAGGGGTAGACAGGATCTGTCTGCAGCCTGCCCGGCCAACCAGAGGATGGACAGTCACCTAGGAGCACAAATCTGCATTTTGTAAATAGGGACAGGTGGAGAAAAGCACATCTTCATGTTGCTGCAGCAGAGTTCTAACAACGCCCCTAGTCGGGTGGATCGCATTTGTCCCGTGCGCCCCCAAGGCACCAGGCCACCCCAGTGACAGCTGCTCAGGCCACCGGGGTCCGTTCCCAGCAAGGTTCCCGGCCCAACCCTCCCTCTAGAGGGCCAGCTCCCCGCCTTCGGAAATACTTCCCAGATACACAAAGAGCTGCCCTCACTTCTCGATCTGGGGTCCCGGACTTACCATGCCGTCGGAGCAGTTGGAGCGCGGGCTGGACGCGTCTGAGTCGCCGCTGTAGTGTTCGCCACCACGGCCTGGGGGCAGTGGGCCGGGCGCGTAGAAGGCCGCGGCGGCGCCAGGGGGCCCGGCGTCCTGGTCGCGCAGCAGCGCCTGCAGTCCTTCGATGTAGCGAATCGCGTTGCGCAGGATCTCCACCTTGGGCAGCCGCTGGTTTGGATTGCTGGACGTGCAGCGCTTGAGCGTCTCGAAAGCCTCGTTGACTTTGCTCAGGCGGCGCCGCTCGCGCATGGTGGCGGCCTTGCGGCGGTCGGCGTTAGTGGTCTTGCGCTTGCACGCTTTGCAGGCCCACAACAGACAGCGGCCAGCCTGGTGGTGCCCGCTGGGCGCGCGCACATGCTCGTCCTCGCGCGCGCCGGGGGTGGGGTGCACTGCCGCCGGGAAGTGCGAATGTTCCTCGGGCTTCAGGAGCGCGCCCACGTGCACGAGGCGCGGGTCCAGGTCCTCGAAGAAGCGCAGGTCGGGAGAGTCAAAACACGGGTCATCATAGAAATCATCCGCGGAGGCAAAGTTGCAGAGGGAGCCGTCGGGGCCAGTCAAATCTACGTCGCGGAGCGGCGGCGACAGCAGCTCCATATCCCGGCAGCGGGTGGCGCAGTCCTTGGCTTCGGTAGGGGTTGCCCGAAACTTTCTGCCTCTCTGCAGTCCTGGCCGTAAGGTGGTAAAGTGTTAGGGATCTGAATGTACACGCGACTTCCCCCCTCTACCTAGTCCTATCCGGCCTGGTGGGCGGTGAGGAGAGCCGCTGCAGCGCCCCGGGGCTTCCCCACCCCTATCTTCACGCCAGGCGCCGGGGGCTATTTATCCAGTAGTAGCTTAAGGGCCCGGGAGCGGGAGCGGGTGGCTGGGGGCGGGGGCGCCCGAGGCCAATAGAAACAAGGTGGGGGAGGAGCTTGGGATCCTCGGGGTAGCCGCTGGGGCAAGAGACTGGCCAGCCCCCTACCCCTAGACGCTCGCTCGCGCGCGCGCTGCGGCCCCTCCCTAAGCAAGTAGGGAGGCAGAGGCTGGTTGCCCAACGCGGCTGCACTTGGCTCCGGGACACACTGGCTCCAAACCTCTCCAGCACTGTACTCCTGTGTCCTCGGGAAATGCCGGCCGCGCGCGCTCAAATCCAAGATGATTTGGGGCCTCCCTCTGTCCTTTCTTTGTGGGGACCTAGGTGCAGAGTAGGAGTAGAAAACAGATCGGAGAGATTTGGAGAGACACGTGGCAACGTCTCAGAGACACACTCAGAGGGGAGATAGTAAGACAATGAGAGATACAACCCAGAGATAGCAGAAAGCTGGAGAGGCAGAGCAACCTGAAACGAGAATTAAGAGTCTAAATGGGCGAAACTGGACGTGGCGGCCGGTTCACTCGGCTGGTTCCTACACCGGGGGTCGCTCAGACGGCCGTGGGCCAAGGCCCCCTTCCCCGCACGCTCCTCTCGAGCCTCGTCTATGCAGAAGACGAGGAGAGGATCGCTGCTAAAGCTTCTCGCCAATCTATTCAAGCACAGGTTCTGCCGCAGCCTGGAGGGAGGGAAGTGAACTCCTGCCTAATTCGACCTCCGTGTTTCCACAGCCGGAGTGTCCAGTGAGGGTCCAGGTCAAGACGTGTCTTCAGCTGGGAAGAAAACTGCTCCGGTTTTGCTTCCTCGGGCGCAGCGCTGCACCAGTGGAGTTCATTGCACAAAGGCCTCCAACGCCCAGACTCCGCCTGAGAACCCCACTTTAGAGTGGAATCTTTTGAGAGTAGAGTTTGCAGACCAGTGACCTAAGTTCCAGTCCAGATCCCACAGCTTCCTTTTTGATTTTGCAGAAGTCACAAGGCCTTCCAAGCCTCAGTTTCCCCACTTCCTAAATTGGGGGTAATAATAGCGATTTCTTCCAGTGTTTGTGGTCGTGGTGAGAATCTAAAAGGACCAAACATGTGGAGGCCCTTGCAAAGGTGCAAGGCTGTATTAGCGAGAGGGCTTGCTTCTGTCGCTGGCACTGGCTGGACTGTGTGCTCCCTGCGGGCTCCCCAGCTGTTGGCTGGGGCACTGAGCCCGGTGCCACAGCTCAACTTCCACGGAGGTCTTAGCTGCATTTCTTCCCAGCAGGCCCACTGGAGAGACTGGGCATAGAAGGAGGAGTCAACCACCTCACGGGATGTCTGGCTCCTTCACAAGCTCTGGGGTACCCCCAGCCCCCAGGGTGCCTCTTAGCCTCTTCTTAAATATCTTGTCCACATCTTCCTATCAGCACTCCGGCTAGAGGTTTCCTTGGACCAGATACCCCTACAGCGGTCTCCTCTCCCAGAGCCTACAGATGTAAGCTAGAGGAATCTTTGTGCCTCTCCCACTAATTTCAGGGAGCTGTCTTAACTGGCTCCCTGAACCCTGGAAGCCCTTCCTTCCTAGGCTCTTTTGGAGTCCTGCTTTCTTAGTTGGTCCGAGGGTTGTGGGTTATCGTTAAGCTGGAGTCCTTCTTTCTTCGCTTCTCTGCCACTTGTAGTAGTGTTCAAGGTGCCCTTCCTGAAGTGCTCACCTCCCTTCACTCCATAACACCACCTTCATGTGTTCATTCAATACCTATTATGGGGCATCCATATGTGCCAACTATTGGTCTAGGTATTGGGGGATACAGCAATGTCTAAAACCAAGACTGTTCTCATGGGGGTTACATTGTAGGGCAGGGAGACAGTTAATAAACAAATAAGCGAGAAATATGAGATGTCAGGAAGTTTTAAGTTCTATGAAAAAAGATGGAGCAAAGCAAGGAGGAAAAGTGATGAAGATTGTTATTATATGGAGTGGTCAGGGAAGGCCTCTCTGGGCTGATTATGTTTGAACAGAGACTAGAATGAAGGGAAGCCAGAAGCAGGTGTGTGGAGCCAGATAGAAGGAAGAGCATGTGCAAAGGTCCTGTGGCAGGACTGTGTTGGTAATATTTAATAAGTATAGCAAGGAGTCTGTTATGTCTGGGGCAGAATTAGCAAGTGGGAGTGTAGTAGGAGATGCGGTCAGAGAGGGACAAAGTAGTCAAATTCTGAGATGGAAAGCCACTGAGGATTGAGCAGAAAAGAAGAAGGTTTAACATATGATTTTCATTTTCACAGGAGCATACTGGTTATGGAGAGTAAAGGCAGAAGCAGGGAGACCATCAGGAGGCTATTGTAATGACCCAAGTGATAACGATGGCGGTTTAGATCTGGGTACTAGCTGTGGAGATGGTGAAAAGTGGTTCAGTTCCCAACACGCTTTGAAGACGGAGCCAGCAAGATGTATTCATGACTGAATGTAGGCAGGGAGACAAGAGAGGAGTGGAGGATAACCCCAGGAAGAATGGAGTTGTGGAACAGCAGGTTCGCAGGTTGGCAGATCAAGAGTCCAAGCTGGGGCAAAATTTGAGATGGGTATTCAACATCCAGGTGGAGAGATCAGGTAGGCAGGGGCTTTAGGAAGTTGGGGTTCCAGAGGGGAAGTCTCAGCAGGGGGAAGACCTGCCCACTGAGATATGAGAGTGTCCCTGTCCCCAGTGCCACCATCCTGGACTGAGCTGCCACTCTGCTGGCGTGGATGGCCACCATCGCCTCCTGACTTCTCTCCTTACTTCCCCTCTTGTCCCAGCATAATCTGACCACTACACAGCAGCTGAGTAATCCTTTAAACATGTAAATGAGATGATATCCCTTTCCCACTTTAAACTCCCTAAGAGCTTCTTGGTTGCATTTAGAATAAAATTTCATCTTCTTACACTAGCCTGGAAGGCCCTACACGAGTTGGCCTCAGCCCATCTCTCCGATTTCATCTGGAGCCACCATCCCTTTTGATCACTCCCTTCTAGTCTGAGCTCCTTTCCTGTCTTTCAACGCTGAGAGCTCAGTCTGGCCTCAGAGCCTTGAACTTGCTGCATATAGCACTCTCCCAGGCTCCTCCCAGGATCAGGATTCCTATGTCAGGTCTCCGCTTAAACGTTGCTTCCTGGGAACGTCTCTGTCCATCTTCTCTAAGGAGCGGGGTCCCATCACTCTGCTCATTTCCTTCTGAGCACAGCCACTCTTTAATTATCTGATTAATTCGCCCACTGATGGACTTAGCCCCAGGAAGGCAAAAACGTTTTGTTCACCGTGGCATCTCCAGAAATCATCACAGTGGCTGTCACATAGTAGGAAATTGATAAACGTGGAATGAATGAATAGGTGGCCTCATGCCCTTTGAATCTCTAGGCATATATTTGAATTTCTTGAAATAGGTCATTAATGACGACGATTATGTTTCTTCTGAGCTAGACAGTCATGTACACAATCGAACATACATGCTGGGTGGCACTTGCTCTTCCCAGGCAAGACTCAGACCTGTCTGTTGAACAATTAATTACACGTGGCCTGCTGCAATATCTGAATGGCGTACTATCAATTTGGCATTAACTATAAGCTTGAGTCTTTTCATTTGCCTTATGTACCCACAATGAGAAATGCCAATAATTGTTATATTAGTGATTTAGATTGAAACAAATATTTCTTCCTACTTGTTCCAGCAGCAGCAGGAGACTGCCTGGCACACAGGTCCTCAATAGATACTTGTTGGATGAATGAAATAATAAACCAAATTGTTTGATTCTAGAGTACCCTGAGATTTCCAGGTGAGCTCCTCAAATCACTTATCTATGCAAATCTAAATTTTTCTCAAGCCTGAGCAGAAACAAAGAAAACAAACGTATAAAAACAACCATAGAGGTAAGTTTAGTGCTGAGACTTAAAAGATTACAACTTTGGGGCGCCTGAGTGGCTCAGTCGGTCGGGTCTCCGTCTTCAGCTCAGGTCATGATCTCATGATTCATGAGTTCGAGCCCAGCGTCGGGCTCTGTGCTGACAGCTTGGAGCCTGGAGCCTGCTTCAGACTCTGTGTCCCCCTCTCTTTCCCCCCCTCCCCCACATAAACACTAAAAAAACGAAAACAAAACAGTAAAATAAAAGACTACAACTTTTCTTTTTTGTGTTTTGCATTCATAAGAATCACCTTGGGGTCATCATCAAGGCACCTTTATGATAAGTAAATGTTGCGTGTTCAAACTTACCAAACATTTAACATATTACCACTTGTGGCTTCGAAGTCGAAACTGCTTTCTCAGTTTTAAACTTGATTTGTAGCTTTATTTTCCTCAGTAATCAGGGGGCGTGCACACCCTGGGGGTGCACTGCCACCTTCCCATCCGACTTCCAAGTGGGATTTAGTTTGTTACAAGGCTCCTGCGGCTTGCAGAGTTGGGGAATCACTGGACGCAGTGGCTGTTATGGACCTTCCAGGCTGGGACCCACACCTGACTGGGGTCACTCACCTTGTCGGGATGCCACATCCTCAGGGAGAAGTTTGCCAGTACCACCATCCCATCCCTGCTGCCCAAGGAGCAGGGAGAAGCATGTCTGCCCTCGGAACTGGTGCCCTTTTCCAGTCTTAGAGCTGGGGTGGGGGGGGGGGGGCAGAGAGGGTGAAAAGGACAAGTTTGAAAGTGGAGAGAGTCTAAACCCTTATAGGTGTAGAGTGCAGTGCAGTCAAGGGTGCCCCTTCAGGACGTGCATGCCGGACTTGTTCTGGGGGAAGTCAGACGCAATGGGCTGAGGGACCTACTGGAGCACGTCCCTCTCTGACTCAGGGCCAAGTGCACTTGTGGGCAAGTGCGCACCTCACCCTGGCCCTTGGTTCTCTGGTCCTCACAACGAGGAGCTCCTTCGGCAGCAGGTGGGAAGGGAGGGGTCCCTAGGCGTTTCTCCCTCCACCCTTTCCAGTCCACCCTCCTCAGTTCTCTTGCCTGCCTGCCTGGGGCTATAAATGGAGAGCTGGCCCTGGGCAGGAATGCAGGCCTGGCTGGGCCCCACAGGGNGGGGGCAGAGAGGGTGAAAAGGACAAGTTTGAAAGTGGAGAGAGTCCAAACCCTTATAGGTGTAGAGTGCAGTCAAGGGTGCCCCTTCAGGACGTGCATGCCGGACTTGTCTGGGGGAAGTCAGACGCAATGGGCTGAGGGACCTACTGGAGCACGTCCCTCTCTGACTCAGGGCCAAGTGCACTTGTGGGCAAGTGCGCACCTCACCCTGGCCCTTGGTTCTCTGGTCCTCACAACGAGGAGCTCCTTCGGCAGCAGGTGGGAAGGGAGGGGTCCCTAGGCGTTTCTCCCTCCACCCTTTCCAGTCCACCCTCCTCAGTTCTCTTGCCTGCCTGCCTGGGGCTATAAATGGAGAGCTGGCCCTGGGCAGGAATGCAGGCCTGGCTGGGCCCCACAGGGTTGCACCCTCAGGGAGCGGCCGGCCCCAGGGCTCCCGGCAGCCTCTCTCTATATATATAGCCTCTGGAAACCCAATCCAGCCTGCACCTGCCCTGGTCTTCATGCACCCTGCCCACGCTGGACCTGCGGCCTCTCCCTCTCACTGGCACAAGCCGCATAACTGGCTGGGAGCTGGGGGTGCCACAGGGCCACAGGGTGAAAACATGAGCTGGCCAGGTGGGGCTGGGCCAGCCGCAGGTCCCCTTTCTCTCCCTAGTCTTTCCCTTCCTGTTCTTGGATCCACCCTGAGCACCCCCTCTCGCCCCTGCCAACCTTGCTCCCTGGCAAAGCCTGAAGCTGCCTACCACTTGCGACTGAGTCCTGCCTCAGGGTCAGTCTGGTTTGGTCAGGAGAGTGCAGACATGGCCCCAGATATAGGGCTAGGGTCCCTGAGTCTCTTCACTCTCCAACCTTCCACTTATAAGCAGGGCTTGGAAGCCCAGAAGATAAAGTGGAGTTGGAGTAAAGGAACCCCCATGGAGGGGGAGGAAACAGGGAGACAACTGGTGAGTATAGGCACCCCCCAGGCCAGGGACGCAGGGTGTGGCTGAGGGGGGCTGAGTGTACGCTGGTGGGGGACATATGTCCCCTGTCATTGTCCTTTCTGGTTCACTCACTTATTCAACAAATATTCATGCCACTCATGGTGTTTTAAAATATAATTTATTGTCAAATTGGCTAACACACAGTGTGTAACGTGTGCTCTTGGTTTTGGGGGTAGACTCCCACGGTTCATTTCTTACGTACAACACCCAGTGTTCATCCCAAGTGCCTTCCTCCATGCCCATCACCCATTTTCCCCTCTCCCCCACCCTCCCATCCACCCTCAGTCTGTTCTCTGTATTTAAGAGTCTCTTATGGTTTACCTCTCTCCCTCTTTGTTTGTAACTATTTTTCCCTCTTCCCTTCCCCAGTGGTCTTCTGTTAAGTTTCTCAAGATCCACACATGAGTGAAAACATATGGTATCTGTCCTTCTCTGACTGACTTATTTCACTCAGCATAATACCTTCCAGTTCCATCCACGTTGCTGCAAATGGCATGATTTCATTCTTTCTCATTGCCAAGTAGTATTTCATTGTATATATAAACCACATCTTCTTGATCCATTCATCAGTGGATGGACATTTAGGTTCTTTCCGTAATTCATGCCACCACTCATGGTCTATGCCAGGTGCTGGGAACATAGCAGAGAACAAAACAGACTGAGTCCCTTGTCCTTGTGGAGCTGACATTCTTTTTTTTTTTTAACTTTTTTTTTTAATGTTTTATTTATTTCTGAGAGAGAGAGAGACAGCATGAGCAGGGGAGGGTCAGAGAGAGAAGGAGGCACAGAATCTGAAACAGGCTCCAGGCTCTGAGCTAGCTGTCAGCACAGAGCCCGACGTGGGGCTCGAACCCACGAACCGTGAGATCATGACCTGAGTGAAAGTCGGACGCTTAACCGACTGAGCCACCCAGGCGCCCCATGGAGCTGACATTCTAATAGGCAAGACCAAGAGTAAACAACAGACGACACACTAAGAAGTAAATTATGGAGTACGTTAGAAGGTAAGACATGCAGAGGAAAACTACTAAAAGCAGAGCAGGGTGAGCAGGACTCTGATGCCAGAGCAGGCCTGGTTGCAGAGTTAGAGTGACCAGGTTGACAAGGTGACATTTGAGCGAAGAGGTGAAGGAAGGTTGTGGGGGTGGGGCATGTGCTCTTTTGGGACAGAAGGTTCCTGGCAGAGAGAACACATCATTATTAAGCACAGCTATGGGACGGTTGCCCCTGTGAGAAGCAGGGGATTCTACAGGGGACAAGACAGGTTTGGCTCCTCTTCTAGGAACTTGTGTCCTGCATGTCTCGTGCTGCGGGGGCTGACTGAGATGGGGTTTGAAGGTGGCTTGGATGACTCACAGGGTGAGGTGAGGATGAGATGCTTCATGCATACAACGTACTATGTGCACAAGGAGGGGGTGCAGGGCATGGGATGGGCCTGACGTGAGCTTGGAATTGTGTGAGAAGCCCGCACAGCTTGCGCAGCATTTCGCTCTGCTGGGCCCCCCATGCTGCGTGTACCTCACTCCACGCATACTTCATGCTCCACACCCACCTCTCACCTCCAGGACTTTCCCCAGGGGCTGAGAAGCCGGGTGAGGGAAGTTCTCAGGAGCCCAGACTATTTGACAGAAGAAGGGAAAGTTGAGGCCCAGATTAAGAATCACCTGATGACTGGGGTGCCTGGGAGGCTCAGTCAGTTAAGTGTCCAACTTTGGCTCGGGTCATAATCTCAAGGCTCGTGAGTTCAGGTCCCGCATCGGACTCTCTGCTGTCAGCACAGTGCCCACCTTGGATCCTCTGTCCCCCCCCTCTCTCTGCCCCTTCCCTGCTCTCTCTGTCTCTGTCTCTCTCTGTCTCTGCCTCTCTCTCTCTCTCTGTCTCTCTCCCACCTGCTGCCTGACTTATGGAAAGAACTGAGGAGTTCATTCATCCAAAGTCTCTCCCTCAAGAATATTCTTCACATATGAAAGCCATTCTCTAGTCTTTGAAGGCCCAGATTCCTGTGGTCTAAAATACAAACTTACTGAGGTTTACTAAACAACACAAATAAGGTGACAATAGCTTAATGACTGGAAGTGTCAGGGAAGAAGTGTCAGGGGAGGCAGGGTTCATGAAGGGACTGATTCTTCCAGCCTCAGAGCATCAGATTCTTGGGGAGCTAGTTAATGGAGAGTTTGCCACCTCCACTGAACAAAAGCTACATTTTTAAAATGTGATTTTAACGTGTAGTGTGAGGCCTAAGAAATACGATTGCCAAAGAATAGTATCTCGTCAAAGAGCACTTTGTCTTTAAGCTAAGATGGCTCGGGTGTAGGAAGAATGATGGGAAGAACCCTGTAAGTCACCTACTTTATGCACACACGGGTTTGTGAAGAGCCGAAGGATGTCCCCCTGCCTCCTCTGGCTGCGGCAAGACGTCCCAAGGTTCTGGCGGCTGGGCCACACCCACAGTGGAGCTGACAAGTGCATTTCCTTGGGAGCACTGCCCGCCCCACTCACCCCCATGCCCTTTATAGCACATAAGCAAGTGCACTTCTCACACCATAGACGCCTCTCTGGGCACGCTCCACGCTCGGTGTACACCCCACACTTCACGTGCGCCTCACACTCTGCTTATACCTCCCACACCACACACACCTCACGCATGAGTGAATCCCACATATAGACGCACCTCCCATATAGACCCACGTAGACCCCTCACACGTTACACAGCCCTCACGCTTCATGCATACGTCCCACGTGTATACACTTCCTATGCCGTGTACACCTCCCCTGCGGAACATACCTCACACTCCGTGTCCATACCACACCTGGGTCGCACACTACTTCATATTCTATGTCAAACGTGTCCACACCTTGGGCCAAATGTGACCCCTTGCCTCCACCCACGTGCCTGGATGTTCCCTACTCCATCCGGAGGAAGACACTAGGGGGCATAGTGGCGGTGGCATCCACACCTTTGCAGTGTCTAGTTTGAACTTTTCTAAGCTGAATCTTCCTGCTTAGAGGAGGCCAGGCCTCCGTGACAGGGCTGAGGGAAGAACTGGTGATGGGGACGGCGCATGTGGCAGGATCCAGTGGGTAGCTGTGGCGGCCTGGGGAGGGGCCTCAGCTCCCCACCCACTCCCATTGCCTCCTTTCTGTCTGATCAGCCCACCTGCCAGCCTGGGGGGCTCCAAGGAGCTGGGATTAAGGCACACACAGCCGTGGGGCTCCAGGGACAGACACCAGCTGCTGCCCCCAGCAGCTGCCCTGCCACACGCCTCCGAGTGGAGGTCGGGAGCCTTGAGGAGGCCTGATTCTCTTCCCCAAACCTGCCCATCCCTGGCCAGTAGCAGCCAGGACAGGAGATTCCTGGCAGAGGGACAGAGGGCAAGGGCCTCATGACCTGATACCCAGGCTCTCTGGGACCCTTGTCATCTGCCTCTGTCCTACATCCTGTTCTATCACCTCCATTAAGCCTCCTTGGATTTGCTGCTTCCCCTCTGGTTTGGGAAGGTGATTTATGGCCCATGTACCTCAACAGGTCTGCCCTCTCACCATTCTTCAAGTACCCACTCTGTTCCCAAGCTTTAAGTAGGCGCTGTGGACAGGGCCTCTAGCTTCTGGGAGCTCCACCTAGTGGGGAGAGGGAGACCCAGGAATGAATCATCGAAACACCCTGTGGGAACGCCCAGAGGGGGCAACTAACTCGTGTGGATACTTGAAAAGACTTTCCCAAGAAGGACCTACTGATATCCTTCTGCCTGGGTACTGAAGGATGAATAGGAGTGCCCAATGGAAGAACAGGAGGCAAAGCATGCCAGCCAGGCTAGAGAACAGCATGGGCAAAGGCCAGAAGGCATGGCAACATACCACAGGATACTCCTGCATGGCTGACACTGTATCTGGGGCTCCTTTGGTCATTTGGGACCTGCTGTCTCATGCCCCCAGTGGGGGTAATTGGGCTCTGTCTAAAGAGAAGCTCACTAGCTTTCCAGGCAAGACAAGTTAAGTCAAGTGTAGAGGGTGGTGTGAAGAAGGATTGCAGGGATGGGATGGCTGTGTTGTGCAGTGGAGAGAGGCTGGACTGAGCCCAAAGGCCAGAGTTTGCACCACAGTGGCTGTGTGCTGCTTTCCGATCATCTGTGAACCCTTCCATGCCCTGCCTAGATCTAACTTTCTCCACATGAAGGATGAAGGCATTGGACGGACTCCTGGCTCTGCTCACATTCAGATAGGGGGCTTGCCGAGGTCCTTGCTTCTCCCTGAACTCCCAGTTTCTGTCTTGGGCCTCCCTTCTCAGCATGGAAGGAGAGGCCTGTACTTTCATCTGTCCACCTGGCCCAACACAGAACCAGGGGTAGGTGAAGCAGTCGCCTGAGAGAGAGACTAGGGCTCAGCATGTGATGCAGAATCTATTTTTCAGACTGGAGAGGTAATTAACCTGAAGGTCCCTGCCCCAAAGAGAACTGGGGAACCATGAATGTCATAGTCTTCGTCCTCTCCGGAAGATAGGCAGTTTAATCTCTCTTGGGCCCTGTCTGAACTTGCCCTTGGAGAACATGGAGCTGAACTTGCCTGACACAGAGACTGGGTCACCAGTGCCTCGGGCTGTGTTTCCAGGCATCTCTATTGGACTTAAGGGTCAGAGTGACCTGTACTCAAATGCTGGCTCTGCCTTACCTGACATGAGTAAGTCACTTACTGTCGTTGAGGGTCAATTTTCCCAGCTGTAAAATGTAACTAGTCCCAGTACCTATCTTGTAGGGTCATAGGTGTGTGGCGTACTGAAGGAGCCTGTCTCATGGTGCATGGTAGGAGCTTGGAGATTATTCTTGCCTTGCTTGCTCTCCATTTAGACAGAAGCTAGGAGCAAGCTGTGGGTGGGGTGGGGCTGGGGCAGTGGAGTCCTGGCCAGGCTATTCTGGGGTCTGGACCTCTTGGAAGTGGGGACCACGGTGAGGTGGCTGGAAGTATGGGTAACCTTGAAGCCTGCGAAGTATTTGTCTGCAGCAGCAGGTGTCACTGCCCCCACTGTGCACATGGGCAGCCTGCCAGTCGCCCCCAAACAAAGCTTGGCCCAAGGCGAGCAGAGCTGGCTGATGACAGATGCAGAGAGGCTGGTGCAGGCAGGGCCAGAGAGTGGGGGCTGGGAGAGGCCAGAGAAGGCAGTTTGTGGAAGGCAAACCCAGAGAAGACTGAAGCCTAGCAGAGCCCACATCTCAGTGGCCAGGGTCTCCTCCCTGTTCCAACACCAGGGACAACATTTATCTTCTTTATATAGTGTAGAAATATGAGGCCCAGGGTTCTAAGTAATTTGCCCAGGACTCCTATAAGCTTAGCCATGGAGGCTCTGGGATGGTAATATTGGTCTCTTGGCTCTATATACCAAGCCAATTCTAGGAAGCCCAGCCTTGGAGACAGGGGAGTGGGCTTGATGACTTCTTTGAGGCCCCTTTATATCCAGGATGAACCCGCCCCACCTCGTGCACTTGAAGCAAAGACATCCCCACCTGTGGTAGGTGAAGGCAAATGCAGGATCACCAGGGGCTGGGGCTGTTTTGGTTTATCTGTGGTCAAGAGGTAGGCACCTCTGACTTGACATAAGACCTTCAACTCCTCTGGCTCACGGATCTTGAGTCTCCCAGTCCTTCCTTAGCTATTTTGGGATGTGGGCTTACAATGGGCTTGTCCAGGAACTAGGGAGAGGAAAGGAAGTGGTGAGAAGATGGAGAGAAACAGATACTTGGTCCTGGGGCCTTGCTGGGCCTATCAGATTTGCTCTGGTCCATTCAGCCCCTCCCCTGCCTCTTCTTCCCTTCTCAGCCAAACCTCCTTTTTTCTTTTTTTTTTTTAATATTTTTATTTATTTCTAGGAGAGAGAGAGAGAGAGACAGCGTGAGCAGGGGAGGGTCAGAGAGAGAGGGAGATACAGACTCTGAAATAGGCTCCAAGCTCTGAGCTGGCAGTCAGCACAGAGCCCAACGCGGGGCTCGAACCCACGAACCGCGAGATCATGACCTAAGCGAAAGTCAGACGCTTAACCGACTAAGCCACCCAGGCGCCCCCCAAACCTCCTTTTTTCATTCTTTATTGTAAAGAATTTCAAATATAGGCATAGACACAATAGTATAATAAGCCCGTTACCAGCTCTGACAGCCACTAACTGGTGTCTAAACCTCACCTGACCTGTTAGCGTCCTGCCCACTTCTTCCCCTCTTGTGCTTTTGAAAAAATGCCAGACATTATATCATTTCACTGGTATATATTTGATTATATATTTCTAAAAGATAAGAGGTTTTTTTACATAAGTACATACCATTAGAATATGAATAAAATTAATAGTATGTAACTCTTCATATGATAACATATTCAATCAGTGATCAAATTTCCAATTATCTCATAAATATTTTTGTTTGTTTGAATCAGAATCCAAAGAGGGCCTACACATTGTGATAGTTAACCTTTAAGTCCCTTTACATGTAAAAAGTTCCTCTTTCACATCTTTCTCCTTTGCAATTTATTTATTGAAAAAAAAAAAGGAGTTGTTTGTCCTGCAGAGTTCTTACATGTTAGAGTTTTTTCATTATTATTATGGCATCCCCAGTAGTGTAATTGTGGGGGGGTTTTCACTTTAAAATTTCTTAAAAATTAAAAAAAAATAATGTTTATTTATTTTTGAGAGACACAATGCAAGTAGTGGAGGGGCAGAGAGAGAGGGAAACACAGAATCTGAAGTAGATTCTAGGCTCTGAGGTACCAGCACAGAGCCAGATGTGGGGCTCGAACTCAGGAACTATGAGATCATGACCTGAGCCGAAGTCAGACTCCCAACCGACTGCCACCCAGGCACCCCTTTAACTTTTTAATCAGCTTAATGATAACCCACAACCCTCGGACCAACTACCTTTAACTTTTTAAAAAACTGTAGGAGGGTGCCCGTTTCTCCACATCCTCACGTATAGGAGGATTAGGAGGAACTTGACGGAGGAACAAGGGGGAGAAGAAGGGCGGAAATGGTGGGGGAAAGGGAGAGAGGCAAACCATGAGAGACTCTTGAATGCTGACAAAAATTGAGGACTGATGGATGTGGGGGGGGAGAGGGGGATGGGCATAGAGGAGGACACTTATGGGGATGAGCACTGAGTGTTATGTGGAAACTAATTTGACAATAAACTATTTGTAAAAAAAATAAAAAATAAATAAAAAATAAAAATAAAATAAAATAAAATAAAATAAAAAACATACTGATATCATTTTTAGCTGGCAGTACGGTCATCTAGCAGAAGAGTACATTTTCTAGATTCCCTTGCAGCTAGATGTCTATGAGAAAGTTCTAGTCAATGTGGTATGAGTGGAAATGATTTGCATGTAACTTCTTGGCTATCCTTTTTTTTTCTTTCTTCCTCCTCATTGGTTGGAATGTGGGTAAATGACAGGGGCTGGAGTAGCTATTGGTGGTAGAATGATGGGCTACCAAAGATGTCCATGTCCTAATCTCCAGATCATATGGCTATGTCACCTTGCCTGGCATAGAGGGCTTTGCAGATGTGATGAAGTTAAGGATCTTAACAGAAAGATTATCCAGGATTATCTAAGTGAGCCCAGTGTAATCAAAAGAGTCCTTAAAAGAAAAGAAAGAGGCAGGAGAGTCAGCAGTAGTGAGTGCCAAAGTAGTGATCAGAGTGATGGGGCCATGAACCAAGGAATGAGGCAGCTTCTAGAAGCTGGAAAAGGTAATGAAATGATTCTCTAGAGGCTTCAGAAGGAACACTGGTCTGCCAGTACCTTAATCTTAGCCTTTGTAAGACCCACTTCAGACTTCTAATTACCACAATTACAAGATAATAAATATGTGCTTCATTCATTCATTCATTCCCTTTTTTTGAATTCAAGTATAAGTAACATACAGTGTTATATTGGTTATATAACATATATTGTTATACTGGATGTGCAATATAATGACTTAAGATTCCTTGCATTTCTCAGTGCTCAAGATTAGTGTGTGTTGCTTTAAACCACTGAATTTTGGTAATTTCTTTCAGCAGAGATAGGAAGCTAACATATCATCTTAGCTCATGTGATGGCAGTTACTTATTGAAGATTGCAGAGCAATAAAACAGAAAGAACCTGGGTCCCAGGACTGCTAAGCTCCCATACAAATCTTTGGTCACCTCCTGAAGTGCCACATAAGAAAGGAATGAACTGCATTTTTAGGTGTCTTCCTTGTTACAGCAGCCTCACCTGTACCCTAATTAATATGCATACCTATTATGTATCTGGCAATGATGTAGGCCCTGGGAAGCAACATGTATCATGCATGTGGTTAAGTGTGGTGGCTGAAATATGCCCAAGAAATTATGTGAACATAAACAAAGGAAACAAGAAGTATTTGTTGGACTCAGCTGACTGCTGGCAGGTAAGTAAGGATTGCTCCCATTTTGCAGATAAGACCAAGAGGTTGGTGACTCCCTCAAGCAGGCAGATGGGGCCCCTGAGAAGGAAGCAGACGTTCTGGGGTAACCTTTAGGGAGGATGAGAAGAGCCACATAAAGGGAATCTGTGTAAGTGACATGGGTAAGCCTGTGGACTCTGGGAGTCATGCTACCTCGGCTGTACTCCTGACTCTGCCACCAACTGTGTGACTTTGGCAAGTTCCTCAATCTCTCTGAGCCTCAGTTTCCACATATAATAAGTGAAGATATCAATTTACATTTGTTGAAGTGCTGGATGCTAAGTAAGAGAATGCATGAAAAGTGGACCCAAAGCACAGAGCTGGGAACACAGTAAGGACTCAATAAATGGCATGATTTTAAGGTCACACCTGTCCAAAACGCAATGGTCAGGCCAACCTATTAAATATTAGCGAGCTCCAACACCCCTCAGTCTCCGCATTGCCGACATTTAAGCCTGTATCTCTTATACACAGACTCTCTTACACAGCTGCCATTTAAGAGGCCCAGACCAAGTAAGGGAGGAGGAAGTGAAAGGGTCTGCCCTGCCTTCCCCCTCTTCCCAACCTCCTTTCTGTCATCCTACATGAAGAAGGAGATTGGTTTGGCCTAATGGGGAACAAATATCAGCAAATGTATTGGATGTGGGCATAATCCTGTTAAAAATGTTTCCCAAGGGCAGCTCCTTAATGGCTTACCTCTAAAGGCTCTCAGGAGAGGCCAGAAGGGAGTCACAGTTTTACTACTGTTGCATATGGTTCCCATTTGCTTAACTCATTCATGCAGTCTTTCAACAAACCCTGAGCTTTTGTTCTGTGCCCAGTTCCAGAAGGTGTAAAATTGAACAAGCCTTGGTCTTTTCCTTCAAATCCCTAAAGTTCTTGAGAGGAAGGCAGATGGTGAAACATTCTCTGATCCCAGGAGGCAGATGAAATTAGTGCTGACTTGGAGGGGTGATGCAGAGACAGTCTTGGTATTGAACAAGAATACCTGTGGGGTGCCTGGGTGGCTCAGTCGGTTAAGAGTCTTACTTCGGCTCAGGTCATAATATCATGGTTCATGGGTTCCAGCCCCGCTGACAGCTCAGAGCCTGCAGCCTATTTCAGATTCTGTGTCTCCCTCTCTCTCTACCCCCCTCCCCCACTTGAGCTCTGTCTCTCTCTGTCTCAAAAATAAACTCTTAAAAAATCTTTTTGAACAAAAATACCTATTGCAAAGGGGTCTCTCACAATCCCTTTAAACCTGTTCTTTCGCCTAATAGGTCTTTTCCTGATCCTGAGTGAAATATTAGGCAGTCTCATGACTTCTCTGGTGTCTTTAAGAAAATAAAAAGTCCTCCTTTTCCGCTTGGCTGTGGGAGGAGGTGGCTGCGAGGCCTTGTCGGTCATGTGGGCAGGGAGGCAGCGCCGGCGGACAGGTTGCTGGGCCCTTCGAGGTGAAACCGAGCCTGTGAGGTGAAGATGAATGAACGTTGTGATGCTTTCCAAAAACACGTGAGAAGATGTCTGTGATAAAACCACTAGGAGCAGAACTGCATGTAATGACAATATAGGTAGCTGCAGATGAATGTTCAAGTCCATAACTATCATGGTTAAAAATTCGTCATTGCCTCAGACGCATGCAATTGGAGGAAAAAGTGAAAAACTGGTCAAGAAGACGTGATTTGAAGCAGATGATGAAAATTAATACTTTATTTAACATTGATCACCTCATAATAAGTTATGTTGAGAAATACATGCTTTTGAATACTTTTAATTGCTCGGCAATAAAGTCTGCTATCTTTAAGGTAAAAAAAAAAAGTCCTAGTATTATTTGGGGCTGCAATACATAGAAGAATCTCAGATGTCCCCCAAGATTTCTCCTTCCCCTTGCCATGCACACATTCCTAATAATCACCAGCACTGTGGATTTGATGGTTTTACTCTGATGAATAGGTTATGTTACATACATGAAACAGTTGACCTTAAGATTTGGAGATTATTTGGGTAGGGGTCCTAACCTAATCACATAAGCCCTTAAAAAGTCGAGTGTTTTCTCCAGTTTGTCCCAAGGAAGGAATTCTAAGACAAGCCATGAGAAGGATTCGACATGCCATTTGTTGCCTTAAGGATAAGTTGCCCATGTAGACAGGACCTGAAGGGGAATGCTGAGGGTGACCTCTAGCCAAACGCCATCAAGAAAATTCAGACCTGAGTCATAAGACTGTAAGGAACTGGATTCTTCCAACAATTTGAGTGAGCTTGAATGTGGATTTCCCCCCAGAACTCCCAGATAGTTCAGCCCCTTGACATCTTAACTTCAGCTAATAAGGCCCTGATCAGAGAGCCTAGGCGTGCCATTCCAGACTTCTGGCCTCTAGAACTAATGGAGAGCTACTTCATGGATGTTGCTTTAAACCGTGGTTTGTGATCATTATGCTATGGGGCAATAGAAAAGTAACACAAATACAATCTCAATTCAGTGACAATGATCGAAACTCTTGTTCTGAAATGTGACTTCCATGGAAGCTTCTCTCCCTTGCTCTCCAGCTTGCATCTGTTGTGGGTAGGAAATCTGCAGTCAATGAGACTTGCTACTCAGGGGGGAAGGCGGAGGGGCAGGCAGGGCAAGAATGTACTTATTCCTTATTCAGCTGGTGCTGCTACAGTATTCTAGTAGCAGTGCTCTCCAAGGTTGAAAGGCATTTTAAAGCTTACTCTTTCCATCTTGTGCTTTCTTTGGTGATTCTTCCTGCCCTCATCACTGGGGACCCCTCACCTGCAACTTTGTTCCACTGATCTATTGCAACTATAGGTGTTAAGTTGCCTACCTCTAGTTTTCTCCTGCAGAGGCCCCATTGCTCTCTAGATGGTCTCTAGGGCAAGCTCTAAGTCACCCCATGCAGGTTCTTTCCTATATGACCCACATACAATCCATGAAAAGCACGTATGAATCCTTGGCCAGACATTTATGGGCATGCAGCTTTCTGCTCTGCAAGTCCAGGCCATTTGGGCCATCTTCTCACTCTTTAGGTTTTGTATTCATGATTCAGACGTCAGCCTACTATGTTCCCCAAAATGTAGGACAGATATGTTAAGGTCCCCATGTGATTTTCTTAAAGTCTCTCTCTCTCTTGACTTGAGGGAAAGCATGTCCCACCCGAAGGGGGAGTCTTCATGGCTCCAATAGCTCTCCCCCAAGGAAAATCCTCCCTCAAACCCTTAATGACCTAAGATAATTAGTTCTCAGCCACCTGGTTAGAAATGCTTGCATCTTAGTTTGGAATCTTACTTTGGAATGCTCCTCAGTGAGAATTTCCATAAGATCTTTAATGCAAGGAACTCACAGTGGAGACACAGAGAAACAACTAGTGAATACCTCAGCTGGAGTGGGGAAGAGAGGAGTGGGGAAGGTCTCACAAGACAGGCTTTGAGTTAAACATAGATGAACAGAGAGAGAAGGAAGAGTGTTCTAAGCTAGAAAAAGCAGTGAGCTCTAAAGGGGCATAGTTTTGTAGGGACACTCCAACAGAAGAATGGAAAGCTCATGACTTCTGGAATAAGACCTAGGTTTGAGTCTCAGACTTGGCACCATGGCTGTGTGATTTTGGATAGACTACTTAACCACTCTGCACTTTGTTTTCCTTATACTAAAACTTGGAAGCAACCAAGATGTCCCTTAGTAGGTGAATGGATAAATAAAGTGTGGTATATCCAGGCAATAGAATATTATTAAATGAACTATGAAGCTATGAAAAGGAATGAAGAACCTTAAATGCATATTACTAAGTGAAAGAAGGCAATATGAAAAAGCCACATATTATATGATTCTATTATAAGACATTCTGGAAAAGGCAAAACTATGGACAGAGTAAAAAGATCAGTGGTTACCAGGAGTTACAAGGAAGGGAGGGATCAATAGGCAGAAGACAGGATTTTTAAAGCAGTGAAACTATTCTGTATGGTACTTTAATGGTGGAAACATTTCATCACACATGTGTCCAGACTCCTAGAACGCATGACACTAAAAGTGAACCCTAATGTAAATTACGGACTTGGGTGAGTACGATGTGTCAATGTAGGTTCAATGATTGTAACAAATGAACCCCTCTAGTGTAGGATGTTGACAGTGGGAGAGATTGTGTGTATATGGAGACAAGTGATATACAGGAAATCTTTATACATTCTGCTTAATTTTGCTGTGAACCTAAAATTGCCTTAAAACAGGGTCTATTTTTAAAAAACAAGGTGTGCATCTATTATCTAATACTCCATGATAATGCTCCATGATAATCCGCACACTCAGTGGCCCCAAACAATAAGCATTTATTTAGTTTATGAGTCTGCCATTGGCTCTTTAGCTTGGGCTGTTCTCCTGGGCTCATGTGGGCAGCTGTTCTGGGCTCAGCTGGACTCACTCATACGTTGTGGCTGACTGGTTCTTGGCTACTCCAGGCTGGCCTTGACTGGGGCAACTGGGATAACTCAGTTCTTCTCCATGGGTCTCTCCTTATCCAGCGGACTAGCCTGGGCATGTTTTCACGGTGATGGCAATGGCACAAAAGTTCAAGTAGAAGCACACAAGTGTGTTTTCAAACCTCTGCTTGAGTCATGTATGTCAGCCCTTGGGCCACAACAAGTTACATGATTGAATGCAGAATTGAGGGGTAGAGAAGTATACCTCTTGATGTGAAGAGTTGCAAAATCATGTGGCGAAGGGCATGGACACCAGGAGGGGTGAAGAATTGGGTCCAAGAGTATAATTAGTCTACCACATAGGGATAATAGTATGTTTACCCCATAGGCTTGCTGCAAAGATTAGATGTGGTCAAACATATGTGTTTTATACAGGCCCTTAATAGGAACTCCTTATTAAGGAGTTCCTTAATAGGAACTCATAAAGTGGTTAGTTCCTCCTTACACAGGCACCTTAGGTTGTTTCTGGGACTTCTCAGATAGGATAAGAGATATGGAGAATTGCTGGAGATACAGCAGCAAAGGCTAACACACAATTTATGCTCAGTAGAGTGGGACCCTACACCATGTATCTGCTGCAGCTATTTCTCGGGTTTTGTCCTCAGCCATAGATAAGCACAGTGTTACCGGTGGGCAAATACTTGTCATCATTTACAGAGTTATGCTCATCTGAATAGATGCTTCCCAAATGAGAAGAGTCACTGAAAGCCTTTCAAACCTTTAGCTTCCTCCTACTACACAAACATCATCCCTAACAAATGAAAATGTATTCTCTAAGGGAACCCTCTTGCCCTGTCGGTAGGAATGTAAATTGGTGCAACCACTGTGGAATACAGGATAGAGATTCCTCAAAAAAATTGAAAATATAAATATCATACAATCCAGAAGTTCCACTACTGGGTATTTACCCAAAGAAAATGAAAACAGTAATTTGAAAAGATATATGCTACCCTACGCTCACTGCAGCATTGCTTACAATAGCCAAGATATGGAAGCAGCCTAAATATCTATTGACAGATGAACGGATAAAGAAGATGTGATACATATACAATGGACTCAGCCATACAAAATGCCTTGCCATTTGTGACAGCGTAGATAATGTAGGACCTAGAGGGTATTATGGGAAGTGAAATACGTTTGGCATAGAAAGATGAGTAACACATGATTTCATTTGTATGTAAAATCTAAAAAACAAAATAAATGAACAAATAAAAAAACAGACCTGAAAATACAAAGAACAAACTGGTGGCTGCAAGAGGGGGGGCTGGGGGGGATGGCGTTGGCAAAATGGGTGAAGGGAATGGGAGGTACAGGCTTCCAGTTATTGAATGAATAAGTCATGGGAATAAAAGGTACAGCATAGGGAATCTAGTCAGTGACATTGTCATCGCGTTGTATGGGGACAAATTGTAGTTATACTTGCACAAAATATAGAATTGTCAAATCTGAAATGAATGTAACATTGTGTATCAACTTTACTTCAATTAAAAAATGGAACTGGTTCTTCTCTGCCTTTTGAGTGATAATGATGATGACAATAATTGTGACAATAATTATGATAATTATGACAATACTAACAATAATAGTAGCTCCTACCTAGTAAGTAGGCAAAACAGAATCTTATCTGATTTTCACATTAACTCACCAAGGTGAGTACTGTCACTATCCCCATTGTACAGATGAGGGAGCTGAAGCTCAGAGAAGCCATTCAGCTAGCAAGTGGCAGAATTGGTACTTGAACCCAAGTCTCCCCAGCTCCAAGGATAATGCTCTTAATTATTTCACTTGCCCTCCCTTAAAGTTCTTGTGTTTATTCTGCTTATCTCAAGTCAGAGGCCACTTGACATTGGTGTCACTTTTTGCTAGCCCACTTTAGCCATATGTCATGTGCTTCATGTCATACACTGCCAACCAACAGCAGATCTGCAGTGAAGGGGTCATGATTAAAGGAAAAATTTTCCAGGCATCTATCCAGGCATGGACCCCCAATTGCAGGGCTGTCCTCTCCCTGCTCCCAGGGTTAGACTTGAAACCTTGTCCTTCCCTGGAGAGTCAGTGACGGCTGGTCATTGCTATGGACATCCTGAGATCTTGGCCAAAGCCAAGGTCCTGGAACTGGCCCTCCTCCCAAGGCCCTGACCTCTCATGGCTCATATCTAGGGGTCAGTGAGGAGCAGGACTCCAGGAAGAAAGAGAAGGCCCCAAACCTCAGGCCTGAGTTTGGAGAAACCTGAGAAGGCCCCCGGAACAGCTGACTCTGGGCGCCACGTTTTGGAGGCAGCTGCCCCCTCCCCCACACTGGCTATGCTGTGAGTCACGGGTTTTAAGCTGAGCACTCTGGGAGATTAACCAGCTTTGTGACCAGCTGCTGGAGGAGGATACTTGGCCGAAAGAAGCAGGATAATGTTACCCTCTCAGAAGTTTATAGGAAGGCCCATAAATGCCCCCAACTGCTGTGGGGCCCATGATCTGGGGCGCTCCTGGATGCTTCCCCTTGCCCAGGCCCTCAATGGCTATACTCATCCCCCTACTTCTCACCTACTCAGCAGCTTCTGCTAATGTAGCACCTTGGTAATGCCCACCATTTGGGGCCAAGTGGTTCCAAGAGGGGTCTTGGGCAATGGTCCTTCCTCCCCTGGATGACACACATTAGGAATGGAGCCTGGCCTGGGCAGTGGGAAGGGCCTGGCTCCTGCCTGGCTCAGGCCCAGGACAGAGGTTGGCGGGAAGTGCCTGGAGCAGGGTGGGGGGCCGCTGGCACACAGGCTGTCCCAGGCAGGGAGAGATGACGGAAGAGTCCACCCGAGGGCCCCAGAATGCATCATGTTGAGAGGAGTCAGGAGAACTGGGTTCTAGACTGCTTTTCCCACTGATCCTCTGCCCTTAGGGTCCTCATTTGTTAAAACAGATCATTTTCAAATAGTGTTCTGTGGAGTCCCGGGCCATTCAGAAATGCTACAAGGATTCCACAAATGCTGGATGAAAATTTCAGGCTAGTATGTATCCAACTTCATACATAACTCCCTCTCCCCCCACCCACCCCATTTCACAGATCTGTATTCATCAAAATAACCTCTTTATTTTTTCTCACAGATTGACTATCCATTCAATCAACAATTATTTCTTGAGTGTATACTATGTGCCAGGTTCTGTTGAAGCGGTGGAGAACAGTAGTGTTCTTTATAAGAAACAAGAGTTACACATTTAAACTAATACAATTAATTTATAACAAAATGGCACCTTCTTCTGCTTTATGTATCAAGGTTCGCATAAGAACTTATCTGAATAGGATTCTGCTCTTAAAGAAGTTGGCCTTGGGATCATCAACTGGGTGTTTCCTGTCCACCCTCTATTCCTAAAGCCCTAAGCTGACAGTACCTCCAGAAAGATCCAGGAAGGGGTGAGGAAAAGGCATCTTGGTTCCAGGGTAGCTAACGGCATGGGGGTTTCTCCATATGGTGGAGGGGGCACAGTCTGAGTGAGGCTCTGTGTGCCCTCTGTACGGGGACCTGATGGGTATGTGGGCAGGAGGATGTGCTGTCTCAGCCTCTGCTCTCGATCTGAAAATGGAGTGTCCAGGAAAGCCTTCCCTGACCCTGACCCCCCTGACCCTGGCCATCAACCTACCCACAGCCCCACTAGGGCCACTACTAATGCCAGCCTCTGCCCTGTGCCAGACATTTTACATACAACCCCTCAAGCCTGGAGGTTGGGTATTACTAGCCACATTTTTTTAAAAAATAGTTTATTATCAAGTTGGTTTCCATATAACACCCAGTGCTCATCCCCACAAGTGCCCTCCTCCATGCCCATCACCCTCCCTTCCCCTCCCCCCATACTAGCCACATTTTATAGATGAGGAAATGCAAGGACTCACTAGAGGCCAAGCCTGTGCTAAGTGCTGGGGATACAGCAGAGAGCGGGACTTGGCCCATTCTAGTCTAGTAGGAGATACTAACAGATAGTAAGAGTATTATCTAATGCTTATGTGCTACCTACTATATGACAAGAACTTTCCCAAGTTAACTCAATCTTCTAATACCACCATCTGATTATCCTTCCCATTTTATATGGGATGAGCCAGAGACACAAAGATTAATGTTTCAAAGTCATAACACAATTAAGATAGAGCTGAGATTTGAACTCCAGCACTTGCTATGCTGTCTAAGCCCAGATAACATCACTCCACTAGCATTCCTCAATGGCTTCTCTGGGGCACTAGAGAGAACAGCACAGTCCTTGTTATCTCAGAGCTCTTGCTCTAATGTGGGAGGCAGGTGTATAACATAGTCACCACCCAGGATGAGGAGAGAAACACCTGGATCAGCACTGGGAGACAGGGACACGAAAAGAATCCTGGCTCTGCCTCTGACCTGGCTCTGCGAGGTGACCTTGGACAAGAAATATACCCCTCTGAATATTTACTGCCTCATCAGAAAGACAGGGATAATAACACCCACCTTTCAGGATTGACCTCGGATTAAGTTAATCCTGGTGGCCCTAATGCACATACATCATCAAACACCATGGGAGGTGGACAAGAAGTGCCCAGTAAATGGTAGCTGATATTATTAATAATACTAAGTAGTGGGTGGGGAGAAGGAGGAAGAGGAAGATTTTGGAACATTGTCTCTCTATGAGTCCTATTCTTGGCCAGAGGCTGGCCTGCTGTGCCCAGCCTTTCTCTCCAGCCCCAAGTCTGTCCAGGCACCTGCTGTGTGTCCTGGCATCTCCAGGCAGGGCCAGGGTGAGGCCAGGAGGGCGGGTAAGGACAGCTCAGCCCAGCAATTCACTGCTGGGGAGCCTGGCGGGGGGTGGAGCAGGGCTGCTCATGGCGGTTTGGTTCCTCTCTGGAAGGAGAGAGGACATGTGTGAACATAGAGTGGGGGGGGGGGAGCAGGGCTGGTCAGACCCACCTGCTCCCTAGATTTGAAGCTCCTAGCAGGCTTTTTTTTTTTTAATTTTTTTTTTTTTATTTATAGGAGAGAGAGAGAGAGAGACAGCGTGAGCAGGGGAGGGTCAGAGAGAGAGGGAGTCACAGACTCTGAAACAGGCTCCAGGCTCTGAGCTGGCAGTCTGCACAGAGCCCGACACGGGGCTCGAACCCACGAACCGCGAGATCATGACCTAAGCGAAAGTCGGACGCTTAACCGACTAAGCCACCCAGGCGCCCCTAGCAGGCTTTTGCTAGTTGGTGGTGGGCAAGGACAGGGTCCTTGGCTCTGCTGCCCAGCGCCTCAGTGCAGCGAGTATTTCCTGCCACTTGTCATGTGTCCAGACCTGCCTCTATTCTCAGGGTGCTCCTAGCTCCAGAAGATGCAGATAAATTTGGGATAGACCAAGGCAGGTGTAATCCAAGTTTCTGCACTGAGAGGGGAGAGCAGGGTGGGGTGGGAATGCTTCAGGGAAGGCTGGTGGAGGTGGCTCCTGTGCTCTAGGAAAGGCAGAAGCCTCTTTCCAGGGAGAGAAAACAGCAGGTACAAAGGCCCAGAGGCTTACCTATGGCAGTAGATAAGAACTCCCAATTCCAACACAAGCTTTGTTCAGATCAAATTATTTTGGTAGAAAACGTGCCTGTTAAAGCAAGTCTGGGGGCCCTGAGCTAGGCGTGGGCTGGGGAAGTTCTTGAGGGAGCAGACCCAAGTTCAGGGAGGAGAGGAAGACAGGGGCCAGAACTCCCCTGCTACCCTCTCCACTCAGCACCAGAGACTGGGAGTCCTGCAAGGTACATGACTGAGACACTGTCCCTGGGAAGCAGGCAGCTTGTTGGGTGGCTTGTGCCTCGAAGGTGACATCTGCAGAGGGAAACTGAACAGCAGGTCCAAGGAAGGTAGTTCTTCCTGATACCCCTAAGCATGAACTCAAAGTGTGGAGGTGTCCCGTGTGGTCCTGTCCAGAGACACAGTCTCCCAAGTATGGGTAAGGTCCCGGCCAGCCACACACGGTCAACATAAGGTGATAATGGGGCTATCATATCAGAGGCATCCCTAGTCAGAGCCCTAGGGATTCAGACCCGGAGCGACACCATCACAAGGTGACAACTGCTCACAGTGGCACACAATCAAGTGGCCCTCAGTTGACCCTGAGAGCCCCTTACACACAGCGGGACACCTTCGGGCCATCGTCCCTGGCAGCCTCACTCCGGGGACCCTCACAGGGCCGCGCAGCCGGTAGCGGGCAGACAGCCGCCGGGGCTGGTGGCGCACGTGCGCACGCCGACGGGCCGCACACCCCCGCGCACACGCCGGCGCGGGCTAACGAGCCCACAGCCCTTCTCGGCGGGAGGGAGCCAGTTGTCGGGCGGGGCCGCGCGGTCACACAGCATTAGCCCTGCGGCCGCCCCACCAGGTGCGGCCACTGCCCCTAATCCCCCCGGCCTGGCCCGCTAAGCCGGGCCTGAGCGACGCCACAGCTGGGGGCGGCCGGCCACGCGCCGCCCATCACCGCAGCCCCAGCCCACCGCCCTCCCGGCCACGCGCCCAGCGGCCCCTCCCCACACCCTACCCCCCCCACCTCCCCAGCCCTGCGCAGCCTCC